>NC_021164.2:28026792-28058887 GCF_000331145.2 Cicer arietinum
TTTTCAAAGCGAGGGTATATTTTTTTTTCAAAAGAAATTAAACTAAAACAGAGAAATAAATAAGGAAATACCTTTGGATAAATAATTGAGTCATTATAATTTACAAGCAGCGGAAAAGTTTCTCAAAATATGAATCCAAAGTATTTACACAGAAACAAATAATACATGGAACCCATTCAAATAAGATGTGCTACTGACAATATTAGTAAAGGTACAGTTTTCCAGTTCAAAATAACGTAATCCAAAAAAAGACATATGTTCCCTCTATGTCATCCTAATCTGATCATTCTTCAAAAAAAACTATAGCTATACACCTTGAGTGATCTCCACGCGCTTTGTGAGATCCTCCTAACATAGCTCCAGTCAAGCATTCCCATCTACATTCCCATCCGTAGGGTACGAACCGGTAGGATCGTCCTGGCTCTCATCTGAGGGCAAAGCCCAGATTTCCACAATAGTTGTAAAGGGTCACCAACCGAAATTAACAGTTAACACATAACATTTAAGTTTTTAAATGCACAAAATAACCTTTCAACTAAGCATGCACCTTAAAAGGATTTTCCATATGCTAAAAGTTCATATAATGCTTGCCAAATTAAAATGAAATCCAAATAAAGTTCTCAATCTATCAAGTGATACATAACTGACCAAGACATTGATAAATCAATTGAGCAATCTGTTATCTAACTCAAAATAAGAATTTCTTCTAAGCCAATCGATTTCCAAATCGATTTCCTGAAGGTTTTTAGTGAAATTTGTACTCTGGGCTTAATTCAATCGATTGGGCAATCGATTGGGCAATCGATTGGGCAATTGATTGGGCAATCAATTGACAGGATAGCTGAGCCCCTGACTTAATGCAAATCGATTTCCAAATCAATTTTTGTCAGTTTTGCTGAATTCCTGCATGGGAAATCGATTTCTTAAATGATTTTGAAAAACATATCATAAAATCGATTGGCAAATCGATTATGTCAAATTAGGGATGTCCCTATAACTCATCCAATCGATTGGGAAATCGATTTCCCTGCATATTCTTCCAAAAATACAATCTAACTCTAAGATTTTACCCATAAAGCCTTAGATTCATTTTCCCCCTAATCAACACTTCACCCCTAACAAATTCCTTTCCATATAACCATAGATAAGTCCCTCAATGCAAACTAAAAGTTTGGAAGGAGCCCTTACCTTCACGTTAGCTTTCACGTTCGATTACGGTACCGCGAGTAAATCCGGTAAAAATCTCCGCCCGCAATGTCGCCTCCAAGTTGGTTCCCTAGCACCGTAGCATGGTAGTGAGCAACTTTCCCTTCTATCTCTTCGCGAAACGAAGCTTAGATCTAGATGAAACAGTGAGGTTTGTGTTTTACGATTTTGAAATCCCTAACACCGTTTTTCTTCGTTTTCGAATCAAACAAGAAGAATGAAGTTGAGGAATCTTTGTATTGTAACTCACCAAGCCTTGGTTCCTTTTCTTGAAGAAAAAGGAAGCACAAAAATGAAGAAGAAGGAAGAAGTAGAGAATGAATTTCGCGGGACAGGAAACGTTTACTTCCTTCGTTCCTTTTCCTTCTGTTTTCTTTATTTTCCTTTTCTTTCTTTTTCTTTTCTTTCTATTCCTTTTTAATCGGCATCAAAATATCTTTTTGATCATATAAACTCCAAAATATTAATAACTTTTGCTAAAAAGCCTCCGAGCCAAAATCCAAAATACACAAAAATACATAATGTATACTTTAAAATTATGGGTCTTACAAATCTTGTGCATCCAATAGGTGTATTTGTGTCATTGGATAAACATTTAGGTCATATTTGTCCTCCCTAGGCTTATTCTAGCCCAATTAGGGTTTTTAACCAATCATGTGCATCCAATAGGCGTGTTTGTGTCATTGGATTAACATTTAGGTCATATTCATCCTCCCTAGGTTTATTCTTGTCCAATTAGGGTTTTTAACCAATCTTGTCCATCCAATAGGTGTATTTTTTTAATTGGATTAATATTGAGGTCATTTTCGTCCTCCTTAAGCATATTCTAGTCCATTTAGTGTTTTTAACCAATCTTGTGCATCCAATAAGTTCATTTGTGTCACTATATTAACATTTAGGTTATTTTCGTCCTCCCTAAGCCTATTCTAGTCCAATTAGGGTTTTAACCAATCTTTTGCATCCAATTGTTGTATTTGTGTCATTGGATTAATATTTAGGTCATTTTCGTTCTCCGTAGGCTTATTCTATTCCACTTAGGTGTTTAAACCAATCTTAAACATCCTATAAGTTCATCTGTGTCATTGGATTAATATTTAGTCATTTTCCTTTTTCCTAGACTTATTCTAGTCCAATTAGGGTTTTTAACCAATCTTGTGCATCCAATAGGTTTCTTTGTGTAGTTGGATTAACTATTAGGTCATTTTCTTCCACCCTAAGCTTATTCTACTCCATTTAGGGATTTTGTCCAGTCTTATGCATCCAATAAGTTCATTTGTGTCATTGGATTAGCTTTTAGGTCATGTTCGTCCTCCCTAGGCTTATTCTAGTCCACATAGGGTTTTTAACCAATCATGTGCATCCAATACTTGTGTTTGTGTCATTGGATTAACATTTAGATCATTTTCGTCCTCCCTATGCTTATTCTAGTCCAATTAGGGTTTTTAACCAATCTTCTGCATCCAACTGTTGTATGTGTGTCATTGGATTAATATTTAGGATATTTTCGTCCACCCTAAGCTTATTCTAGTCCATTTAGTATTTTTAACCAATCTTGTGTAAGTCATGAGCCTCCCTGATAATGTTTTTGATTTAATTTCCAAACACACAGTACATATGAAATATTTGATTGATCTAATGTTTTGAATTGAGAAACATTTCAGGCAAACAAGAAGACACCACACACTTGGAACAATAGCTTGCAACTCAAGGAATCAACCAAAGATGGAGGATGCATATGAGAAAGCACAAAAATGTATACTGTTATTAGGTGTCATAGTAATAAGTTTGGTAGACTAATCACTATGGTCTCACACTTAAGCCTTTGCCAATGAATATAAATCAATCAACAAATAAAGCAATTGATGAATCGATTGATAAATCGATTGTCTAACTCAGAACAAGTGTTTTCACTACATCAATCGATTAGTTAAAGTGTTTTTACTGAAACGTGAGTTCTGGGATAAATCCAATCAATTGGACAATCGATTGGGCAATCCATTGTGCAATCGATTTAGCAAATCACAGAAACAACCAGTTATGGAATCAATCAATTAACAAATCGATTGAGACCAAGTTTTAAAATCAGAAATAAGTTCTGTGAAGCAACAAATCGATTGGGACATCAATTGATTTAGTTTTCTTAAACTCCAAGTTTGAAGCAATCGATTAGGCAATCGATTGCAGATAATCATTCATTAGAACAAACTTTGATTAAATCGATTGACAAATAGATTTTGTCAAAATAGCTGAGGTGTTGTAACAAAAACAATCGATTGGCAAATCGATTGACGTTTATGCCTGAGCCACTTTGATCTGCACAATCGATTGGAAAATCGATTGATGAAAAAGTCTGATTCACTGTGATCAGCACAATCGATTGACGAATCGATTGAAGCTAATTTTTAAGTTACAGAAAGGTTTCAGCTCATTGCCAAATCGATTATGACTGTGATTGTGAAATCGACTGAGAAATCGACTGTTTTGATCTCGTTGTTGGAACAAAACATCTATAACCGATTACTCAATCGATTTGGATAAAATCATAGTTTCAGTTCTGATTGATGTATTAAAAGAATCCATTGGCAAATCGATTCATGCTTATATGTTCAAGATTCAAGAAAAACAAGACCTGCGAAAATCGATTAGGCAATCGATTAAAGCTTTATAAAATCGATTAGGAAATCGATTGTCCTTGTGTTTTCTTTGAATATATATAAGCTGATTCAATCACTTTTGAAAAAGAACTTTCATAACTTTTGAAAAACTTTTCACAACCTTTGAACAACCTTGAGAGAAAAGTTTTACAACCACACAAACATTCATTGCCCAAATACCTTTTGTGTGAGAACCAATATATTTATTGAGTCAAATTCATGATACTTATTTAGTTCTTTGTAAGAGTTTGTAGAGGAACTCTGGGATACAGTGGTTGCTGAATAGAATAGAGAGAGAGTTTTAAGATTGATAGGCCGGGAGCGCTGGAACATCTGTAAAACACTCTAAGATTCTATTGGAAAAGGTCGAAATCGTTTAAATTTCGGGACTGGACGTAGGTCGTCTGATGGACGACTAAACCAGTATAAAATCTTGGTGCAATCTCTCTATCCCTTATCTCTTTACTTTTCATGTTCATCTTGTATGCCATCTAATATTTTCGCTGTGTACTTTGTGTATGAATCTTGCATAGTTAATATAGGAAATAAAATTGAACACGTTGGATTTGATCTTAATTCTCTTATTCTTAAACAAAAGAAGTCATATTTTTTCCAACATCTTGTGCATCCAATAAGTTCATTTGTGTCATTGGATTAACATTTAGGTTATATTTATCCTCCCTAGACTTATTCTAGTCCAATTAGGAATTTTAATCAATCTTGTGCATCCAATAGACATCTTTGTGTCATTGGATTAACATTTAGGATACTTTCGTCCTCCGTAGACTTATTCTAGTCCAAGTAGGGTTTTTCACTAATCTTGTGCACCCAATAGGTGTATTTGTGTCATTGGATTAATATTTAGGTCATTTTCGTCCTCCCTAAACTAATTCTAGTCCATTTAGTGTTTTTAACCAATCTTGTGCATCCAATAAGTTCATTTGTCTTAATTGATTAACATTTAGGTCATACTCGTACTCCCTAGACTTATTCTAGCCTAGAAAGGATTTTTAACCAATCTTGTGCATCCAATAGGCGTGTTTGTGTCATTGGATTAATATTTAGGTCATTTTCGTCCTCCGTAGGTTTATTTTAGTCCAATTACGGTTTTTAACAAATCTTGTGCATCCAATACGTGTGTTAGTGTCATTGCATTAACATTTTGGCCATTTTCTTCCTCCCTAGACTTATTCTAGTCCAATTAGGGTTTTTAACCAATCATGTGCATCCAATAGTTGTGTTTGTGTCATTGGATTAACATTTAGGTCATTTTCATCACCCTTATGCTTATTCTTGTCCAATTAGGGTTTTTAACCAATCTTGTCCATCCAATAGGTGTATTTGTTTCATTCGAATAATATAGAGGTCATTTTCGTCCTCCCTAAGCATATTCTACTCCATTTTGTGTTTTTAACCAATCTTGTGCATCCAATAAGTTCATTTGTGTCACTTTAATAACATTTAGGATATTTTCGTCCACCCTAAGCTTATTCTAGTCCATTTAGTGTTTTTAACCAATCTTGTGCATCCAATAAGTTCATTTGTGTCATTGGATTAACATTTAGGTTATATTTATCCTCCTTAGACTTATTCTAGTACAATTAGGAATTTTAACCAATCTTGTGCATCCAATGGACATGTTTGTGTCATTGGATTAATATTTAGGTCATTTTCGTTCTCCATAGGCTTATTCTAGTACAATTAGGGGATTAAACCAATCTTAAACATCCTATAAGTTCATTTGTGTCGTTGGATTAACATTTAGGTCATTTTCTTCCTCCCTAAGCTTATTCTAGTCCATTTAGGTGTTTTGTCCAGTCTTGTACATCCAATAAGTTCATTTGTATCATTGGATTAGTATTTAGGTCATTTTAGTTCTCCAAAGGCTTATTCTAGTCCGTTTAGGGTTTTTAACCAATCTTGTGCCTCAAATAACTTCATTTGCGTCATTGGATTAACATTTAGGTCATTTATGTCATTCTTAGGCTTATTCTATTCCAATTAGGGTTTTTAACCAATCTTGTGTATCCAATACGTGTGTTTGTGTCATTGGATTACCATTTAAGTTATTTTCGTCCTCCCTAGGCTTATTCTAATCCATTTAGTGTTTTTAACCAATCTTTTGCATCCAATAAGTTCAGTTGTGTTATTCGATTAACATTTATGTCATTTTCATCATCCCTATGCTTATTCTAGTCTGATTAGGGTTTTCTTCCAATCTTCTGCATCAATAGGTGTGTTTGTGTCATAAGATTAACATTTAGGTCATTTTCGTCTTCCCTAGGCTTTTTCTCGTCCATTTAAGGTTTTTGATCACACTTGTGCATCCAATAAGTTCATTTGTGTAATTGGATTAACATTTAGGTTATTTTTGTCCTCCCTAGGATTATTGTTGCCTATTTAGTGTTTTTGTCCAATCTTGTGCATCCGAAAAGTTCATTTGTGTCATTGGATTAACATTTAGGTCATTTTTCGTCATCGTTAGGCTTATTCTAGTCCAATTAGAGATTTTAACCAATCTTGTGCATCCAATACGTGTTTTTGCGTCCCTGGATTAACATTTAGGTCATATTCATCCGCCCTAACCCTATTCCAGTCCAAATAGGGTTTTTAACTAATTATGTGCATCCAATAAGTTCATTTGTGTCATTGGATGAATATTTAGGTCATTTTCGTCCTCCCTCGGCTAATTCTAGTCCAATTAGGGTTTTTAACCAATCTTGTGCAACCAATAGGTGTGTTTGAGCAATCGGAATAACATTTAGTTCGTCCTCCCTACAATTATTCTAGTCCATTTAGGGTTTTGTCCAATCTTGTGCATCCAATGAGTTCATTTGTGTCATTGGATTAGCTTTTAGGTCATATTCGTCCTCCCTATGCTTATTATAGTCCAATTAGGGTTTTTAACCAATCATGTGCATCCAACAGTTGTGTTTGTGTCATAGGATTAATATTTAGGTCATTTTGGTCCTCCCTATGCTTATTCTAGTCCATTTAGTATTTTTGTCCAATTATGTGCATCCAATAAGTTCATTTATGTCATTGGATTAACATTTAGTTCATTCTCGTCCTCCCTAAGCTTATTCTAGTCCATTTAGCGTTTTTAACCAATCATGTGCATCCAAGAAATTCATTGGTGTCAATGGATTAACATTTAGGTCATATTCACCGTTTCTAAGCTTATTGTAGTCAAATTTGGATTTGTAACCAATCTTTTGCATCCAATAGTAGTGTTTGGGCCATTGGATTAATATTTAGGTCATTTTCGTCCTCCATGGGCTTATTTTAGTCCTATTAGGGGTTTTACCAGTCTTGAGCATCCTATAAGTTCTTTTGTGTCCTTCGATTAACATTTAGGTCATTTTCGTCATCCCTAGACTTACTCTAGTTCAATTGGGGGTTTTTAAACAATCTTGTGCATCCAATAGGTGTGTTTGTGTCATTGGATTAACATTTAGGTTATTTTCGTCCTCCGCAGGATTTTTCTTTTCCATTTACGGTTTTGTCCAAACTTGGGCATCCAAAAAGTTCATTTGTGTCATTGGATTAACATTTAGGTCATTGTAGTCCTCCCTAGGCTTATTCTAGTCCAATTAGGATTTTTAACCAATCTTGTGCATCAAATAACCGTGTTTGTGTCATTTGATTAACGTATATGTCAATTTCTCCATCCTTGGGATTATTCTAGTCTAATTAGGGGTTTTAACCAATCTTGTGCATCCAAAAAGTTCATTTGGATCATTGGATTAACATTAAGGTCATTTTCGTCCTCCTTAGGCTTTGCCTAGTCCAATTAGGGTTTTTAACAAATCTTGTGCATCCAATACGTGTGTTTTTGTCGTTGGATTAACATTCTGGTTATCTTGATTTAGAATTAAGTTACTTTCGTTCGCCTTAGGCTTATTTTAGTCTAATTAGGGTTTTCAACCAATCTTGTGCATCCAATAGGTGTATTTGTGTCATAGGATAAACATTTTTGTCATTTTCGTCCTCCCTAGGCTTATGCTAGTCCATTTAGGGTTTTTAACCAATCTTGTGCATCCAAAAAGTTCATTTGTGTCATTGGATTATCGTTAAGGCCATTTTCTTCCTCCATAGGCTTAATCTAGTCCAATTAGGGTTTTTAACCAATCTTGTTCACCCAATAGGTGTTTTGTGTCATTGGATTAACATTTAAGTTATTTTCATCCTCCTGATGCTTATTTTAGTCCATTTAGGGTTTTTGCCCAATCTTATGTCATTGTATTAATATTTATGTCATTTTTCATTATACCTTGGCTTATTCTAGTCCTATTTGGGGTTTTAACCTATCTGGTGCATCCAATACGAGTGTTTGTGTCATTGGATTAATATTTAGGTCTTTTTCGTCCTCCCTAGGCATATTGTAGTCCATTTAGGGTTTTTAACTAATCTTTTGCATCCAATAAGTTCATTTGTGTCATTTGATTAACATTTAGGTCATATTCTTCCTACCTAGCCTTATTCTAGTCCAATTAGGGTTTTTAAAAAATCTTGTGCATCAAATACTTGTGTTTGTGTCATTAGATTACTATTTAGGTCATTTTCCTCCCCCCCCCCCCTAGGAATATTCTATTCCATTTATGTTTTTTAACCAATCTTTTGCATCCAATAAGTTCAGTTGTGTCATTGGATTAGCTTTAAGGTCATATTCGTCCTCCTTAGGCTTATTCTAGTCCAATTATGGTTTTTAACCAATCTTGTGCATCCAATTGTTGTATTTGTGTCATTGGATTAATATTTAGGTCATTATGTCTTCCCTATGCTTATTCTAGCCCATTTAGGATTTTTGTCCAATCTTTTGCATCCAATAGACGTGTATGTGTCATATGATTAGTATTTAGGTCATTTTCATCCTCCCAAGGCTTATTCTAGTCCAATTAGTGTTTTAACCTATCTTGTGAATCCAATACGTGTGTTTGTGTCATTGGATTAACATTTAGGTTATTTTTGTCCTCCCCAGGTTTTTGTAGTCCATTTATGTTTTTAACCAATATTGTGCATCCAATAAGTTCAGTTGTGTTATTCGATTAACATTGAGGTTATTTTCGTACTCCTAGGCTTATTCTAGTTTAATTAGGGTTTTCAACAACTCTTGTGCATCCAATAGGTGTGTTTGTGTCATAGGATTAACATTTGGGTCATTTTCTTCCTCCCTAGGCTTATTCTAGTCTATTTAGGGTTTTTAACCAATCTTGAGCATCCAATAAGTTCATTTGTGTCATTCGATTCATATTTTGGCAATTTTCGTCCTCTTTAGGCTTATTCTGGTCCAATTAGGGTTTTTAGCCAATCTTGTGAATCTAATAAGTGTGTTTGTGTATTTGGATTAATATATAGGTCATTTTCATCCTCTTTAGGCTAATTCTTGTTCATTTAGGGTTTTGTGCAATATTGTGCATCCAAAAAGTTCATTTGGATCATTGGATTAACATTAAGGTCATTTTCGTCGTCCTTAGGCTTAGCCTAGTCCAACTAGGGTTTTTAACCAATCTTGTGCATCCAATACACGTGTTTTTGTCATTGGATTAACGTTTTGGTCATTTTCGTCCTCCTTAGGCTTATTCTAGTCAACTTAATGTTTTTAACCAATCTTGTTCATCCAATAGGTATGTTTGTGTCATTGGATTAACATTTAGGTCATTTTAGTCCTCCCTAGGCTTACTCGAGTCCCATTGTAGTTTTTAACCAATCATGTACATCTTATAGTTGTGTTTGTGTCAAAGGATTAATATTTAGGTCATTTTCATCCTCCCTATGCTTATTCTAGTCCAATTAGGGTTTTTAACCAATCTAGTGCATCCAAAAGGTGTATTTGTTTCATTGGATTAACATTTAGGTCGTTTTCGTTTTCCGTTGGCTTTTCCTAGTCCATTTATGGTTTTTGTGCACTCTTGTACATCCAATAAGTTCATTTGTGTCATTGGATTAACATTTATGTTATTTTCGTCCTCCCTAGGCTTATTCTATTCCATTTAGGGTTTTTAAACTATCTGGTGAATCCAATACGTTTGTTAATGTCATTGGGTTAACATTCACATTATTTTTGTCCTCCCTAGGCTTATTCTATTCCATTTAGGGTTTTTAAACTATCTGGTGAATCCAATACGTTTGTTAATGTCATTGGATTAACATTTAGGTTATTTTTGTCCTCCTTAGGCTTATTGTTGCCCATTTAGTGTTTTTGTGTCATAGGATTAACATTTAGGTCATTTTCTTTTTCCCTTGGCTTTTTCTAGTCCATTTATGGTTTTTGTGCACTCTTGTGCATCCAATAAGTTCATTTGTGTCATTGGATTAACATTTATGCTATTTTCGTCCTCCCTAGGCTTATTCTATTCCCTTTAGGGTTTTTAAACTATCTGGTGAATCCAATACGTTTGTTAATGTCATTGGATTTACATTTAGGTCATTTATCGTCATCCTTAGGCTTATTTTAGTCCAATTAGAGATTTTAACCAATCTTGTGCATTTAATAGTATGTTTGCGTCCCTGGATTAACATTTAGGTCATATTCATCCCCCTAACCCTATTCCAGTCCAAATACGGTTTTTAACTAATATTGTGCATCCAATAAGTTCATTAGTGTCATTGGATGAATATATAGGTCATTTTCGTCCTCCCTCGGCTAATTCTAGTCCAATTAGGGTTTTTAATCAATCTTGTGCATCCAATAATTTCATTTGTGTCATCGGATTAACAAATCTTGTGCATCAAATACGTGTGTTTGTGTCATTGGAATATTATTTAGGTCATTCTCGTCCTCCCTAGGCTTATTCTAGTCCATTTAGAGTTTTTAACCAATCTTTTGCATCCAATAAGTTCATTTGTGTCATTGGATTAGCTTTTAGGTGATATTCGTCCTTCTTAGGCTTATTCGAGTTCAATTATAGTTTTTAACCAATCATGTACATCAAATATTTGTGTTTGTGTCAATGGATTAATATTTAGGTCATTTTCATCCTCCTTATGCTTATTCTAGTTTAATTTGGGTTTTTAATCAATTTAGTGCATCCAAAAGGTGTATTTGTTTCATTTGATTAACCTTTAGATCATTTTCGTCGTCCCTTGGATTATTCTACTCCATTTAGGGATTTTAACCAATCTTATGAATCCAATAAGTTCATTTGTGTCATTGGATTGACATTTAGGTCATTTTCGTCCTCCCTAGGCTTATTCTAGTCCAATTAGGGTTTTTAAACAATCTTGTGAATCCAATAGGTGTGTTTGTGTCATTGGATTTTCAATTAGGTTATTTTCGTCCTCCCCAGACTTATTCTTTTCCATCTAGGGTTTTTCTCCAAACTTGTGCATCCAAAAAGTTCATTTGTGTCGTTGGAATAACATTTAGGTCATTTTAGTCCTCCCAAGGCTTATTCTAGTCCAAATAGGGTTTTTAACAAATCTTGGGCATCCAATACGTGTGTTTGTGTCATTGGATTAACATTTAGGTCAATTTTGTCCTCCCTAGGCTTATTCTAGTCCGTTTAGGGGTTTTCACCAATCTTTTGGTTCCAATAAGTTCATTTGTGTCATTGGATAAACATTTAGGTCATTTTCGTCCTCCCTACGCTTATTATAGTCCATTTAGGGTTCATTTGTGTCATTGGATTAGCTTTTAGGTCATATGCGTCCTCCCTAAGCTTATTCCAGTCCAATTGTAGTTTTTAACCAATCATGTATATCAAATAGTTGTGTTTGTGTCAATGGATTAATATTTAGGTCATTTTCATCCTCCCTATGCTTATTCTAGTCCAATTAGGGTTTTTAACCAATCTAGTGCATCCAAAAGGTGTATTTGTTTCATTGGATTAACATTTAGGTCGTTTTCGTCATACCTAGGATTATTCTAGTCCATTTAGGGATTTTAATCAATCTTGTGCATCCAATAAGTTCATTTGGTCATTGGATTAATATTTAGGTCATATTCGTCCTCCCTAGACTTTATCAAGTCCAATTAGGATTTTTAACAAATCTTATGCATCCGATAAGGGTGTTTGTGTCATTGGGATTAAGATTTATGTCATTTTCCTCATCGGTGGGATTATTCTAGTCCAATTAGGGGTTTTAACCAATCTTGTGCATCCAATAAGTGTAAGTGTGTTATAAGATTAACATTTTTGTCATTTTCGTCCTCCCCCGGCTTATGCTAGTCCATTTAGGGTTTTTAACCAATCTTGTGCATCCATTAAGTTCAGTTTTGTTATTTTTATAATTAAGATACTTTCATCCTCCTTGGGCTTATTTTAGTCTAATTAGGGTTTTCAACCAATCTTGTGCATCCAATAGGTGTGTTTGTGTTATAGGATAAACATTTTTGTCATTTTCGTCCTCCCTAGGCTTATGCTAGTCCATTTAGGGTTTTTAACCAATCTTGTGCATCCAAAAAATTCATTTGTATCATTGGATTATCATTAAGGCCAATTTCGTCCTCCATAGGATTAATCTAGTCCAATTAGGGTTTTTAACCAATCTTGTCCATCCAATATGTGTGCATCCAATAGGTGTTTTGTGTCATTTTTCGTCATCCATGGGCTTATTGTAGTCCAATTAGGGTATTTAACAAATCTTGTGCATCCAATACTTGGGTTTGTGTCATTAGATTATTATTTAGGTCATTTTCCTCCACCCTAAGATTATTCTAGTCCATTTCTGGTTTTTAACCAATCTTTTGCATCCAATAAGTTCAGTTGTGTCTTAGGATTAGCTTTAACGTCGTATTCCTCCTTCCTAGGCTTATTCTAGTCTAATTATGGTTTTTAACCAATCTTGTGCATCCAATAGTTGTGTTTGTGTCATAGGATTAACATTTAAGTCATTTTCGTCCTTCATATGCTTATTCTAGTCTAATTTGGGTTTTTAACCAATCCTCTGCATTCAATAGGTCTATTTGTGTCATTGGATTAATATTTAGGTCCTTTCGTCTTCCCTAGGCTTATTCTAGTCGATTTAGGATTTTTGTCTAATCTTTTGAATCCAATAGGTGTTTTGTGTCATTGGATTAACATTTAGGTTATTTTCGTCTTCCCTAGACTTATTCTAGTTTAATTAAGGTTTTCACCAATCTTGTGCATCCAATAGGTGTGTTTGTGTCATAGGATTAACATTCAGGTCATTTTCTTCCTCCCTAGGCTTATTCTAGTCCATTTAGGGTTTTTAACCAATCTTGTGCCTCCAATAAGTTCATTTGTGTCATTTGATTAATATTTAGGGAATTTTCGTCCTCTTTAGGCTTATTCTAGTCCAATTAGGGTTTTTAACCAATCTTGTGCATCTAATAAGTGTGTCAGTGTCATTGGATTAACATTTAGGTCATTTTCGTCCTCTTTAGGCTTATTCTTGTTCATTTAGGATTTTTGTGCACTCTTGTGCACCTAAAAAGTTCATTTGGATCATTGGATTAACCTTAAGGTCGTTTTCGTCCTCCCTAGGCTTAGCCTAGTCCAATTAGGGTTTTTAACCAATCTTGTGCATCCAATAATTGTGTTTTTGTCATTCGATTAACATTTCAGTCATTTTCGTCCTCCTTCGGCTTATTCTGGTCAATTTACGGTTTTTAACCTATCTTTTGCATCCAATAAGTTCATTTGTGTCATTGGATTAACATTTAGGTCATATGCATCCTCCCTAGCCTTATTCTAGTCCAATTAGGGTTTTTAACAAATCTAGTGCATCAAATACGTGTATTTGTGTCATTGGAATATTATTTAGGTCATTTTCGTCCTCCCTAATCTTATTCTAGTCCATTTAGGGGTTTTAACCAATCTTTTGCATCCAATACGTGTGTTTATGTCATTGGATTAACATTTAGGTCATTTTCGTCCTCCCTACGCTTATTATAGTCCATTTAGGGTTCATTTGTGTCATTGGATTAGCTTTTAGGTCACATTCGTCCTCCCTAGGCTTATTCGAGTCCAATTGTAGTTTTTAACCAATCATGTACATCAAATAGTTGTGTTTGTGTCAATGGATTAATATTTAGGTCAATTTCATCCTCCCTATGCTTATTCTAGTCCAATTACGGTTTTTGACCAATCTAGTGCATCCAAAAGGTGTATTTGTGTCATTGGATTAACAGTTATGTCGTTTTCGCACTCCCTTGGATTATTCTAGTCCATTTAGGGATTTTAATCAATCTTGTGCATCCAATAAGTTCATTTGTGTCATTGGATTAATGTTTAGGTCATTATCTTCCTCCTTAGGCTTATTCTAGTCCAATTACGGGTTTTAACCAATTTTGTGCATCCAATAGCTGAATTAGTGTCATTGAATTAACATTTAGATCGTTTCCGTCCTCCCTAAGCTTATTCTAGTGTAATTAGGGTTTTTAACCAATCTTGTGCATTCAATACATGTGTTTGTGTTATTAGATTAACATTTAAGTCATTTTCGTTTTCCCTACGCTTATTATAGTCCATTTTGGGTTTTTGTCCAATCTTGTGCACCCAATAAGTTCATTTGTGTCATTGGAATAACATTTAGGTCATTTTCGTCCTCCCTAAGCTTATTCTAGTCCATTTAGCATTTTTAACAAATCTTGTGCATCCAATAAGTTCATTTGTGTCATTGGATTAATATTTAGGTCATATACGTCCTCCCTAGTCTTATTCTTGTTCATTTAGGATTTTTCTCCAATCTTTTGCATCCAAATTGTTTATTTGTGTCAATGGATTAACATTTAGGTTATTTTCATCCTCCCTAGGCTTATTCTTGTTCACTTAGGGTTTTTGTCCAATGTTGTGCATCCAAAAAGTTTATTTGTGTCATGGGATTAACATTTAGGTCATTTTCGTCCTTCCTACACTTATTATTGTCCATTTAGGGTTTTTGTCGAGTCTTTTGCATCCAATAAGTTCATTTGTGTCATGGGATTAACATTTAGAACATATCAGTCCTCCCTAGACTTTTTCTAGTCCAATTAGGATTTTTAATCAATCTTGTGTATCCAATAGTTGTGTTTGTGTCATTGGATTAATATATAGGTCTTCGTCGACCTCCGTCGATTTATTCTAGTCCAATTAAGGGTTTTAACCAATCTTGGGCATCCTTTCAGTTCATTTGTGTCGTCGGCTCAACATTTAGGTCAATTTCATTCGTCCTAGGCTTATTCTAGTCCAACTAGGGTTTTTTAACAATATTGTGCATCCAACTGGTTTGTTTGTGTTGTTGGATTAACATTTAGGTCATTTTCTTCCTCCCTAAGCTTATTCTAGTCCAATTAGGGTTTTCAAAAAATCTTGTGCATCCAATACATGTTTTTGGTCATTGGATTAACATTTAGGTCATATTCGTCTTCCCTAGGCTTATTCTAGTCCAATTAGGATTTTTAACCAATCTTTTGCATCCAATAAGTTCATTTGTGTCATTGGATTTGCTTTAAGGTCATATAGTCCGATGAGTAATTTTAACTAATCATGTGCATCCAATAGTTGTGTTTGTGTCATTGGCTTAACATTTAGGTCATTTTCGTCCTCTGTATGCTTATTCTAGTCCAATTAGGGGTTTTAACCAATCTTGTGCATCCTATAAGTTCATTTGTGTCATTGGATTAACATTATGTCATATTCGTTCTTCCTATATTTATTCTGGTCCAATTAGAGTTTTTAACCAATTTTGTGCATCCAATAGGTTTGTTTGTGTTGTTGGATTAACATTTAGGTCATTTTCTTCCACCCTAAGATTATTCTAGTCCATTTAGGGTTTTTTGTACAATCTTGTGCATCCAATAAGTTCATTTATGTCATTGGATTAACATTTAGGTCATTTTCGTGTTCCCTAGGGTTTTCTAATCAACTTAAGGTTTTCAAGGGGTTTTAACCAATCATGTGCATCCTATAAGTCCATTTGTGTCATTGGATTAACATTTAGGTCATTTTTGTTCTACCTAGGCGTATTCTAGTCCAATTAGGATTTTTGACCAATCTTTTGCATCCAATAGTCATGTTTGGGCCATTGGATTAATATTTAGGTCATTTTTGTCCTCCGTTGGCTTACTCTAGTCCAATTAAGGATTTTAACCAATCTTGTGCATCCAATAGATTTGTTTGTGTTGTTGGTAACATTTAGGTCATTTTCTTCTTTCCTAAGCTTATTCTAGTCCATTTAGGGTTTTTTTGTACAATCTGGTGCATCCAATAAGTTCATTTGTGTCATTGGATTAACATTTAAGTTATATTGTTCCTCCCTAAAGTTATTCCAGTCCATTTAGTGTTTTTAACCAATCTTGTGCATCCACGAAGTTCAGTTGTGTTATTTGATTAACAATTAGGTTACTTTTGTCCTCCTTAGGCTTATTCTAGTCTAATTAGGGTTTTCAACCAATCTTGTGCATCCAATAAGTTCATTTGTTTCAATGGCATTAACATCTAGGTCATTTTCGTCCTCCCTAAGCTTATTCTAGTCCAATTAGGGTTTTTAACCAATCTTGTGCATCCGATACGTGTGTTTGTGTCATTGGATTAACAATTAGGTTATATTCGTCCTCCCTAGGCATATTCTAGTCCAATTACGATTTTAAACCAATCTTTTGCATCCAATAGGCACGTTTGTGCCGTTGGATTAATATTAAGGTCATTTTCGTCCTCTGTAGGTTAATTATAGTCCAATTAGGGGTTTTAACAAATCTTGTGCATCATATAAGTTCATTAGTGTCATTGGATTAACATTTAGGTCATTTTCCTCCTCTCTAGACTTATTCTAATCCAATTATGGGTGTTTGTGTCATTGGATTAACATTTAGGTCATTTTCGTCCTCCCCAGGCATATTCTTGTTCATATAGGGTTTTTGTCACATCTTTTCTTTCCAAAAAGTTCAGTTGTGTCATGGGATTAACATTAAAGTCTTTTTCGTCCTCCCTAGGCTTATTCTAGTTCAATTAGGGTTTTCAACCAATCTTGTGCATCCTATACGTTGTGTGTCATTGGATTAGCATTGAGGTCATTTTTGTCATCCCTAGGCTTATTCTAGTCCATTTAGGATTTTTAACCAATCTTGTGCATCCAGTAGGTGTGTTTGTGCCATTGGATTAACATTTAAGTCATTTTCGTCCTCCCTAGGCTTATTCTAATACATTTAGCATTTTTAACCAATCTTGTGCATGCAATAAGTTCATTTGTGTCATTGGATTAACATTTATGTTATATTCGTCCTCTCTCTGCTTATTCTAGTCTAAATAGGATTTTTAACCAATCTTGTGCATCCAATAGGCGTGATTTTTCCATTGGATTAATATTTACATCATTTTCGTCCTCTGTACGCTTATTCTAGTCCAATTAGGGGTTTTAAAAATTCTTGTGCATTCTATAAGTTCATTAGTGTCATTAGATTAACATTTAGGTCATTTTCATCCTCTCTAGCCTTATTCTAGTACAATTAGGGTGTTTAACTAATCTTATGCATCCAACAGGTTTGTTTGGGTCATTGGATTAACAATTAGGTCATTTTCGTCCTCCCTAGGCATATTCTTGTTCTATTAGGGTTTTTCTCCAATCTTGTGCATCCAAAAAGTTCAATTTGGTCATTTGATTAACATTTAGGTCATTTTCGTCCTCCCTAGGCTTATTGTAGTCCAATTAGGGTTTTTAACCAATCTTGTGCATCCAATACGTGAGTTTGTGTCATTGGTTTAACATTTAATTCATTTTCGTCGTCCCTAGGCATATTCTAGTCCATTTAGGGTGTTTAACCAATCTTGTGCATCCAATAAGCTTTTTAACATTTATGTTATTTTCGTCTTCCCTAGGCTTATCCTAGTCCATTTAGCTTTTTAACCAATCTTGTGCATCCAATAAGTTCATTTGTGTCATTGGATTACCATTGGCTTATCCTAGTCCGTTTAGGTTATATTCATCTTCCCTAGGCTTATTAAAGTCCAATTAGGATTTACCAATCTTGTGCATCCAATAGGCGTGTTTTTTACATTGGATTAATATTTAGGTCATTTTCGTCCTCCGTAGGCTAATTATAGTCCAATTAGGGGTTTTAACAAATCTTGTGCATCTTATAAGTTAACTAGTATCATTGGATTAACATTTAGGTCATTTTCCTCCTCTCTAGGCTTATTCTAGTCCAATTAGGGTTTAAAACCAATCTTGTGCATCCGATAGGTATGTTTGTGTCATTGGATTAGCATTTAGGTCATTTTTGTCTTCCCTAGGCTTATTCTTTTTCATTTAGGGTTTTTCTCCAATCTTTTGCATTCAAAAAGTTCATTTGTGTCATTGGATTAACATTTAGGTAATTTTCGTCTTCCCTAGGCTTATTCTAGTCCAATTAGCATTTTTAACCAATATTTTGCATCCAATACTCGTGTTTGGGCCATTGGATTAATATTTAGGTAATTTTCGTCCTTCGTAGGCTTATTCTAGTCCAATTGGTGGTTTTAACCATTTATGTGCATCCTATAAGTTCATTTGTGTCATTGGATTAACATTTAGGTCATTTTCGTCTTCCCTAGACTTATTCTAGTCCAATTAGGATTTTTGACCAATCTTTTGCATCCAATAGTCGTGTTTGGGCCATTGGATTAATATTTAGGTCATTTTCGTCCTCAGTAGGCTCATTCTAGTCCAATTAAGGATTTTAAGCAATCTTGTGCATCCAATAGGTTTGTTTGTGTTGTTGGATAACATTTAGGTCATTTTCTTCCTCCCTAAGCTTATTCTAGGTCGTTTAGGGTTTTTTGTACAACCTTGTGCATCCAATAAATTCATTTGGGTCATTGGATTAACATTAAGGTTATATTCGTCTTCCCTAGGCTTATTCTACTCCAATTAGGATTTTTAACCAATATTGTGCATCCAATAGGCTTGTTTGTCCATTGCACTAATATTTAGGGGTTAATAAAATCTTGTGAATCCTATAAGTTCATTAGAGTTTTTAACCAATCTTGTGTATCCAATAGGTATGTTTGTGTCATTGGATTAACATTTAAGTAATTGTCATCCTCCCTAGGCCTATTCTAGTTGAATTAGCAGTTTTAACAAATATTTTGCATCCAATATTCGTGTTTGGGCCATTTGATTAATATTTAGGTCATCTTCGTCCTTCGTAGGCTTTTTCTACTCCAATTAGGGGTTTTAACCAATGATGTGCATCCAATAAGCTATTTTGTGTCAATGGATTAACATTTAGGTTATTTTCGTCCTCCTTATGTTTATTCTAGTGCAATAAGGGTTTTTAACCAATCTGGTGCATACAATAGGTGTATTTGTCTCATGGGGTTATTATTTAGGTCATTTTCTTCCTCCCTAGGCTTATTGTAGTCCATTTATGGTTTTTGTCCAAACTTGTGCATCCAATAAGTTCATTCGTGTCATTGGATTCACATTTAGGTCATTTTCGTCCTCCTTAAGTTTATTCTAGTCCATTTTGCCTTTTTAACCAATCTTGTGCATCCAATAAGTTCATTTGTGTCATTGGATTAACATTCAGGTCATATTTGTCCTTCCTAGGCTTATTCTAGTCCAATTAGGGTTTTTAACAAATCTTGTCCATCCAATACGTGTGTTTTTGTCATTGGATTCACATTTAGGTTATTTTCGTCCTCTTTAGGCTTATTCTAGTCAATTTAGGGTTTTTAACCAATCTATTGCATCCAATAAGTTCATTTGTGTAATTGGATTTACTATTAGGTCGTATTCGTCCTCCCTAGGCTTACTCTTGTCCAAAGAGTTATTTAAACTAATCATGTGCATACAATAGTTGTGTTTTGTCATTGGATGAACACTTAGGTCATTTTTCGTCCTCCTTTTGCTTATTCTACTGCAATTTAGGTTTTTAACAAATCTGGTGCATCCAATAGGAATATTTGGGTTATCGGGTTAATATTTGGGTGATTTTCGTCCTCCCAAGGCTTATTCTAGTCCATTTAGGGTTTTTGTTCAATCTTGTGAATCCAATAAGTTTATTTGTGTCATTTGATTAACATTTAGGTAATTTTTGCCTCGCTAAGGTTATTTTAGTACATTTAATTTTTTTAACCAATCTTTTACATCCAATAAGTTCAATTGTGTCATTTGATTAACATTTAAGTCATATTCTTCCTCCCTAGACTTTTTCTAGTCCAATTAGGATTTTTAACCAAACTTGTGCATCCAATAGGCGTGTTTGTGTCATTTGATTTGTATTTACGTCATTTTGGTCCTACGTAGGCTAATTCTAGTCCAATGAGGGGTTTTAGCCAATCTTGTTCATCCTATCAGTTCATTTGTGTTATTGGATTAACATATAGGTCATTTTGGTTCTTCCTAGGCATTAGTCCAGATAAGGTTTTTTACCAATCTTGTGGATCCAATAGGTTTGTTTGTGTTGTTGGATTATGATTTAGGTCATTTTAGTCCCCCCTAGGAATATTCTCGTTCATTTAGGGTTTTTGTCCAATCTTGTGCATCCAAAAAGTTCAATTGCGTCATTGGATTAATATTTAGATCATTTTCGTCCTCCCTAGGCTTATTACAGTCCAATTATGGTTTTTAACCAATCTTGTGCATCCAATAGGTGTGTTTGTGTCATTGGAATAATATTTAGGTCATTTTCGCGCTCCGTATGCTTATTCTTTTTAACTTAGGGTTTTTGTCCAATCTTGTGCATCCAATAAGTTCATTTGTGTTATTGGATTAATATTTAGGTCATTTTCGTCCTCTTTAGGCATATTCTAGTCTAATTAGGATTTTTAACCAATCATGTGCATCCAATAGTTGTGTTTGTGTAATTAAATTAACATTTAGATCATTTCCAACATCTCTAGGCTTATTCTAGTCCATTCAGCGTTTTTAACCAATCTTGTGCATCCAATAAGTGTGCTTGTGTCATTGGATTAATATTTAAGTCATTTTCGTCCCCCGAAGGCTTATTCTAGTCCAATTCGGGGTTTTAATAAATCTTGTGCATCCTATACGTTTGTTTGTGTCATTGGATTAAGATTTAGGTCATTTCCGTCCTCTCTAGGCTTATTCTTGTTCATTTATGGTTTTTCGCCAATCTTTTGCATCAAATAAGTTCATTTGTGTCATTGGATTTGCAATTAGGGCATATTCGTCCTCCCTAGGCTTATTCTAGTCCATAGAGTAGTTTTAACCAATCATGTGCATCCAATACGCGTGTTTGTGCCATTGGATTAATATTTAGGTCATTTTCGTCTTCCCTAGGCTTATTCTAGTCCAATTAGGGGTTTTAACAAATCTTGTGCATCCTATAAGTTCATTAGCGTCATTGGATTAACATTTAGTTTATTTTCTTCCTATATAGGCTTATTCTAGTCCAATTAGGGTTTTTAACCAATCTTGTGCATCGAATAGGTATGTTTGTGTCATTTTATTAACCTTTAGGTCATTTTCGTCCTCCCTAGGCTTATTCTTGTCCAATTAGGGTTTTTAACCAATCTTGTGCATCGAATAGGTATGTTTGTGTCATTTTATTAACCTTTAGGTCATTTTCGTCCTCCCTAGGCTTATTCTTGTTCATTTAGGGTTTTTCTCCAATCTTTTGCATCCAAAAAGTTCATTTGTGTCATTGGATTAACATTTAGTTAATTTTCGTCCTCCCTAGGCTTATTCTAGTCCAATTACATTTTTAACAAATCTTTTGCATCCAATAGTCGTGTTTGGGCCATTTGATTAACATTTAGGTCATTTTCGTCCTCTTAATGCTTATTCTACTGCAAGAAGGGTTTTTAACCAATCTGGTTCATGCAATAGGTGTCTTTGTGTCATTTGATTCAGGTTTAGGTTATTTTCATCCTCCCTACGTTTATTCTAGTCCGTTTATGGTTTTTAACCAATCTTTTGCATTTAGGTCATATTCGTCCTCCCTGGCATTATTCTAGTCCAACGAGTTATTTTAACTAGCCATGTGCATCCAATAGTTGTGTTTTATCATTGGAGTAAAATTTAGGTCATTTCCGTCCTCCTTTGGCTTATTCTAGTGCAATTAGGGTTTTTAACCAATCATGTGCATCCAATAGGAATATTTGTGTTATCGGGTTAATAATTAGGTCATTTTCGTCCTCCCTAGGCTTATTCTATTCCATTAGGGGTTTTTGTCGAATCTAGTGCATCCAATAAGTTCATTTGTGTCATTGGATTAACATTTAGGTCATATTCGCCCTCCCTAGACTTTTTCTAGTCCAATTAGGATTTTTAACCAATCTTGTGCATCCAATAGGCGTGGTTGTGTCATTGGATTTATATTTAGGTCATTTTCGTCCTCCCTAGGCTTATTCTAGTCCAATGAGGGGTTTTAGCCAATCTTGTGCATCCTATAAGTTCATTTGTGTTATAGAATTTACAAATAAGTCATTTTGGTTCTTGTTAGGCCTATTCTAGTCCAGTTAAGGTCAATAGGTTTGTTTGTGCCATTGGATTAATATTTAGGTCATTTTCATCCTCCGTAGGCTTACTCTAGTCCAATTAGGGGTTTTAAAAAATCTTGTGCAACTTATTAGTGCATTTGTGTCATTGGATTAACATTTAGGTCATTTTCGTCCTCCTTATGCTTATTCAAGTGCAATAAGGGTTTTTAACCAATCTGGTGCATCCAATAGGTGTATTTGTGTCATCGGGTTAATATTTAAGACATTTTCGTCTTCCCTAGGCTTATTCTAGTCCGTTTAGGGTTTTTGTCCAATCTTGTGCATCCAATAAGTTCATTTGTGTCATTGGATTAACATTTAGGTCATTTTCGTCCTCCTTAAGCTTATTCTAGTCCATTAATTTTTCCTTTAAAATCTTGTGCATCCAATAAGTTCATTTGTGTCATTGGATTTACATTTAGCTCATATTTGTCCTCCCTAGGATTATTCTAGTCCAGTTAAATTTTTAACCAATCTTGTGCATCCAATAGGTTTGTTTCTGTTGTTGGATTAACATTTAGATGATTTTCTTACTCCATAAGCTTATTCTAATCCATTTAGGTTTTATTGTACAATCTTGTGCATCCAATAAGTTCATTTGTGACATTGGATTTTCAATTAGGTTATACTCGTCCTCCATAGGCTTATTCTAGTCCAAAGAGTAAACTTAACCAAAGATGTGCATCCAATAGTTATGTTTGTTTCATTGGATTAACATTCAGGTCATTTTCGTCCTCCTTATGCTTATTCTAGTGCAATTATGGTTTTTAACCAATCTTGTTCATCCAATTGGTTCATTTGTGTCATTTGATTAATATTTACGTCATATTCGTCCTCCTTAGGCTTATTCTAGTCCAATTAGTATTTTTAACAAATCTTTTGCATCCAATTGTCGTGTTTGGCCCATTGGATAATATTTAGGTCATTTTCGTCCTCCATAGGCTTATTCTGGTCCAATTAGGGGTTTTAACCAATGATGTGCATCCTATAATTTCATTTGTGTCATTAGATTAACATTTAGGTCATTTTCGTCCTCCTTATGCTTATTCTAGTCCAATTAGGGGTTTTAACAAATCTTACACATCCTATATGTTCATTTGTGTCATTGGATTAACATATAGGTCATGTTCATCCTCTCTAGACTTATTCTAGTCCAATTAGGGTTTTTAACCAATCTTGTGAATCCAATAGGTGTGTTTATGTCATTGGATTAACATTTAGGTCATTTTCGTCCTCCCTAAGCTTATTGTTGTTCATTTAGGATGTTTGTCCAAACTTTTGCATTCAATAAGTTCATTTGTGACATTGGATTTTCAATTAGGTCATACTCGTCCTCCATAGGCTTATTCTAGTCCAACGAATAATCTTAACCAAACATGTGCATCCAATAGTTGTGTTTGTTTCATTGGATTAACATTCAGGTCATTTTCGTCCTCCTAATGCTTATTCTAGTGCAATTATAGGGTTTTTAACCAATGTTGTGCATCTTATTGCAATCTAATTAGGATTTTTAACCAATCTTGAGCATCCAATAGGCGTGTTTTTGCCATTGGATTAATATTTAGGTCATTTTCGTCCTCTGTAGGCCTATTCTAGTCCAATTAGGGGTTTTAACAAATCTTGAGCATCCTATAAGTTCATTAGTGTCATTGGATGAACAATTAGGTCATTTTCGTCCTCTCTAGGCTTATTCTAGTCAAATTACGGTTTATAACCAATCTTGTGCATCCAATAGGTGTGTTTGTGACATTGGATTGACATTTAGGTCATTTTCGTCCTCCATGAGCTAATTCTTTTTCATTTATGGTTTTTCTCCCATCTTTTACATCTGAAAAATTTATTCTAGTCCAATTAGCATATTTTACCAATCTTATGCATCCCATAGTTATGTTTTTGTCACAGGATTAACATTTAGGTCATATTCATCCTCCCTAGGCATACTCTAGTCCAATTAGAATTTTTAACCAAACTTTTGCATCCAATAGTCGTGTTTGGGCGATTGGATTAATATTTAGGTCATTTTAATCCTCCGTAGGCTTATACTAATCCAATTAGAGGTTTAAACCAATCATGTGCATCCTAAAAGTTCATTTGTGTCATTGGATTAACATTTAGGTCATTTTCGTCCTCCCTAAGATTATTCTAGTCCAATTAGATTTTTAAACCAATCTTGTGCATCCAATAGGCGTGTTTGTATCATTGGAATAATATTCAGGTCATTTTCGTCCTCCCTATGCTTATTCTTGTTAACTTAGGGTTTTTGTCTAATCTCTTGCATCCAAAAAGTTGATTTGTGTCATTGGATTAACATTTAGGTCGTTTTCGTGCCCCCTAGGCTTAACCTAGTCCATTTAGTGTTTTTAACCAATCTTGTGCACCCAATAAGTTCAGTAGTGTTTTTCAATTAACAATGAGGTTACTTTCGTCTTCCCTTGACTTATAGGATTAACATTTAGCTCATTTTCATCCTCCCTAGGCTTATTCTATTCCATTTAGGGTTTTTGTCCACTCTTGTGCATCCAATAAGTTCATTTGTGTCATTGGATTAACCTTTATTTCATTTTTCGTCATCCCTAGGCTTATTCTAGTCCAATTAGGGTTCTTAACCAATGTTGTGCATCTAATAGGTGTGTTTCTGTCATTGGATTAATATTTAGGTCATTTTCGTCCATCCAAAAAATTCATTTGTGTCATTGGATTAACATTTAGGTTATATTCGTCCTCCTTAGCCTTATGGCAATCCAATTAAGATTTTTAACCAATCTTGTGCATCCAATAGGCGTGTTTTTGCCATTGGATTAATATTTAGGTCATCTTCGTCCTCTATAGGCTTACTCTAGTCCAATTAGGGGTTTTAACAAATCTTGTACATCCTATAAGTGCATTTGTGTCATTGGATTAATATTTAGGTCATTTTCGTCCTCTCTAGAGTTATTCTAGTTAAATTAGGGTTTTTAACCAATCTTATGCATCCCATAGGTGTGTTTGTGTTATTGGATTAACAATTAGGTAGTTTTCTTCCTCCCTAGGATTATTCTAGTCCAATTAGTATTTTTAACAAATCTTTTGCATCCAATTGTCGTGTTTGGGCCATTGGATAATATTTAGGTCATTTTCGTCCTCCATAGGCTTATTCTGGTCCAATTAGGGGTTTTAACCAATCATGTGCATCCTATAATTTCATTTGTGTCATTACATTAACATTTAGGTCATTTTCGTCCTCCTTATGCTTATTCTAGTCCAATTAGGGGTTTTAACAAATCCTATGCATCCTATAAGTTCATTTGTGTCATTGGATTAACATTTAGGTCATTTTTGTCCTCTCTATTTTTTTTTGGGGTAAAAATAAATAAATAAATAAATAATTAATAGTTTGTATATGATTAATTATAGGGTAACCGTTTTAACGGTCGTCATAGGGTGTTAATAATTTGCTACTCGTAATCGACTCCCGAATCCAAATTTTTGGTTCAAAAATATTATTTTAGGTTTTATCCAATTTTTCCTTTAATAAAAATAAAATTGGTGGCGACTCCTTTTTCGCGGACAAACCGGACGCGACATTGTGCATCCAATACGTGTGTTTGTGTCATTGGATTAACATTTAGGTCATTTTCGTCCTCCCAACGCTTATTATAGTCCATTTAGGGTTTTTGTCCAATTTTGTGCATCCAATAAGTTCATATGTGTCATTAGATTAATATTTATGTCATTTTTGTCCTCTATAGGCTTATTCTAGTCTAATTAGGGTTTTTAACCAATCTTGTGCATCCTATAGCTGTGTTTGTGTCATTGGATTAATATTTAGGTTATTTTCATTCTCTTTATGCTTGATCTAGTCAAATTATGGTTTTTAACCAATCTTGTGCATCCAATAGTTGTGTTTGTGTCATTATACTAACATTTAGATCATTTCCATCCTCCTTGGGCTTATTGTCGTCCATTAAGCATTTTTAACCTTTCTTTTGCATCAAATAAGTTCATATGTGTCATTGGATTAACATTTAGGTTATATTCGTCCTCCCTAGGCTTATTGTACTCCAATTAGGAATTTTTACCAATCTTTTGCATTCAATAGGCGTGTTTGTCCGATTTGATTAATATATAGGTCATTTTCATCCTCCGTAGGCTTATTCTAGTCCAATTAGGGGATTTAACAAATTATGTGCATCCTATAAGTTCATTTGTGTCATTGGATTAACATTTAGGTCATTTTCGTTCTCTCTAGACTTATTCTAGTCCAATTAGGGGTTTTAATCAATCTTGAGCATCCAATAGGTGTGTTTGTGTCATTGGATTAACATTTAAGTCATTTTCGTCCTCCGTACGCTTATTTGTGTTCATTTAAGATTTTTCTCCAATCTTTTGCATCCAATAAGTTCATTTGTGACATTGGATTTGCATTTAGGTCATATTCGTCCTCCATAGGCTTATTCTAGTCCAAAGAGTAATCTTAACCAATCATGTGCATCTAGTAGTTGTGTTTGATTCGTTGGATTAACATTTAGGTCATTTTCATCCTCCTTATGGTTTTTAACCAATCTTGTGCATCCAATAGGGGTATTTGTGTCATCGGGTTAATATTTAGGTCATTTTCGTCCTCCCTAGGCTTATTCTAGTCCATTTAGGTTTTTGTCCAATCTTGTGCATCCAATAAGTTCATTTGTGTCATTTGATTAACTTTTAGGTCATTTTCGTCCTTCCTAAGCTTATTCTAGTCCAATTAGCGTTTTTAACTAATCTTGTGCATCCAATAAGTTCATTTGTGTCTTTGGATTAACATTTACTTCATATTCATCCTCCCTAGACTTTTTCTAGTCCAATTAGGATTTTTAACCAATCTTGTGCATCCAAAGGCGTGTTTGTGTCATTGGATTAATATTTAGGTCATTTTCGTCCTCTGTAGGCTTATTTTAGTCCAATTAGGAGTTCTACCCAATCTTGTGGATCCTATCAGTTCATTTGTGTCATTAGATTAACATTTATGTCATTTTCGTTCTTCCTAGGCTTATTCTAGTCCAATTTATGTTTTTAACCAATGTTGTGCAGCCAATAAGTTCAGTTGTGTTATTCGATTCACAATGAGGTTACTTTCGTCCTCCCTAGGGTTATTCTAGTCAAATTAGGGTTTTCAACTATTCTTGTGCGTCCAATAAGTTTGTTTGTGTCATAGGATTAAAATTTAGATCATTTTCATCCACCCTAGGCTTATTCTAGTCCATTTAGGGTTTTTGTCCACTCTTGTGCATCCAATTAGTTCATTTATGTCATTGGATTAACATTTATGTCATTTTTCCTCATCCCTAGGCTTATTCTTGTCCAATTAGGGTTTTTAACCAATCTTGTGCATCAAATAGGTTTGTTTCTGTCATTGGATTAATATTTAGGACATTTTCGTGCTTCCTAGGCATATTCTTGTTCATTTAGGGTTTTTGTCCAATCTTGTGCATCCAAAAAGTTCATTTGTGTCATTGGATTAATATTTAGGACATTTTCGTGCTTCCTAGGCATATCTTGTGCATCCAATAGGTGTGTTTGTGTCATTGGATTAATATTTAGGACATTTTCGTGCTTCCTAGGCATATTCTTGTTCATTTAGGGTTTTTGTCCAATCTTGTGCATCCAAAAAGTTCATTTGTGTCATTGGATTAACATTTAGGTTATATTCGTCCTCCCTAAGCTTATTGAAGTCCAATTAGGATTTGTAACTAATCTTGTGCATCCAATAGGTGTGTTTTTGCCATTGGATTAATATTTAGGTAATTTTCATCCTCCGTAGGCTTATTCTAGTTCAATTAGGGGTTTTAACAAATCTTGTGCATCCTATAAGTTCATTAGTCTCACTGTGTAAGACCCATATTTTTAAAGTATACTTTATGTATTTTAGTGTATTTTGGTATTGAACTCGGAGGCTTTTTAGCCAAAGTTATTAATATTTTGGAGTTTATATGACCAAAGAGATATTTTGATGTCGATTACAATTACTCGTCGATGAATAAATTAAATTAGTTGCGGTGAATCTTTTACAAAGAATTTAATGCGTTATGGGTGAAATGGTAATTTAACAAATATCTAGATATTTTGAGATATTTGTTAAAAGAAATTAAAATATATATAAATATCTTTATGTATATATATTTGTTTGGGGAGAAAATAAAAGGATATAAAAAGGAAAGAAGGAAAAAGGAAGAAAATGATATAAATACCTTATTTTGATTTCATTTTACTTGGCAAATATTATATGGATGTTTAGCATATGGAAAACCCTTTTTAGGTGCATGCTAGGTTGAAAGGTCATCTTGTGCATTTGAAAACTTAAATGTTATTTGTTAACTGTTAATTTCGGTTGGTGACCCTTTACAATTATTGTGGAAATCTGGGCTTTGCCCTCATATGAGAGCCAGGACATTCCTACCGGTTCGTACCCTGTGGATGGGAATGTAGAGGGGAATGCCTGACTGGAGCTATGTTAGGAGGATCTTACGGGGCGCGTGGAGATCACTCAGGGCGTTTAGTTTGTTTTGGAGAATGATCAGATTAGGTTGACATAGAGGGAACAAACGTCTTTCTTTTGATTTGTATTTATTTTAAAATGGAAGACTGTACCTATACTAATATTGTCAGCTTGACATGTTATTTTCGATGGGTTACATGTACCACTTTTTGATGTGTAAATATTTTGGATTCATATTTTGAGAAACTTTTCCGCTGCTTGTAAATTATAATAACTCCATTATTTATCCAAAGGTATTACCTTATTTAATTCTCTGATTTATTTTAATTTCTTTTGAAAAAAAAAATACACCCTCGCTTTGAAAATCGGGGTGTTACACATTGGATTAACAATTACGTCATTTTCGTCCTGTCTAAGCTTATTCTAGTCCAAGTAGGATTTTTACCCAATCTTGTGCATCCAATAGGTGTGTTTCAGACATTGGATTGACATTTAGGTCATTTTCGTCCTCCCTAGGCTAGTTCTTGTTCATTTAGGATTTTTCTCCAATCTTTTACATCCGAAAAGTTCATTTGTGTCATTGGAATAACATTTAGGTCATTTTCATCCTCCCTAGGCTTATTCTAGTCCAATTAGCATATTTAACCAATCTTATGCATCCCATTGTTGTGTTTGTGTCATAGGATTAACATTTAGGTCATATTCTTCCTCCCTAGGCATATTCTAGTCCAATTAGGATTTTTAACAAATCTTTTGCATCCAATAGTCGTGTTTGGGCCATTGGATTAGTATTTAGGTCATTTTCATCCTCCTTAGGCTTATTCTAATCCAATTAAGGGTTTTAACCAAATATATGTATCCTATAAGTTCATTTGTGTCATTGGATTAACAGTTAGGTCATTTTCGTCCTCCCTAGGATTATTCTAGTCCAACTAGGGTTTTTAACCAATCTTGTGCATCCAATAAGTGTGTTTGTATCATTGGATTAATATTTAGGTCATTTTCGTTCTCCCTATGCTTATTCTTGTTAACTTAGGTTTTTGTCCAATCTTTTGCATCCAAAAAGTTCATTTGTGTCATTGGATTAACATTTAGGTCATCGACGTCCTCCCTAGGCTTATTACAGTCCAATTAGGGTTTTTAACCAATCTTGTGCATCCAATAGGTGTGTTTGTGTCATTGGATTAATATTTAGGTCATTTTTGTCCTCCCCATGCTTATTGTTGTTAACTTAGGGTTTTTGTCCAATCTTGTGCATCCAAAAAGTTCATTTGTGTCATTGGATTTACATTTAGGTCATTTTCGTCCTCCCTTGGCTTATTCTAGTCCAATTAGGGTTTTTAACCAATCTTGTGCATCCAATACGTGTTTTTGTGTCATTGGATTAACATTTAGGTCATTTTCGTCCTCCCTATGCTTATTATAATCCATTCAGGGTTTTTGTCCAATCTTGTGCATCCAATAAGTTCATTTGTGTCATTGGATTAATATTTAGGTCATTTTCGTCCTCTTTAGGCTTATTCTAGTCTGATTAGGGTTTTTATCCAATCTTGTGCATCCTAAAGCAGTGTTTGTGTCATCGGATTAATATTTAGGCATTTTCGTCCTCTTTAGGCTTGATCTAGTCCAATTAGGGTTTTTAACCAATCATGTGCATCCAATTGTTGTGTTTGTGTCATTAAATTAACATATAGATCATTTCCTGTAAGACATATGCCTCCTTAATCATTATTTTGATATAATTTCCAAACATACAATGTATATGCATTATTTGATTGATCTAATGATTTGAATTGAGAAACATTTCAGGCAAATAATCGAACACTAAACACTTGGACAAAACTTGGAAATCAAGCAATCAAGCAAAGATGGATGATGTCCTACAAGGCTTGAAGACTGATGAACAAGAGTTTCTAGTGTTAATAGGGTCAATTAGGTAGATGAAATCATAAAATGAGTTTTAATCAATAAGTAATAAATCATATAGTATTTGCCAATGAAATCATAAAATGAGTTTTAATCAATCAAGTAATAAATCAATTGAGCAATCGATTGTCAGACTCACAGAATAAAGGTTTCACTAAGTTAATCAATTGGGAAATCGATTACTTAAAGGTTTTGTCAAAACCTGTGTTCTGTGTTTAAACAAATCAATTGGACAATCGATTTGCACATCAATTGAGTAATCGATTTTGTGATTCACAGAACCAAGCTCATACTGAGATAATGGATTGACAAATCGATTATGAAAATACTTTTTCATCAGACATGTGTTCTATAATCAACGATATCGATTGGACAATCAATTGAAATAAGTTTCTTAAGTTGCAAGCTTTGCACTAATCGATTAGATAATCGATTGATAAATGTTTCTTGAGGTGCAAGCTTTGCATCAATCGATTAGGTAAACGATTGAAAGAATGAACTGGTTAATCAATTATCAGAAACATATTGCGTAATCGATTTGCATATCGATTTTAACTAAATAGCTAAGCTACTATAACCAGCCCAATCGATTGGCAAATCGATTGGGGTAAGACATCTTAGTCACTGGGACAGCCAAATTGATTGGCAAATCGATTGGAGTAAAACAACTTAGTCACTGTGACCAGCCAAGTCGATTGACGAGTCGATTGGAGTAACATGTATAAGTTACAGGGATTATTTAGCACATTGCCAAATCGATTATGGTAATATATGAATCGAATGAGTAATCGATTGTTTTGATCTCGTTGTTTGAACAAAACAAGTATAATCGATTAGTCAATCGATTCTGAGACAAACTAAGTATCAGCCTCTGATAAGTGCATTAAAAGAATCGATTAGGAAATCGATTAGTTCATATATTTTCAAGATTCAAGAAAAACAAGACACGCGATAATCGATTAGGTAATCGATTAAGCTGGTATTAAACTTTAATAAAATCGATTACCAAATCGATTTATATGTTGTTTTTCTGAAAATATATAAATTGAATCAATCACAATTTTTCATAAAAATTATAACACTTTTTCATAAACACTGAAGACTGAAAAACACCTTGAGAGAAAAATTGTTACAACACACAAATACTCATTGGCTAATACTTTTGTGTGAGATCTTACATTGTGATTGAGTCAAATTTTCTTAGTATTCTTTAATTCTTTGTGAAAGAACATTTTCTGTAATTGATGCTTTGGAAATCCAGTAGTGTACACTGGTGTTTACCTTTTAGGATACTTGTAGTCATCTAAAAGAAACCTCAGCTTGATCTCGCTAGAGTTTGACGAGTAACTCTTAGGGATAGGTTGGTATTGTGATAGAAGTGATTATGAGTTGGATGGATAGGTTGTGACGCTGGAAAGTCTGTAAAAATATTCCTCAAATCATTCTAGTGAAAGGCTGAAATCTGTTGTAGATTTCAGGACTGGATG
>NC_021164.2:28058907-28060797 GCF_000331145.2 Cicer arietinum
TCATCTAAAAGAAACCTCAGCTTGATCTCGCTAGAGTTTGACGAGTAACTCTTAGGGATAGGTTGGTATTGTGATAGAAGTGATTATGAGTTGGATGGATAGGTTGTGACGCTGGAAAGTCTGTAAAAATATTCCTCAAATCATTCTAGTGAAAGGCTGAAATCTATTGTCGATTTCAGGACTGGATGTAGGTTATCAAAGTGATAGCCGAACCAGTATAAAAATCCCTGGTGCACTATTTCCTCTCTCTCTTTACTTTTTATATTGATCTTACATGTGATTGTGAAATTCCGCTGTAAAAAAACTGTTAGAATCTTTTGCTGTTAAAATAGGAATTAATATTAAACAAGTTGGTTTTGATATTAATTCATCACTTAGGAAAGAATTAGATAATCTTGTTGATAATACTGTATAAAATTTCCTAAGGATATAAGCCATATAACCACCAATTGGCATCAAGAGCCCGATCTTTTAGACTAGTTCTCAAAAAGAAAATGACTTCTATTGAATTTCTGGGTGAAGGGGCATCTTTAACCAGATCCCCTGCCTTTAATGGGTCAACATACATGTACTGGAAAGAGAGGATGCTCATCTTTCTAGAGGCATGTGGGCTTGACATCTTAAAGGCAGTGGAAAATGGTCCCTATGTGCCTAAACTTGCAGGCACTGAGGGATCATCCATCATCATCAAACCAAGAGCTGATTGGTCTGATGATGACAAAAAGAAAGTTGGCTATAATGCAAAGGCCAAGAATATATTAACCTCTGCATTGAGTGCTGATGAATTTTTCAGGGTGTCAAACTGCAAAACTGCAAAGGAAATGTGGGATACACTTCAGGAAACTCATGAAGGCACAACAGATGTCAAAAGGGCCAGAACAAATACTCTAATGCATGAGTATGAACTTTTCAACATGAAGAAGGATGAGTCAATCAATGACTTGCAGACAAGATTCACTCATATCATCAACAATCTACATGCTCTAGGAAAAATTATGGACAATGAGCAACAAATAGGAAAAGTAATGAGGTGCTTGACAAGAGAATGGCAACCCAAGATCACTGCCATTGCTGAATCAAAGGACCTTGCAAATGTAACTATTGCCACACTATTTGGAAAGTTTAGGGAGCATGAGATGAAACTGCACAGATTAGATGAGTCAGGACAATCTAATAGGAAAAGAAAAGGACTTTCACTGAAGGCTCAAACTCACAAAGAGAAATCTGAACCAGATACTGATGATTCAGAAAGTGAATCTGATGAAGAGCTTGAGATAGGTATGTTGGTCAGAAAATTCAAAAACTTTTTGAAAAAGAAAGGAAGCCAATCAAGAAAACCACCAAATTCAAAGACAAAAGGCTTCAGCAAGAGTGATACAAATGATAGCAAAGTCATAACTTGCTATGAATGTGGTAAATCAGGCCACATCAGATCTGAGTGCTTTAAACTGCAAAACAAAAACAAGCTTGTGAAGGTTAAAGGCAAGGATCAACAACCTTCAACAAAGAGAACCTACATAGCTTGGAATGACAATGAGGAAGATTCATCTGAAGATTCAGAAGATGAAGAAGTTAACTTGTGTCTCATGGCCAACACAGATTCAGATTCTGATAGTGAAGTAAGTACTACCTCTAATCCATCTTATGATGAACTGCATGATGCTTTTAATGAATTGCATGCTGAACATGTTAAGGTAGTTAAACAATTGATTTGCACTAAGAAAATTCTAGAAAAACAATGCATGATGTGTGAAGAAATTAAAAAAGAACATAAGGTGCTTGAAGATATGAATGAACATTTGAAAAAAGAATCATTTGATAAGCAAACTAGTTGTACTGAACTTGAAAGAAAAGTTGTGTCATTAAAATCTGATTTAGCTAAATTTGCTA
>NC_021164.2:28061027-28062315 GCF_000331145.2 Cicer arietinum
TGGAAACAAATTTGGAAAATAAAGAAACCTATGATTGAAACTAACCCTCAAGGACCCAATTTAAATTGGGTACCTAAAACCAAAGTTTAATTATGTATTGCAGATGTGCTTGACATCCAAAACGCACTCATGGTACCTAGATAGTGGATGTTCCAAGCACATGACAGGAGACAAATCAAAATTCTTGTCTCTCAATTCAAAAAATGGAGGATATGTAAAATATGGTGACAACAACAAAGGTAAAATACTTGGTGTTGGAGACATATGAAGTAAATCAACTGCAGTTATCAAGGACGTTTTATATGTCAAAGGTTTGAAACACAACTTGCTAAGTATTAGTCAATTGTGTGACAAAGGATTCCTGGTATACTTTACATCTCAGTCTTGTACACTTGAGCATAAGGAAGACAAAAGCATGAAATTGGGAGGTGAAAGAATAAATGTAAAATACATGTTTTTGATGAAAACAAAGACCAAGGAAAGTGATCAAGTTGCAAGCTCAAAAAGAAGTCAAACATCAAAGACAACTATGGACAAATATGCTAGAAGTTTTATAATGTAAAGGTACATGATGCAATCTAATATTCGTATATTTCAAATGCACATGAGAACCTTTCATTTTAGCATATGCATCAAAAGGATTTTCAAAAAGTAAAAATATATAAATAATGTTTGAAAATAATATTTTTGGCAAAATACATAAGTGTATTCGAATACAACATCTTGTATTCGAATACAAAGCATGTCAGAAGCAAAAATCTCAAAGTTGTATTCGACTATGACTATGTGTAGTCGAATACAAAGTAAGTCAGTGGCAAATTTTCACTAATTTGTATTCGACTACACACATGTGTATTCGAATACAAGGTGTAATTTTTGAAAATTTTGAACGTTACAAAGAGGTGTATTCGAATACACACATCCTGTATTCGAATACACCTGGAAACAATGCAATTTTTCAATTCTGAAATTGTTCCGGATCATTGTATTTTTTCATCAAACCTCTTGGATCAATGGCCACGAATCTGAAGAGATGTTTATGGAGTATAAATACCCCATAACTTCAGATCAAACTAGAACCAATCCTACAACCAAAGCCTTGAACAAACTTTGAACAAACATTCTAAAATGTTTTGATTTATTCAAAGTTTCACTTTTATATTTCAAGTACAGATTTTACATTTTCATATCATTGAGAAAAGTTCTCTAGTGTACTTGAAATTATATTAGATTGTTATCATTGTACATCAACTATTATATCATATTGATCTAAGTCAAAATTCATATT
>NC_021164.2:28062399-28066889 GCF_000331145.2 Cicer arietinum
AAAGGTCCTAGGGTGGGACTTGTACTTATTCTAACAATAGTGGAAAATCTCTTGTGGTGTGCAAGAGGACTGGATGTACCCTTGGTGATAAGGGGAACCAGGATAATATCTTTGTGTTCTTTATTTTTCTGCCATTTATCTTTTCCATACACTATCTTAAATCAGAAAAATCAAACACTAAATCTCTAAAAACAAGAAAATTTCTAAACACCCTCACTCTTAGGCGCACTTCTGTACTAACATTTGGTATCAGAGCGGGTTAAGGTAACTTACTCCTCGATCAAATATACATGGCTTCCGCACAACCTGTTTTTAGAGATGGTGGTAGCACTACCAAGCCACCATGTTTTGTTGGAGAGCACTACGATTTTTGGAAAATCCGTATGCAAGCGTATCTCGAAGCACAAGGAGACGACATATGGGATGCAGTTGAAAATGGTCCTCACATTCCAAAAACTGTCATCAATAACAAAGAAGAAATAAAGATAAAAAATTCTTGGACTGATGAGGATAAAAGAAAAGTGCTTTTCGATAAAAAGGCTAAGAATATATTACAATCTGCACTAGGAATGGATGAGTTTTTCCGCATATCTCACTGTAAAACAACAAAAGAAATATGGGATACGTTGGAAGTAACTCACGAAGGCACCATTGAGGTAAAGAGGTCTAAACTCAACACACTATCACAAGAATATGAGTTATTTCGCATGCAGCCCGGAGAATCTATTTTAGATTTACAGAAAAGGTTCTCCCATTTAACCAATCATTTGACAGCACTTGGAAAAATCTTCACAAATGATGAACTAAATCTAAAAGTACTAAGGTCATTGACAAGGGCATGGCAACCAAAAGTTACAGCAATATCAGAAAAGAAAAGCCTATCCAAGATGTCTCTTTCTGCACTATTTGGAAAACTTCAAGAGCATGAAATCGAACTCGGAAGGCTAGAACAAAATGAAAGTCAAGAAAAGAAGAACAAAAATATTGCGTTAAAGACTGAATCAAGAGAACAAAGCAAAGAGAATGATTCAGATGAAGATGAAAATATTATCCTTCTTGTTAAGAAATTTGGTAAATTTCTTAAAAACGACAGAACATTCAAAAAGAAAAGCTTCAAGAAGAAAGATAATTCTACATCAAATCAAAATTTCACTTGCTTCGAATGTGGAAAACAAGGACATATTAAAGCAGACTGCCCAAATATTGCTAAGAAGAATTTCAACAGAAAGAAAGACTTCAAGAAAGCATACATAGCTTGGGAAGACAATGAAGTAAGTTCATCTTCAGAAACAGAAAGTGAAGAATGCGCCAATGTTGCATTAATGGCCTCGCATCAATCAGATGATGAAGAGGTTAGTAATATAGACTCTCCTCTTTATAATAAGACTAATACTGAATTAATTATAGAATACAATGATGCTCAAAACGCAATAAAAGAATTACTCATTGAATGTAAAAATCTATGTAAACTAGTATCAACACAAAAGAAACAAATCTCAAGTTTACAAGAAAAAGTTGATATTATGGAGAAAAATTCTGAAAAACTAAAACAGAATTCTGCATGCAATAAATGTGAATCCCTCTCTTTCGAAATTGTTCAATTAAATAGAGTAATTGAACGATACGAAAAGGGACAATTAGGATTGGAAAATGTTCTAAACATGCAAAGATACTCAAATGATAAAAGTGGTCTTGGATACTCAAAATTTGATAAACCAAATTTGAACAAAACTATTTTTGTTAAAGCAGGTAGTCAATCTAATCAAGATAAGATTATAGTTATGAAAAAGGATGATCTTTATAATAAGAAAATTATTCAAAATAAATCTCATACATATGTTACTAACAGTAGATTTAATCCTACTTGCTCTTATTGTGGTCTTCATGGTCATACACCTAATACATGTCATATTAGAAATATTAGTGTTCCAAAAGGTCATTTCATATGGGTAAAGAAAGGTACTAACCATCAAGGACCCAAAGCACATTGGGTACCTAATAAAGTTTGATTTCAATTTTGTAGGTAAGCAAACAAAAGACTTCAAACATGTGGTACTTGGATAGTGGCTGCTCTAAACACATGACGGGTGATATAACAAAATTTTCAGCTTTAACACTTGATTTTTCATCAAACCTCTTGGATCAATGGCCACGAATCTGAAGAGATGTTTATGGAGTATAAATACCCCATAACTTCAGATCAAACTAGAACCAATCCTACAACCAAAACCTTGAACAAACTTTGAACAAACTTTCTAAAATGTTTTGATTTATTCAAAGTTTCACTTTTATATTTCAAGTACAGATTTTACATTTTCATATCATTGAGAAAAGTTCTCTAGTGTACTTGAAATTATATTGGATTGTTATCATTGTACATCAACTATTATATCATATTGATCTAAGTCAAAATTCATATTGCTAAACCATTCAAGTGTTGTAAATTGAGGAAAATGGTGTTCTTTCTTCAAGTTTTGTAAACTAAGATAGTGGTGTGCTATCTTAGGGTGATTGTTAGGAGTTTGTAACAAAGGTCCTAGGGTGGGACTTGTACTTATTCTAACAATAGTGGAAAATCTCTTGTGGTGTGCAAGAGGACTGGATGTACCCTTGGTGATAAGGGGAACCAGGATAATATCTTTGTGTTCTTTATTTTTCTGCCATTTATCTTTTCCATACACTATCTTAAATCAGAAAAATCAAACACTAAATCTCTAAAAACAAGAAAATTTCTAAACACCCTCACTCTTAGGCGCACTTCTGTACTTACAATAAACAATATATATATGATTAATTTTGAGTCTTTACCTGTAAATGATATCTGTTGTTTATTATCTAAGTTTGATGAAGACTGGTTGTGGCATTAAAGAATTGCTCACATACATGTTAATCATCTTAATAAACTAGTTAGTAAAAAACTAGTGCTAGGTCTTCCCAACAGAAATTTTTCAAAAGAAAAATTATGTGACTCTTGTGAGAAAAGTAAGTTAGTTAAGTCCTTGGCATTAAAGAATTGCTCACATACATGTTAATCATCTTAATAAACTAGTTAGTAAAAAAACAAGTGCTAGTCTTCCCAACAGAAATTTTTCAAAAGAAAAATTATGTGACTCTTGTGAGAAAAGTAAGTTAGTTAAGTCCTTTTTCCCCTCAATAGACTTGGTACAAACTGATAGAGTTCTACAATTAATTCATATGGATCTGTTTGGTCCATCTCAAGTAAAGAGCTTTGGAGGAAATATGTATGGTTATGTGTTAGTTGATGATTACTCTAGATATACATGGACCTATTTTCTGTCTCACATTCAAAATTTGATAAACCAAATTTGAACAAAACTATTTTTGTTAAAGCAAGTAGTCAATCTAATCAAGAAAAGATTATAGTTATGAAAAAGGATGATCTTTATAATAAGAAAATTATTCAAAATAAATCTCATACATATGCTACTAATAGTAGATTTAATCCTACTTGTTCTTATTGTGATCTTCATGGTCATACACCTAATACATGTCATATTAGAAACATTAGTGTTTCAAGAGGGCATTACATATGGGTAAACAAAGGTACTAATACAAGGTATTGATACCTTGTAATTGATTTCTCTTCAAGATCTAAAATCTTCACTTAATATGTTGATAAAATTGATTCCTTGATGTTTCTGTACTTTGTAATTATGAATATGTGCTTTACATGTGAATTTTTTTAAAAATAGTTTTAAAACAAATTTCTAATATTGTAGTCTAATATATATTCGCGATTTTCCCTATAGATGCTTAGTATTTTTTTTCTTCTTTTTGATCATGTCAAAAGGGGGAGAAAATTGGTATGTTGTTTTGGTATGTTTTTGTTAAAAACTTTTGTAGGTCTTCAAAATGTTTAAAACATGATGGCATGAACTCAAGCTCAAAGGGGGAGTAAACATGTATTACGGGGGAGAAAGATTAAAACGATCAAACACTTTGAAGTCACAACAACAACAAAGTTTTGTCATTATCAAAAAGGGGGAGAATGTAAAATACATGTTTTTGATGAAGACAAAGACCAAGGAAAGTGATCAAGTTGCAAGCTCAAAAAGAAGTCAAACATCAAAGACAACTATGGACAAATATGCTAGAAGTTTTATAATGTAAAGGTACATGATGCAATCTAATATTCATATATTCCAAATGCACATGAGAACCTTTCATTTTTATTCGTATATTTCCAATGCACATGAGAACCTTTCATTTTAGCATATGCATCAAAAGGATTTTCAAAAAGTAAAAATATATAAATAATGTTTGAAAATAATATTTTTGGCAAAATACATAAGTGTATTCGAATACAACATCTTGTATTCGAATACAAAGCAAGTCAGAAGCAAAAATCTCAAAGTTGTATTCGACTACGACTATGTGTAGTCGAATACAAAGTAAGTCAGTGGCAAATTTTCACTAATCTGTATTCGACTACACACATGTGTATTCGAATACAAGGTGTAATTTTTGAA
>NC_021164.2:28068803-28069720 GCF_000331145.2 Cicer arietinum
AAAATAGTTTCCATTAAGAGTGATCATGGTGGAGAATATCAAAATGAGTCTTTTGATAACTATTGTGATCAAAAGGGAATTCGCCACATGTACTCAGCCCCAAGAACTCCACAACAGAATGGAGTTGTAGAAAGGAAGAATAGAGCTCTAGAAGAACTTGCTAGAACAATGATAAATGACTCTAAACTTCGTAAATACTTTTGGGCTGATGCAATAAATACAGTTAATCATGTGATGAATAGAGTTCTCATTAGGCCTATCCTTAGAAAAAACCCCTATGAACTATACAAAGGTAGAAAACCAAACATTGCCTATTTTAGAGTGTTTGGATGCAAGTGTTTTGTATTGAATAATGGAAAAGAGCATCTAGCGAAATTTGACTCTAAGGCAGATGAGGGAATTTTTCTGGGATATTCTCAATCTAGTAAGGCCTATAGGATCTACAATAAGAGAACCAAAACTATAGAGGAATATGTTCATGTAAAATTTGATGAAATGTTTACCACAAACTTGAACAGTACCCCACTTATAGTTAATGATTCTCTTGATGAATGTGTAGAATCAGATCCAAAAGAACCAAATGAAATAGTGCCTCCAACTGACATTGAGTACATAGAACCTATTAGGGAAGATGACTTACATAAGGAATGGAGATTCAACAAAAACCATCCTATTGACAACATTATAGGAGAGATTTCAAAAGGGGTTTCAACTAGAAAATCCCTTAGACAATTCTGTAACTTTACAGCCTTTGTTTCTCAAGTAGAACCTAAGAATATAAAGGAAACTCTCTTGGACAGTGATTGGATAATTGCTATGCAAGAAGAGCTTAGTCAATTTGAGAGAAACAAAGTGTGGATCCTAGTTCCTAAACCAGAAGACAAACATGTCATAGGAACTAGATGGGTGTTTAGAAA
>NC_021164.2:28069890-28070838 GCF_000331145.2 Cicer arietinum
ACAATTTTGTAACTTTACAGCCTTTGTTTCTCAAGTAGAACCCAAAAACATAAAGGAAGCTCTTATGGACCATGACTGGATATTTGCGATGCAAGAAGAGCTCAATCAGTTTGAGAGAAACAAAGTGTGGATTCTAGTTCCTAAACCAGAAGACAAACATGTCATAGGAACTAGATGGGTGTTTAGAAATAAAATAGATGAGAATGGGGTAATAACTAGGAATAAGGCTAGACTAGTGGCTAAAGTTTACAACCAGGAGGAGGGCATTGACTATGATGAAACCTATGCCCCTGTAGCTAGATTAGAAGCCATTAGAATTTTGCTTGCTTATGCTTGCATAATGGACTTTAAACTATATCAAATTGATGTAAAAAGTGCCTTTTTAAATGGAGACATCCAAGAGGAAGTTTTTGTTAGTCAACCTCCAGGATTTGAGGATCCTGTTTTACAAAACCATGTCTTTAAACTAACAAAAGCCCTCTATGGATTGAAACAAGCTCCAAGAGCTTGGTATGAAAAGCTCAGCAATTTCCTCATACAAGTAAATTTTTTAAGAGGAAATATTGATAAGACACTTTTTATAAAGACAAAGGGAAAAGACATTCTGCTTGTCCAAATTTATGTTGATGACATAATCTTTGGATCAACAAACAGTAACCTTTGCAAAGAATTTGAAAATAAAATGAAAGGAAGATTTGAAATGTCCATGATGGGAGAATTAACTTACTTCTTGGGATTTCAAATCAATCAAAGCAAGAATGGTATTTTCCTAAGTCAAACCAAATACTGTAATGATCTTTTAAAGAAGTTTGGCTTTGATAAGTTTAAATCCATTGATACACCCAAATACTGTAGATATGACCATGTTTAGAGGCATGATAGGATCTTTATTGTATCTTACAGCTAGTAGACCTGACATTATGTTTAGTGTCTGCATGTGTGCAAGAT
>NC_021164.2:28071132-28071622 GCF_000331145.2 Cicer arietinum
CTTGCTTATGCTTGCATAATGGACTTTAAACTATATCAAATTGATGTAAAAAGTGCCTTTTTAAATGGAGACATCCAAGAGGAAGTTTTTGTTAGTCAACCTCCAGGATTTGAGGATCCTGTTTTACAAAACCATGTCTTTAAACTAACAAAAGCCCTCTATGGATTGAAACAAGCTCGTATGAAAAGCTCAGCAGTTTCCTCATACAAGTAAATTTTTTAAGAGGAAATATTGATAAGACACTTTTTATAAAGACAAAGGGAAAAGACATTCTGCTTGTCCAAATTTATGTTGATGACATAATCTTTGGATCAACAAACAGTAACCTTTGCAAAGAATTTGAAAATAAAATGAAAGGAAGATTTGAAATGTCCATGATGGGAGAATTAACTTACTTCTTGGGATTTCAAATCAATCAAAGCAAGAATGGTATTTTCCTAAGTCAAACCAAATACTGTAATGATCTTTTAAAGAAGTTTGGCTTTGATAA
>NC_021164.2:28071656-28074488 GCF_000331145.2 Cicer arietinum
TGTAGATATGACCATGTTTAGAGGCATGATAGGATCTTTATTGTATCTTACAGCTAGTAGACCTGACATTATGTTTAGTGTCTGCATGTGTGCAAGATACCAAGCCAATCCTAAGGAATCCCATCTTAGTGCAGTCAAAAGAATATTCATATATCTATTAGGAACCAAAAATCTAGGTTTGTGGTATCCTAAGGGCTCAACGTGCACTCTAGTTGGCTATTCTGATTTTGATTTTGCTGGTTGCAAATTAGATAGAAAAAGTACATCTGGTACTTGCCATCTATTAGGGAATTCACTTGTATCTTGGCATAACAAGAAACAAAATAGTGTTGCACTCTCAACAGCTGAGGCTGATTATGTGGCTGCTGGAAGTTGTTGTGCAAAAATTTTATGGATGAAACAACACCTTTATGACTTTGGTGTTGATCTTGGAATTGTGCCAATCATGTGTGACAACACTAGTGCCATAAATATTACAAAGAATCCTGTTATGCACTCTAGAACAAAGCATATAGAGATTAGACATCATTTCATTAGAGATCAATACCAAAATGGTAATATCATGCTTGGGTATGTTAGTACATCTGATCAATTAGCTGATATATTTACCAAAGCCCTACCCAAGGAAAGTTTCTTCTATATTAGAATAAAACTTGGTATTATAGATCAAAATGAAATATGATATATGTTGACAATCGATTGAGAAATCGATGTGCTCTCTAAATTTCTTAATTTACAATAGATAAGTCGATTTGCAAGTCAACTATCATGTGTCAAAATTAAGAAAATCGAATTAGGAATCGATTTATGATCCACTGTTTCTCATTTGACAAAATAAAAAGCACAATAATCGATTGCATAATCGATTTGGTAATTTGTGTTAGGAATCAATGCTGAAACAGTATAGATTTGACAAACTCCACAATTGATTGATGAATCGATTGAGGATATGGAAACTTGTTTTAAACAATTGATTGCATAATCGATTACTTCGCTCAGAAATCTAAAGATTTGAGAATTTTTCCAACCTCAAACCTGAGCATCGATTTGGTAATGGATTGTATCAAATTCTAAAATTCTGAGCCAAAATAAGTCGATTTGGAAATCGCTGTTGCTATGAGAAGGTTTCTGAACTGATAAGGAAATCGATTTGGACATCGATTTATCAATTGAAGGATCACTTACGAAATCGATTTGGGAATCGATTTGAAATATGACTGTTGAGAAAAATAACTAGCCGTTGGAGGTGGTTGTAACGGAAACCTTTCATTTCACTCAAGTAACGGTAATAAAATCGATTGGACAATTGATTTTGTGTACCCAGATGTGAAATAAAATCGATTGAGAAATAGGTGTATTTGTGCATCCAATCTTGTGTATTTGTGTCATCTGGTTAATATTTAGGTCATTTTCATCCTCCCTAGGCTTATTCTATTCCATTTAGGTTCTTGTCCAATCTTGTGCATCCAATAAGTTCATTTGTGTCATTTGATTAACATTTAGGTCACTTTCGTCCTCCCTAAGCTTATTCTAGTCCAATTAGCGTTTTTAACCAATCTTGTGCATCCAATAAGTTCATTTGTGTCGTTTTATTAACATTTACGTCATATTCGTCCTCCCTAGACTTTTTCTAGTCCATATAGGATTTTTAACCAATCTTGTGCATCCAATAGGTGTGTTTGTGTCATTGGATTAATATTTAGGTCATTTTCGTCCTCCCTATGCATATTATAGTCCAATTAGGATTTTTAACCAATCTTTTGTGTCCAATAGTCGTGTTTGGGACATTGGATTAAAATTTAGGTCATTTTTCGTTCTCTGCAAGCTTAACCTAGTCCAATTAGGGGTTTTATCCAATCATGTGCATCCTATAAGTTCATTTTGTGTCATTGGATTAACATTTAGGTCATTTTCTTCGTCTCTCGGCATATTCTAGTCCAATTAGGGTTTTGAATCAATCATGTGCATCCCATAGGTGTGTTTGTGTCATTGGATTTACATTTAGGTAATTTTTGTCCTCCCCAGGCTTATTCTCGTTCATTTATGGTTTTTCTCCAATCTTTTGCATCCAAAAAGTTCATTTGTGTCATTGGATTAACATTTAGTTAATTTTCGTCCACCCTAGGCTTATTCTAGTCCAATTAGCATTTTTAACCAATCTTATGCATCCAATAGTTGTGTTTGAGTCCTAGGATTAACATTTAGGTCATATTCGTCCTCCCTAGGCATATTCCAGTCCAATTAGGATTTTTAACCAATCTTTTGCATCTAATAGTTGTGTTTGGGCTATTGGATTAATATTTAGGTCATTTTCTTCCTTCGTAGGCTTATTCTAACCCAATTAAGGGTTTTAATCAATCATGTGCATCCTATAAGTTCATTTGTGTCATTGGATTATCATTTAGGTCATTTTCGTCCTCCCTAGGCTTATTCTAGTCTAATTAGGGTTTTCAACCAATATTGTGCATCCAATAGGTGTGTTTGTGTCATTGAATTAATATTTAGGTTATTTTCGTCCTCTCTAGGCTTATTCTTGTTCACTTAGGGTTTTTGTCAAATCTTGTGGATCCAAAAATTTCATTTGTATCATTGGATTAACATTTAGGTCATTTTCGTCCTTCCTAGGCTTATTCTAGTCCAATTAGGGTTTTTAACCAATCTTGTGTAACCAATGTTGTGCATCGAATAGGCGTGGTTGTGTCATTGTGTCGCGTCCGGTTTGTACACGAAAAAGGTGTCGCCAACAATTTTATTTTTGTTAAAGGAAAAATAAAACCTAAAATAATGATTTTTGAGTTAAAAAATTTGGATTCGGGATTTGATTACGAGTAG
>NC_021164.2:28074604-28089823 GCF_000331145.2 Cicer arietinum
AGGGAAAGTATTACAACTCTACAACGTCCGTTAAAACGGTTACCCTATAATATTTTATATACAGACTATTTATTTATTTTTACCCTATAATTAATTATATACAGACTATTATAATTAATTATATACAGACTATTTATTTATTTATTTATTTTTACATTAATAAAAGAAGGAAAAATGTTTTTTTTTATTAATTTGGTTTGACAAGGGAAAGACATTGCTCCTACGTATCCCCAAGTGCAATAGGGAAATCAAAACTCACGTAGTTCTTGGGTAGAAAATATTTATAGTGTTGACCGATTTTATTATTATTTTTAATTATATACGTATCAAAAAAATGTAATAATAGTAATAATGATGATGATGATAATTTATATACGTATCAAAAAAATAAAAATGTAATAATAGTAATAATGATGATGATGATAATAATAATAATAATAATAATAATAATAATAATAATAATAATAATAATAATAATAATATTTGTTCATGGATTATATCTTCTATATTTGTTTTAAAGTAAAGAAAAAAAATTAATTTTTCTTTAAAAAAAAAATAATGTGACGTGGCGGTATGTGAATGAGACAGATGGACACGACGGTGAAATAGTCTGTTAAATGGTTTGCTCGTACGTTGTCGGATATGTCGCGACACAAAGGCCACCAACAATTGAGGGTGAGTAATATGGTGCGGCGAGCGAGGATGAATTTCATCCGGCGGCAGCGACCATTAATTTTAATACTATGGGTAAAAACATTTATCTGTTGTTATGATTTTTTTTTATTTGATAAAGACGTATTATGAATATTATATTACAATATGGTGAAATTTGTTTTCTCGGCTTATAAACATCAATTAGTTATATTTTTTTAATTATTTTTGTGTTGCAAAGAAAACAATTTTAGTATTTAACGATTCTTTAAAAAAAATGAAAGCTTAACACATGAGTTTACTTTTTATAAACAGAAAAAAATAGAAAGCGAAATAAAATATATTTTTAAAAAAGATGCAAAAAAAACAAAGACTAATAAGAAGAAAATTAGAGAGAAAAAAATAAGAAAATGATACCTTACTCTTGAATTGTTGTTTTGCTAGACCGATTGTTTCAAGATCAGATTCTCTTCTTCTCTTTTGCCAATTAATCTCTCTATTTTTTATGTGCTCTCAATTTGTGTTTCGAATTGTGTCCCTTTTGTCTTCTTGTGGCAACCTATTTATAGACTTTTGGGTGTACATTACAAACGACAAGAGAATAATTGTCAATTGATTACCATTAAGCTATTTCTTTTTGGTTTCTTTTCATTTAATTGGCCATAATTATGCTGATTCTTATTGCCATTGATTCATTTCTTTGGTTTCTTTTCTATTCAATTGATCACCATTATACTGATTTTGATGACCATCGATCCATTTATTTTCGGTTTTTTTTTTCATTTACTTTGATCATAATTACATAGATTTTTATGACCATCAATTCATTTCTTTTCAGTTTCCTTTATTTTTATTTCTTATTATTATTTGTTATTTATTTTAGAAAAGATTATGAACCAGAATTAGAGGCAAACAAGAACTGAAAACACTGATGATTGTCTAAAGCTTATAGCCCTAATTATTTATTTTTATTTTTATAGTTCTTCACATATATTTATATATTTATATATTTATATATTTATATATTTATATATTTATATATTTATATATTTATATATTTATATATTTATATATTTATATATTTATATATTTATTATTTTATATATTTATATATTTATATATTTATATATTTATATATTTATATATTTATATATTTATATATTTATATATTTATATATTTATATATTTATATATTTATATATTTATATATTTATATATTTATATATTTATATATTTATATATTTATATATTTATATATTTATATATTTATATATTTATATATTTATATATTTATATATTTATATATTTATATATTTATATATTTATATATTTATATATTTATATATTTATATATTTATATATTTATATATTTATATATTTATATATTTATATATTTATATATTTATATATTTATATATTTATATATTTATATATTTATATATTTATATATTTATATATTTATATATTTATATATTTATATATTTATATATTTATATATTTATATATTTATATATTTATATATTTATATATTTATATATTTATATATTTATATATTTATATATTTATATATTTATATATTTATATATTTATATATTTATATATTTATATATTTATATATTTATATATTTATATATTTATATATTTATATATTTATATATTTATATATTTATATATTTATATATTTATATATTTATATATTTATATATTTATATATTTATATATTTATATATTTATATATTTATATATTTATATATTTATATATTTATATATTTATATATTTATATATTTATATATTTATATATTTATATATTTATATATTTATATATTTATATATTTATATATTTATATATTTATATATTTATATATTTATATATTTATATATTTATATATTTATATATTTATATATTTATATATTTATATATTTATATATTTATATATTTATATATTTATATATTTATATATTTATATATTTATATATTTATATATTTATATATTTATATATTTATATATTTATATATTTATATATTTATATATTTATATATTTATATATTTATATATTTATATATTTATATATTTATATATTTATATATTTATATATTTATATATTTATATATTTATATATTTATATATTTATATATTTATATATTTATATATTTATATATTTATATATTTATATATTTACGGGTTTCTTTTTTTTTTTTTACCCTGGTTTTTGTCTAGGTCGCCATTTCAGGTTTTCAACCTAGCGGGTATATTTTTTGTACCCTAAGTTTTGTCTAGGCTGCCTTTTCAGGTTTTCAACCTAACGGGTATTCATTGTTTAAGCATAATACTTTTTTACGGCGTCTGAGTTTACAGGAAGAGCTAAATCTTTTCCATCCATATTCGTAAGGATCAAAGCTCCACCTGAGAAAGCTTTCTTCACGATGTATGGCCCCTCATAGTTAGGAGTCCATTTCCCACGATAATCCTTTTGAATGGGTAAGATTTTTTTCAGATCTCCTTCCCGGAATTTTCGAGGACGTATTTTTTTCTCATACGCTTTCTTCAATCTTTTCTGATATAATTGCCCATGGCATAAGGCCGCCAACCTTTTTTCTTCAATCAAATTCAATTGATCAAAATGTGTTTGTACCCATTCCGACTCTTCTAGTTTAGTTTCCATTAATACTCTTATCGAGGGGATTTCTACTTCAATAGGTAGCACAACCTCCATCCCATATGCTAAGGAAAAAGGGGTTGAAGTGCCTACCGAAGTACGATACCCGTGTAGTGCAAACGGAAACATCTCATGCCAATCTTTGTATGTTATAACCATTTTCTGAATAATTTTTTTAGGTTTTTATTTGCTGCTTCAACTGCACCATTAATTTTTGGTCTGTATGGGGATGAGTTGTGGTGTTGAATTTTAAAGGTGACACACAATTCATCCATCATTTGGTTATTTAGATTTGTGGCATTGTCAGTAATGATCTTGCTTGGTAAACCATAACGACATATTAACTCCCTTTTTATAAATTTGACTACCACATTTTTGGTTACATTGGCGTATGAAGCGGCCTCTACCCATTTGGTAAAGTAATCAATTGCCACCAAGATGAAGCGATGTCCATTTGATGCTTTCGGTTCGATCATTCCGATGACGTCTATGCCCCACATTGAGAACGACCAGAGGGCTGAAAGTGTGTTTAGGGGCACTGGTGGAGCGTGGATATTATCAGCATATATTTGACACTTATGGCATTTCTTTACATAATTAAAACAATCTTTTTCTAGGGTGAGCCAATAATATCCTGCATGGAGAATCTTTCTAGACATGGCGTGTCCACTCATATGGATCCCATAAGAGCCATCGTGGATATCTTGTAGAATTTCTTTCGCCTTATTGACATCAACACATCTGAGGAGTTCCATATCGTGATTGCTCTTATCCAAAATATTTTCATCACAAAAAAGCTCATGGATAACTGTCTCAGAGTTCTTTTCTCATTCTCCGATATTCCGAGAGGATATTCTCTATTTGCAAGATAATGTTTGATGTCGTGATACCACAGTTTTCCGTCAGTTTCTTCTTCCATGACCTGGCAGTAGGTTGGATAATCTCGACTCTCCATTTTAATTGATGGGATTTCATCATTTCGATTTATTTGGAACATAGATGATAAAGTAGCCAAAGCATCAGCCAATTGATTGTCTTCTCGAGGGACATGGTGAAACGTGATTTTGTCAAATTCTAAAGACAATTCTTTTATGTAGGTAAAATAAGGTATTAAATTCTTATCTCGAGTTTCCCATTCTTGGTTAAGCTGATTAATGACTAGGGCTGAATCTCCATATACTTCTAGAACTTTCGCTTTTGATTCCAAAGCCGCCAAAATTCCCATGGCACAAGCTTCATATTCTGCCATATTATTGGTACAATCAAAACACAATTGCGCTATGATAGGTATGAACCTTTTTTTTGGGAGATGTTAAAACAACCCCAATCCCATGCCCCATTATGTTTGAGGCCCCGTCGAACAACAAGGTCCATTTTCCATCATCATATTCTTCAGACAAAACCATGATACTTTCGTCTGGGAATTCGCATTGCATTGATTTATAACCATCAACAGGTTGATTAGCTATATAATCTGCTAAGGCACTCCCTTTGATGGCTTTCTAAGTAACATAGGTAATATCATATTCTGATAACATCACCTGCCATCGAGCAATTCATGTGAGAGCGGACTTTTCAAAAATGTACTTGATTGGATCCATTTTGGATATCAAATAAGTTGTATCGCAAAGCATGTATTGCCTCAAGCGATGAGCCGCCCAGGCTAAGGCACAACAAGTACGTTCTAACATTGTATATCTTGTTTCAACATCTGTAAATTTTTTACTTAGATAGTACATGGCATGCTCCTTTTTTCCTGTTTCGTCATGCTGCCCCAGTACGCATCCCATGGCCCCGTCGAGGACTGTAAGATACATAATCAAGTGTCGGCTCAGAACTGGTGGGGCTAGAATTGGAGGCTTTTGCAAATACTGTCGGATTTCTTCAAATGGATTTTGACACTCTTCGTTCCACACAACTGTTTGATTTTTCCATAAAAGTTTCAATATAGGTTCACAAGTAGCAGTTAGTTGTGATATAAATCGTGAAATATAATTTAGTCTCCCAAGAAAACCGTGAACTTCTTTTTATGTACTCGGGGGAGGCATTTCTGCAATGGCTCAAATCTTATCGGGATCAACCTCTATTCCTCTTTGTCTAACCACAAATCCCAATACTTTGCCCGATCTCACACCAAAAGTGCATTTGAAAGGGTTGAGCTTTAGCTTAAACTTATTAAGTCTTTCGATGAGTTTCTTTAGATCAATAATATGTTCTTCTTCTGTTTGTGACTTAGCAATCATGTCGTCTACATAAACTTCGACCCCTTTATGTATCATGTCATGGAATAGGGTTACCATAGCTCTTTGGTAGGTTGCCCCAACATTCTTCAGACCAAAAGGCATTACTTTGTAACAAAATGTTCCCCAAGGAGTGATGGAAGTCGTTTTTTCCATATCTTGAGCTGCCATCTTAATTTGATTATACCGAGAGAAACAATCCATAAAGGAAAAGAGTGAATGGAGAGCCATATTATCAACCAAAATATCGATGTGAGGTAATGGCAAATCATCTTTAGGACTAGCTTTATTAAGGTCCCTATAATTGACACACATTCGTACTTTGCCATCCCTTTTTGGCACTGGTACAATATTGGCTATCCATTTGGGATAATTTGCCACAGCGAGGAATCCTACATCAAATTGTTTTTGTACTTCTTCCCTGATTTTTAATGACATATCAGGCTTCATTCGCCTTAATTTTTGTTTCATCGGAGAAAAATCGGGTTTTAAGGGCAATTTATGCTCCACTATGCTAGTATCCAATCCAGGCATATCCTGATATGACCAGGCAAAAACATCTTTGTATTCATGTAGGAGTTGGATTAGTTTGTGATATACTTCTTTCATTAAGATGGTGCCAACCTTAATTTCTTTCCTTCCTTCTTATGTCCCTAGATTAACAATTTCTATCGATTCCTCAAAGGGCATGATACCCTTGGCTTCCCATTCTACCACTCTTAACAAATCTAGAGGGGGTTCATAATCTTCTTCATTATCTTTTTTTGTCTAACTAACAAGATGGTTAAGATTATGCAACGAGATCTTAGTACAGTCGTCTGTGAATGAACTATTCGCAAATCTGCAGGATTCAAGGCTAGGATAAGGAGAAAGAAGGAGCAGAAAAAAAATAAATAATAAAAAAAAATGGCGAATGAATATAAACATATGAAAGTGGTAAGAAAAAACAGTAAGAAAACAAAATGAAAATGCATTTATTGAAATTCAAAGTATTAGGAAAACAACATTGTGTCCATCCTAAATATAATGAAGCATCTTAGTAACAGTAATAATGCTTTTAGAATTACATGGGAATTGCATTAAATATTATAGGTGACTTGACTACTTTCCAATTCCTGATTTCTGCTCCTAAACCACACGAATGAATCCAATTAGCCTCCCCATCAAACATGTCATCTTCAGTTGCCGCAATATGGATCTCACTTGTTGGTCTTGCACTTTGGAAACTCTGTCGGATGTCACAGATGGGAATTGTAACACCCCGTTTTTCAAAGCGAGGGTATATATTTTTTTTTCAAAAGTAATTAAACTAAAACAGAGTAATAGATAAAGAAATGCCTTTGGATAAATAACTGAGTCATTATAATTTACAAGCAGCGGAAAAGTTTCTCCAATTATAAATCCAAAACATTTACACAACCATAAATGGTACATGGAACCCATTCAAGTAAAAAGTCAAACCGACAATATTAGTATAAGTACAGTTTTCCAAACTAAAAATACTCCAATCCAAAAAGAAGGACACCTAGTCCCTATACATCATCCTAATCTGATCATCCTACCAAAAAGCTATACACCCTGAGTATCTCCACGCGCCCCGTGAGATCCTCCTAACGTAACTGCAGTCAAGCGTTCCCATCTCCATTCCCGTCCGTAGGGTACGAACCGGTAGGACCGTCCTGACTCTCATCTGAGGGCAAAGCCCAGATTTCCACAATAATTGTAAAGGGTCACCAACCAAAAAAAATAACAGTTAACACATAGCAATTAAGATTTTAAATGCTCAAAATAACCTTTCAACTAAGCATGCACCTTAAAAGGGTTTCCATATGCCAAACATGCATAAACAAGGTTGAGAAATGAAGTTTTTAACAAAACAACATTGTTGTATTCGAATACAGCATCTCTGTATTCGAATACAAGGCTGTTTCAGCATTCAGCAAAAAAAACAGCATGTCTGTATTCGAATACAACAGTCTGTATTCGACTACACAGCAAGTCAGTAGCAAAATGTATTCGAATACAGCAGTCTGTATTCGACTACACAGTAAGTCAGTGGCAAAAACAGCATGTCTGTATTCGAATACAACAGTCTGTATTCGACTAAATATGGATGAGTCCCTGACTTAGGCCCAATCGATTGGGCAATCGATTTCGTAAATGATTTTCGAACACTGATTACAAAATCGATTGGCTAATCGATTTTGTCCATTTGGCCAAGTCCCTGTTTACTATCCAATCGATTGGGAAATAAATTTCCCTGATCGTTTTTCCAAAAATTCATGCATTAACTCAAGTCATTCCTATTCAAGTTCACAATCTAACACTTAGCAATTCCTACGCGATTACCACGGCAATTGGGATCTCGATAACCATCATACTTACACACAATAATCAACACATAACACTTAGCATTTTCAACGCAATTACCACAACGACTCAAATTCAAATCACTTGATCATAAACTTAAATCAAACACGACTCGCGTGCCAAGCACCCTAATGCAATGAGTATATGCCAAAATGCATGGACTCGGAATTCCAAACCAAAACCCTCCTCGAAGGGCCGTAAATCATAATTGTACCGCCTATCGCAGGCCAAAGTACCAATTACCGAGCTGCCACCTATCACGGGTCAGCACGATTTACTAAAATGCGTAAATCATAAATGTACCACCTATCACGGGTCAGTACAGTTTAGCGAGGTGTCACCTATCACGGGTCAACACGATTTACTAAAAGAAAAAGCGTGAATCGTAAACGTACCGCCTATCACAGACCAGTACTGTTTACCTAGGTGCCACCTATCACGGGTCAGCACAACTCACCAAAAACGTAAATCGTAAACGTACCACCTATCACGGGTCAGTACAGTTTACCAAGGTGTCACCTATCACGGGTCAACACAATTTACCCAAAACGTAAATCGTAAACGTACCACCTATCGAGGGTCAGTACAGTTTACCAAGGTGTCACCTATCACGGGTCAACACAATTTACCAGAATGAAATGCATGAGCATACACAGACTCCATCCACAACAATCGTTAAGCAAATGCAGATATTAAAAGATTCCCCATTTTTAATACCCATTTAACTTAAACGACTTTCAAAACAACATTAAATAAATAAGTCATTAAGAGATGCCCCATTCTTAATACCGATTTATCTTAATGATTTTCAAACCAAAACGTTAATCAAACAGACATATTAAGAGATTCCCCATTCTTAATACCGATTTATCTTAATGATTTTCAAAACAAAATGTTAAGCAAACAGACATATTAAGAGATTCCCCATTCTTAATACCGATTTATCTTAATGATTTTCAAAACAAAATGTTAAGCAAACAGACATATTAAGAGATTCCCCATTCTTAATACTCATTTACCGAAACGATTTTCAAAAACGATAGTTAAGTAACCGAGACATTAAGAGATTCTCCATTCTCAACGTCCAGTTAACTTAAACATTTTTCTCAAATGCACATTAAGTAAACCGAGGTATTAAAAGATTCCCCATTTTTAATACTCGTTTAACTCTAATGGTTTTCAAAACAACATTAAATAAATAAGTCATTAAGAGATTCCCCGTTCTTAATACCGATTTATCTTAATGATTTTCAAAACAAAACATTAAGCAAACATACATATTAAGAGATTCCCCATTCTTAATATACTTTTGACTTAAACGATTTCCACACAAAACATTCAGTAAACAAGACATTAAGAGATTCCCCATTCTTAATACTCATTTACCGAAACGATTTTCAAAAACGATAGTTAAGTAACCGAGACATTAAGAGATTCCCCATCCTCAACGCCCAGTTAACTTAAACCTTTTCCTCAAAAGCACATTAAGTAAACCGAGGTATTAAAAGATTCCCCATTTTTAATACTCGTTTAACTCTAATGGTTTTCAAATTCCACAGAAACAAATTCAAACATACTTTCACATTCAAACCATAATTCACAACAACCACACCAATTAACAAACATCAAGTACGAACACACCAAATACAACGAGGATCTAGAAGAAACGGAGGGATTTGTGTTTGGATCTCAAATACCGTTTTTCTTCGTTTTCGAATTAAAGAGGAAGAGTGGAGTTGCGAAAACCTTGTTCTAACTCTCACCCAACCTTGGGTTACTAGTTTTGAAGAAAAGAAAGCGGCGAAAATGAAAACGGGAGAAGGAGAGAAAAGTGGTTCACGGTTGATCAGAGGAAGAAGATGGAAAATTCCAATTTTCCTTCCTTTCTTTTTCTTTCCTTTGTTTTTCCTTTCTTCCTTTTTCCTTCTTTCCTTTATATACTCTTTTCTTTTCCTTTTCCTTCCTTCTAGTTTTCTTTTCTTTTTCCCTCCAAACAAACATATATAGATAATAAATATAACTTAACAAATATATCAAAATATCTAGATATTTGTTAAATTACCGTTTCACCCGAAACGCATTAAATTCTGTAAAGGATTCACCGCAGTTAATTTCAATTTATTTATCGACGAGAAATTTTAATTGGCATCAAAATATCTTTTTGATTATAAAACTCCAAAATATTATTAACTTTGGCTTAAAAGCCTCCGAGCCAAAATCCAAAATACACCAAAAATACATAAATGGTACTTTAAAATTATGGGTCTTACAGGAATACTTTCAATTCTTGGTTCTCGATTTTCAATTCGAACTAATCTTTTTTCTTTTTTCTCTTTGACCAATCTCCGTTTGTCATCCCTGGTGGGTTTGTAGCCTAAACCCCACTTATCTCTATTTTCAGGAAGTTCCACCGGTTCTTTGAGCCCTTCGTCATCCTTCCCCAACTCGTGCCATGGATGGTGTCCTCTGCTCAACATGAACTTAGCCATCATAATAACGGTGTTTGACATATGTGGTTCTATAGGTGTCGTCTCGACATAAGCGGTGTCCACGATTTCTAGTGTTTGGAAGGCAGTTTCTAGAGCGTCTTCTGCTGTCTCAACATAAGGTGTGGTGGACAAATTACTCACCAACAAGTCTCCTTCTCCTGACACGATTACCAATTGGTCATTTACCATATACTTCAGCTTTTCGTGTAAGGTTGACAGCACTACGCCGGTAGAATGGATCCATGGCTTTCCCAATAAGCAATTATAAGTGGGTACAATATCCATCACGTGAAACGTGATTTCAAATGTGACCGAGCCTATTTGAACTGGGAGATCGATTTCCCCCATTACTTCTATGCGACTCCCGTCGAAAGCTCTAACAACCATGGGACTTGGTCTCATATATGTACCATCATAAGGTAGTTTTGCTAATGTTGATTTTGATATGACATTGAGCGAGGAGCCATTGTCAATGACGACTCTTGATATTATATGGTCGAGGCACATTACTGATATGTGTAGTGCTTTATTATGCCCTCTCCCTTCGGTTGGGAGCTCATCATCTGTGAAACTTAGGTGATTGTTGGTTGTGATGTTATTTATGATGCCTCCAAATTTGTCCAAGGTGATGTCGTGAGTGACATGAGCCTCATTTAGTATTTTCATCAATAGCTTCCGGTGGGACTCAGAATTCATCAATAGGGATAACAATGAAATCCTTCTAGGAGTATGGTTGAGTTGGTCGACTATTTTTTATTCACTCTGTTTGATGATTTTGAGAAATTTCTGAGCTTCTTCATTAGAAACCTCTTTCTCATTTTCTACTTTCTCCTTTTCGACTTTCTTTTCCTCTTTATCTGTGTATGCCTTTTGAAACACCACTCTCATTTCTCTTTGTGATTTTCCTGGGGAGTATATCCGACCATTTCAAGTCATTCCTCCTATTCCTAAAACGTTCGTGACAACGGTGGTTTTAGAGCTAGAAACAGCTTTGTTCTTCTGTTTAGCTAGATGTACCTCTACATTATAGTTCCAAGGTACGACTTTGTTGTCTTTATATGAAAAAGGTCTTGGTATCTGAACTATTAAGGTCCTCAAATCACCGGGGGCATTCAAACTTTCCTCCTTAGTGACATGAATGACCGATGTCTTTGGGATGGTTATGCCAAGTTTTTCTTCTGATTGGGTTGCAATCATATCGTCATCCTTTTCCCAACGACCTATTTGAATGGTGCATATGTTTATCAATTTTTGAAGTTCTTTTTAGAACTCATTGCATTCTTCCATGGAATGATCTTCATTGAGGTGGAAATTGCATCTTGCTTTCCCATCAACATAACATACAAGATAAACAATAAAAGTAAAAAGGTAAGGGATAGAATGCACCAAGGTTTATCCTGGTTCAGCTGTCAGTATGACAGCCTACATCCAGTCCTGACAATCCAACTGGATTTCAGCTTTTTCTTCAATAGAAAGAATTGAGACTCTTTTACAGATTGTCCAGTTTCCTCGAAACCTATCTATCTAACTCAAACTCTTTCCTATTCCTTAACCCCTTGATCCTTGCAGTCACTCGTCAGACTCACACAAGATCAAGTACAGCTCCTTCTTAATGATCTTTACATCAACGAAGATCACCACCAGTTTTCAAACTGGATTTTTCACAGTTGTTTCTTTATACAAAACTTTGTTACAAAAAGATATAAAAGAAGTACATAGTTTGTCTTCAATCTCTATCAATGTATCTCACACAATAATCTGGTTGTTCATTTGAGTGTTTGTGAGATCATTGTCTTTTTCTCTCAAGAATTCTTTTTCAGCTCTCTTATTGATTATGAATAATCTTTTGATCTTGATCTGAAAAAGCAATATCAGAATGTTATCAAAAAGGTTCTTAAGAGTTCTTCAGTGTTCTGAAGTATATTCAAGTGTTGTTGAGAAAATGATTGAAAACTCTTTATATAGTTTCTGAAAAACAACATATAAATCGATTTCTCAATCGATTCATTAATGTGATAAAACGGGCTTAATCGATTTGCCAATCGATTATCGCAAGTCTTGTTTTTCTTGAATCTTGAAACTATATAAAATAATCGATTTCCTAATCGATTCTTTTTATACACTTTTCTGAAAAATATGTGTAGACTTATATATGAATTGATTGCATAATCGATGTCAGGTGTTTTGTTCCAATAATAAAATCAAACCAATCGATTACTTAGTTGATTCACTAAGTCACATAATCGATTCAATAATACACATAATCGATTTGGCCACATACTAAGAGTTCCATGTGATTTCAATTTTTTGTTTCAATCGATTTGCCAATCGATTGTGTTTAAAACAAGAACTTAGCTTATTTCACGTTAATCGGAGTGTCAATCGATTTGATTTGGTAGTAGTATGTTTCTGAAAAGGACTTTACCAGTTGGTTTAGCTCAATCGATTTCCTAATCGATTGATACCAAACTTGTCATGATTGAATTTCTCACAATGGATTGTCCAATCGATTGTGTTTGTCATCGGCCATGTTACTTTTGAAATATTATTTGCGACATCGATTTGTCAATCGATTAGCCTAGTAAATGGATTGGCCCTGTGACTCGCCCAATCGATTTATTCAATCAGTTATTTGTCTTTGTGATTTGCCCAGTCGATGTGCCAATCGATTAGCATACAAATCAGGTTGCCTCTGACTTGCACAATTTTTATTACTGATTGTGCCAGTCGATTGCCTAATCGATTGTGTAACCACAAACTACATGTTTCCTTACAACCCTTTTACGAAATCGATTGCCTAATCGATTTGCTCAGTAACTATTCAAACTTTTGTTGATTTCTTGAGTTCCAAGCAATTGTCTCAAGTATGTAGGGTTGAGTTGTTGTTCCTGAAATCTTACCCAGTTAAAATGTTAGATTTATCATATGATGTATGAACATTGTATGTTTGTTAATTATGTCAAAATTAGGATTAAGAGGACTAAAGTCCAACAATCTCCCCCTTTTTGCATAAGTGACAAGCATACAATTTTAACTTGAGTTGAGCATTTCAAGATATAATATTAACAACAGATATATTTTCATAGCATCATATGTACCATTATCAGATCATAATATCAGAATATCAGAGCATCAGATCAGAGCATAAGTACACATGCTATTTAACAATATCATAGTCATTTTAATAAGTCATTAGTCTTCAGAGTATCAAATGTGCAGCAGTATAAGCAGTGTAAAATACGTTACAATTTCTCTCCCCCTTTGTCAATTAAGGCAAAAAGGCAGACAAAAATTTTCCTCCCCCTATGTTAGTAAACAAAAGCACTGGGGGATGATAATGATGTCAAAAAAACAGTGTATCAGAGCAACAAATAAGCAGATTAAACAGATTATGGCAATTGATATCAGAGAGTAATTGAATAAACGTGCTAATGCATTATATATAGAAGAAACGAATACAACAATAACAAGTCATTACTACACAACAAAGAGCCTAAACACCTAATCTCCTAAACTGGGCTGGTCCTTACTATTAGCTAAGGGAGAGGTAGAGATCGTTGTATTACCCTCAGCAGGTGTCTCCTTAACGTGAGTTGCAGAACGATCTAGGGGAGTTGGATTTGGTTCCTCTGTTTCTTGCCGACCGATGTCCGCAATATCTTCAAATGATAGCTTTATGCCTAAATGCCCTTGAATCGTAGCAACATCCTGAACAACTGAATTCAGAGAAGCCTGGAGAGTCGTCAAGGCAGCTTCCATTCTAGCCTGTGACTCTTGCATTTTGGCATTGTGAGCCATCTAAACTTCCATAAATTCCAGCAGTTTTGCGACGTACTCAGGAGGGGCTGCCACTGGTTCAACAACTTGTTGAGGATTAGGTTGAGCTTGTTCAACATTCGGCAGTGGTCTTATCCAAATACCATGCACCCTTTTCAAATGCATCTGATTAACAATTGATTCACCAAAAATAAGGGTGGTCTTGGAAGATTCTTCATTAACAAGTGACACCTTGAAGTGTTTCAGAATCTTTGTGATCAGTTGACGATATGGCAGCACCAGCTTACTCTGTGATGCCTCCAACATGTGCCTTAGCACAATCCATGTCCAGCTCATCTTGAGCTCCTTGGACAATCCGCATAGCAGTAGTATGTCCAACTTCTGGACTACAGCATGGTTACCAGATCGTGGCACAAGCATCCGGGTCAGAGTATACATAAGCATCCGATGTTGGACCTTCATTTGACCAATAGGCAGTGAAATCGTTTCAACAAAGCCATCAATCATCAGATCCTTCACAGCAGTATGCCGATCAAAAGATGTTTCCCATCCTTCATCAGCAGTGTCAGCATCAGAACTGCCATCTAGAGATGTTCCATGAAAGGGCAGTCCAGACAGTGTTGAAAAATCTTCAAAGGACATTGAGATCCTTTTCCCTTTAACTTCAGCCTTGAATCCATTTTCAGTAAGCTTGAAGGTTGAGTAGAATTCCCTTATTAACATTGGATAAGTATCAAGAGTTGATGAAAGAAAGTTTTGAAGACCATGAAACCTCAAATGGTCTTGGAAACTGAATCCATCTGAATCAAAGTAAGCGAAATCCAGAGTCCGAGCCTCATGGATTTTCCTTGTGAGAAAGTCAGGTGGAATAATAACTTCCGCACCTTTTTCTTTAGATGAAGGAGCTTTCTTCGGAGGAGGAGAGGAAACTGTTTTCTTCTTCTTCTGAGAAATTTCCTTCATGGCATCAGCCAAAAGCTTCTCAGTCGGAGGATCCTTTCGTTTCTTGGATTTGCCTTGATCAATAGCAGCA
>NC_021164.2:28090502-28092720 GCF_000331145.2 Cicer arietinum
AATTAAGGTGAAAGGTGAACTAGTCGATTTCCAAATCGACGCTCGGGAAGAGTTAAAATAAACTTTCTGAAATTTGAAGTCTGGGGCCAACGCAATCGATTCCCAAATCGATTTTGTAAACTATGTACCAAGCTGGTAATCGATTACCCAATCGATTTAACTGGAAAACACTGCAAGCACCAGAAGTGTCTTGTGAAAGGGTTCAAAGATCAGATCTCACTAGGATCAATGATCCCTAGTTTCATCCTTATATGCAGGAAACTTTCTCTTGGTAAAGCTTTGGTAAAGATGTCAGCCAGCTGTTCAGCTGTATTGACATACTCAAGCTTAATTATCCCATTTTGAAAGTGATCCCTTATAAAATGATGTCTTACATCTATGTGCTTGGTCCTTGAATGCATCACTGGATTCTTAGTAATGCTTATTGCACTTGTGTTATCACACATTATAGGTACAGTTCCCAAGTCAACACCAAAATCCAATAAGTGTTGTTTCATCCAAAGAATCTGGGCACAGCAGCTCCCAGCTGCAATGTATTCAGCTTCAGCTGTTGATAGTGCAATGCTAGTCTGTTTCTTGCTAAACCACGACACAAAGGAGTTTCCAAGTAAATGACAAGTTCCAGAAGTACTTTTCCTGTCTAGTTTGCATCCAGCAAAGTCTGAATCTGAGTAACCAACTAAAGTGCAAGTTGATCCCTTAGGATACCACAAGCCTAGACTCTTAGTTCCTACTAGATATCTGAAAATCCTCTTAACTGCACTAAGGTGAGACTCTTTAGGATTTGATTGGTATCTTGCACACATGCAAACACTGAACATGATGTCAGGCCTGCTTGCTGTAAGATAGAGCAATGATCCTATCATACCCCGAAACCTAGTAACATCTATAGGTTTACCTTTCTCATCTATGTCTAAGTAATTTCCTTGACTCATGGGAGGATCAATGGACTTAAGGTTTTCAAAACTAAATTTATTTATCAAATGTCTTGCTTGCTTTGGTTTGACTAATGAAAAGGGTCATTACAGTATTTAGTTTGACTAATGAAAATGTCTTGCTTGCTTTGGTTAATTTGAAATCCCAAGAAATAAGATAGTTCACCCATCATTGACATTTCAAATTTACCTTTCATTAAATTTTCAAAATCTTTGCACAACTTATTTTTTGTAGATCCAAATATTATGTCATCAACATACACTTGGACCAGCAAGATATCATTTCCAGTTGTCTTTGTGAAAAGGGTCTTGTCAACATTTCCTCTTAAAAAGTTTTGTTGAATGAGGAAATTGATGAGCTTCTCATACCAAGCTCTTGGAGCTTGTTTCAAACCATAGAGGGCCTTTGATATCTTATACACATGATTAGGAAAATCAGGATTTTCAAAACCAGGTTTTTGGCTAACAAAAACTTCCTCTTGGAGGTCACCATTGAGAAAGGCGCTTTTCACATCCATTTGATAAAGATTAAAGTCCATTATACATGCATAAGCAAGTAAAATTCTAATGGCTTCTAACCTAACTACAGGGGCATAGGTTTCATCAAAATCTATTCCTTCCTCTTGACTATAACCCTTTGCTACTAGCCTAGCTTTGTTTATGGTTATAACTCCATTTTCATATAATTTGTTCCTGAACACCCATCTTGTTCCTATGATGTGCTTACCTTCTGGTTTAGGTACTAGACTCCACACCTTGTTTCTCTCAAACTGGTTTAACTCCTCTTGCATAGCAAGTATCCACTCACTATCTAACAGGGCTTCCTTAATGTTCTTAGGTTCAATCTGAGACACAAAGGCTGTAAAGTTACAGAACCATCTAAGGTTCTTCCTAGTTGCAACTCCTTTAGAGATATCCCCTATAATGTTATCTCTGGGGTGGTTTCTGTTGAACTTCCATTCCCTAGGTAAATCACCAGTCCTTATGGGTTATATACAGTCAGTTCTAGTTGGAGGTACAGCTACAGTTTGTTCTAATGGTTCAAATTCTACAACTTCATCCAAAAAGTCATCAACCATATGAGGAGTTTTGTTCAAGTTTTCTGCAAATAATTCATCAAACATTACATGAACTGACTCTTCTATGGTCTTTGTTCTTTTGTTCTAGATTCTATAGGCCTTACTGGTTTGAGAGTATCCTAGAAAAATACCTTCATCTGCCTTAGGGTCAAACTTTCCTAGGTGTTCCTTGCCATTGTTCAAAACAAAGCACTTACAACCAAA
>NC_021164.2:28093107-28094196 GCF_000331145.2 Cicer arietinum
GCAGAATATATGTGTTGTATTCCATGTTGTTCACAATAGGTTTGAAAAGAATCATTTTGGAATTCACCTCCATGATCACTTTTAATTGATATAATTTTCTGGTCATTCTCATTTTGAACCAAAGTAGCAAATTTCTTAAAAGTTGAGAATGCCTCAGTCTTGTGAGCCAGAAAATATATCCATGTGAACCTGGAATAGTCATCTACCAACACATATCCATAAAGGTTACCTCCAAAGCTCTTCACTTGAGCAGGACCAAAAAGGTCCATGTGTACTAACTGCAAAACCCTATTGGTTTTGACCATATCTATTGAGGGAAAAGAAGTTTTAACTAGTTTACTTCTCTCACAGGAGTCACAAAGCCTATCCTTAGTAAACTTCTTGTTAGGGAGACCTATAACTAGCTGTTTGCTAACCAGTCTATTCAAATGATCTATATGAATATGCGCTATACGTTTATGCCATAACCAAGTCTCATCTGAATTAGATAACAAACAGCATATAGTACTTGGCAAAGAATTAAAATCTAACATATAAATGTTATTAATTCTATCACCAACTAACTTTATGTGTTTGTCATCTTTATGCTCAATAATACAAGATTGTGATGAAAAACTTACCTGGAAGCCTTTATCACATAGCTGGCTTATACTCAGCAAATTGTGTTTTAGCCCTTCTACATATAAGACATTTTTGATTACTGCAGTTGACTCATTGCCTATGTCACCAATTCCAATAATCTTTCCTCTATTGTTGTCACCATATTTGACAAAACCTCCTTCCTTTAATGTCAAGGACAGGAATTTGGATTTGTCTCCTGTCATGTGCTTTGAGCATCCGCTATCTAAATACCAAGAATGTTTAGTGGATGTCAAGCACACCTGCAACACACAATCAGAATTTTATTTTAGCTCCCCAATTTAAATTGGGTCCTGGAAGGTTAGTGTCAAAAATTGGTTTCTTTGCTATCCAAACTTGCTACCATCCTCTATTGGCTAGTTTTTTAAATTTGCAATTTGAAACAAAATGTCCCTTTCTGCAACAGAAGTGACATGTACCATCAAAGGGTGAATGTTTGTTTGGTTTAGT
>NC_021164.2:28095345-28117882 GCF_000331145.2 Cicer arietinum
TCCATTGAAGGCAGGGGGCCTTGCAAGTGAAGCACCTTCTCCTAGAAATTCAACTGAGGCCATGTTCTTTTATGAGTATTACCTCTAAAAAAGTCACGCTCTTGATGCCAATTGTTGATTATTATGACCTCGTTATTACAGAATATGACAGTCTTTAACAAATTAAAACAATATAGAAAACAGAATACGTCTAGCATACAATCAAGATCGAACATACAATCATACGATGCAAGATTTATTCAGATTTATACACAGCAGAAATATAACATAGCATACAAGATCAACAATAAAAGTAAAAAGATAAGGGATAGAATGCACCAAGGTTTATCCTGGTTCAGCTGTCAGTATGACAGCCTACATCCAGTCCTGACAATCCAACTGTATTTTAGCTTTTTCTTCAATAGAAAGAATTGAGACTCTTTTACAGATTGTCTAGTTTCCTCGAAACCTATCTATCTAACTCAAACTCTTTCCTATTGCTTAACCCCTTGATCCTTGCAGTCACTCGTCAGACTCACTCAAGATCAAGTACAGCTCCTTCTTGATGATCTTTACATCAACGAAGATCGCCACCAGTTTTCAAACTGGATTTTTCACAGTTGTTTCTTTTTACAAAACTTTGTTACAAAAAGATATAAAAGAAGTACATAGTTTGTCTTCAATCTCTATCAATGTATCTCACACAATAATCTGGTTGTTCATTTGAGTGTTTGTGAGATCATTGTCCTTTTTTTTTCAAGAATTCTTTTTCAGCTCTCTTATTGATTATGAATAATCTTTTGGTCTTGATCTGAAAAAGCAATATCAGAATTTATCAAAAAGGTTCTTAAGAGTTCTTCAGTGTTCTGAAGTATATCTGAGAAAATGATTGAAAACTTTTTATTTAGTTTCTGAAAAACAACATATAAATCGATTTCTCAATCGATTCATTAATGTGATAAAACGGGCTTAATCGATTTGCCAATCGATTATCGCAAGTCTTGTTTTTCTTGAATCTTGAAACTATATAAACTAATCGATTTCCTAATCGATTCTTTTAATACACTTTTCAGAAAATTATGTGTAGACTTATATATGAATCGATTGCATAATCGATGTCAGGTGTTTTGTTCCAATAATAAAATCAAACCAATCGATTACTTAGTCGATTCACTAAGTCACATAATCGATTCAATAATACACATAATCGATTTGGCCACATACTAAGAGTTCCCTGTGATTTCAAATTTTTGTTTCAATCGATTTGCCAATCGATTGTGTTTAAAACAGGAACTTAGCTTATTCCACGTTAATCGGAGTGCCAATCGATTTGGTAGTATGTTTCTGAAAAGGACTTTACCAGTTGGTTTAGCTTAATCGATTTCCTAATCGATTGATACCAAACTTGTCATAATTGAATTTCTCACAATGGATTGTCCAATCGATTGTGTTTGTCACAGGCCATGTTACTTTTGAAATATTATTTGCGACATCGATTTGTCAATCGATTAGCCTAGTAAATGGATTGGCCCTGTGACTCGCCCAATCGATTACTCAATCGATTTATTCCATCAGTTATTTGTCTTTGTGATTTGCACAGTCGATGTGCCAATCGATTAGCATACAAATCAGGTTGCCTCTAACTTGCACAATTTTTATTACTGATTGTGCCAGTCGATTGCCTAATCGATTGTGTAACCACAAACTACATGTTTCCTTACAACCCTTTTACGAAATCGATTGCCTAATCAATTTGCTCAGTAACTATTCCAACTTTTGTTGATTTCTTGAGTTCCAAGCAATTGTCTCAAGTATGTAGGGTTGAGTTGTTGTTCCTGAAATCTTACTCAGTTAAAATGTTAGATTTATCATATGATGTATGAACATTGTATGTTTGTTAATTATGTCAAAATTAGGATTAAGAGGACTAAAGTCCAACATCATGTGCATCCAATAGTTATGTTTGTGTCATTGGATTAACATTTATATCATTTTCGTCCTCCCTAGGCTTATTCTAGTCCAACTAGGATTTTTAACAAATCTTGTGCATCCAATAGGCGTGTTTGTGCCATTGTACTAATATTTAAGTCATTTTCGTCCTCTGTAGGCTTATTCTAGTCCAATTAGGAGTTTTAACCAATCTTGTGCATCCTATAAGTTCATTTCTGTCATTGGATTATCATTTAGGTCATTTTTGTCTTCCGTAGGCTTATTCTAGTCCATTTAGGGTTTTTAACCATTCTTGTGCATCCGATAGTTATGTTTTTGTCATTGGATTAACATTTAGGTCATTTTCGTCCTCTAAAGGCTTATTCTAGTCCAATTAAGGTTTTTGACCAATTTTGTGCATCCAAGAGGTGTATTTGTAGCACTAGATGAGTATTTAGGTCATTTTCATCCTCCCTATGCTTATTCTAGTCCAATTAAGGTTTTTAACAAATATTGTGCATCCAATAGGTGTATTTGTGTCATTGGATGAATATTTAGGTCATTTTCATCCTCCCTGGGCTTATTATAGTCCATTTAGGGTTTTTAATCAATCTTGTGCATCCAAGTGGAGTGTTGGTGTCTTTGGATTAATAGTTAGGTTATTTTCAACCTCCCTTGGCTTATTGTAGTCCATTTAAGGTTTTTGTCCAATACAATGGATTAACATTTATGTCTTTTATCGTCATCCCTAGGCTTATTCTGGTCCAATAAGGATTTTTAACCAATATTGTGCATCCAAAAGGTGTGTGTGTGTCAATGGATTAACATTTAAGTCATTTTCATCCTCCCTAGGCATATTCTGGTCCATTTAATGTTTTCAACCAATCTTGTGCGTCCAATAGGTGTGTTTGTGTCATAGGATTAACATTTATTTCATTTTCTTCCTCCCTAGGCTTATTCTAGTCCATTTAGCTTTTTTTAACAGATCTTGTGCATCCAATAAGTTCATTTGTCCCTTAGATTAATATTTAGGTCATTTTCTTCCTCCTTAGGCTTATTCTAGTCCAATTTGGGTTTTCTAACCAATCTTGTGCATCCTATATGTTCAGTTGTGTTATTCGATTGAAATTTAAGGTTTTTAACCAATCTTGTGTGTCCAATAGGTGTGTTTGTGTCATTAGATTAACATTTAGGTCATTTTCATCCTTCTAACGCTTATTTTTGTTCATTTAGTGTTTTTGTCCAATCTTGTGTATCCAATAAGTTCGTTTGTGTCATTGGATTAACATTTAGGTCATTTTGGTCCTCTTTAGGCTTATTCTAGTCCAACTAGGGTTTTTAACTAATTTTGTGAATCCAATAGGTGTGTTTGTGTCATTGGATTAATATTTAGGTCATTTTCTTCTTCCCTAGGCTTATTCTTGTTCATTTAGGATTTTTGTCCATTCTTTTGCATCCAAAAAGTTCATTTGTGTCATTGATTAACATTTATGTTATTTTCGTCCTCCCTAAGCTTATTATAGTCCAATTTGGGTTTTCTAACCAATCTTGTGCATCCAATTCTTGTGTTTGTGTCAATGGTTTAACATTTACGTCATTTCCGTCCTCCCTAGGCTTATTCTAGTCCATTTAGGGTTTTTAACCAATCATGTGCATCCAATAGTTGTGCTGGTGTCATTGGATTAACATTTACGTCATTTTTTCCATTGTAGGCTTATTCAAGTCCAATTAGGGGTTTCAACGACTCTTGTGCATCCTCTAAGTTCATTTGCATCATTCGATTAACATTTAGTTCATTTTCGTCATCCCTAGGCTTATTCTTGTCCAATTAATGTTTTAACCAATCTTTTGCATCCAATAAGTTCAATTGTGTCATTCGATTATCTTTAAGGTCATATTCGTCCGCCATTGCCTTATTCTGGTCCAATAAGGGGTTTTTAACCAATCATGTGCATCCAATAGTTATGTTTGTGTCATTGGATTAACATTTAGATCATTTTCGTCCTCCCTAGGCTTATTCTAGTCCAACTAGGATTTTTAACAAATCTTGTGCATCCAATAAGCGTGTTTGTGCCGTTGTACTAATATTTAAATCATTTTCGTCCTCTGTAGGCTTATTCTACTCCAATTAGGTGTTTTAACCAATCTTGTGCATCCTATAAGTTCATTTGTTTCATTGGATTATCATTTAGGTCATTTTTTTCTTCCCTAGGCTTATTCTAGTCCATTTAGGGTTTTTAACCATTCTTGTGCATCCGATAGGTATGTATTTGTCATTGGATTAACATTTAGGTCATTTTCGTCCTATGAAGGCTTATTCTAGTTCAATTAAGGTTTTTAACCATTCTTTTGCATCCAATAAGTTCATTTGTGTCATTGGATTAGCTATCATGTCATATTCGTCCTCCCTAGCCTTATTCTAGTCCAATTAGGGTTTTTAACCAATATTGTGCATCCAATAAGTGTGTTTGTGTCATTAGATTAACATTTAGGTCATTTTCGTCCTTCGTAGGCTTATTCTTGTTCATTTAGGGTTTTTGTCCAATCTTGTGCATCCAAAAAGTTCTTTTGTGTCATTGGATTAACATTTATGTCATTTTTCGTCATCCCTAGGCTTATTCTAGTCCAATAAGGCTTTTTAACCAATCTTGTGTATCCAATACGTGTGTTTGGGTCATTGGATAAGCATTTAGGTGATTTTCGTCCTCTCTAGGCTTACTCTAGTCCATTTAGGGTTTTTAACCAATCTTTTGCATCCAATAAGTTCATTTGTGTCATTGGATTAACATTTAGGTCACATTAATCCTCTCTAGCCTTATTCTAGTCCAATTAGAATTTTTAACCAATCATGTGCATCTAATAGTTATGTTTGTGTCATTGGATTAACATTTAGATCATTTTTGTCCTCCCTACGTTTATTCTAGTCTAATTAGGGTTTTAACCAATCTTGTGCATCCAATAGCAGTATTTGTATCATTGGATTAATATTTAGGTCATTTTCGTCCTCCCTAGGCTTATTCTAGTCCAGTTAGGGTTTTCAACCAACCTTGTGCAACCAATAGGTGTGTTTGTGTCATTGGATTAGCAATTAGGTCATTTTCGTCTTCCCAACGCTTATTATAGTCCATCAAGGATTTTTTCCAATTTTGTGCATCCAATAAGTCCATTTGTATCAATGGATTAACATTTAGGTCAAATGTCTCCTCCCTAGACTTATTCTAGTCCAATTAGGATTTTTAACCAATCTTGTGCATCCAATAGGTGTGTTAGTGTCATTGGAGAAATTTTTTGGTCATTTTCATCCTCCCTAGGCTTATTCTTGTTCATTTAAGGTTTTTGTCCATTCTTTTGCATCCAAAAAGTTCATTTGTGTCATTGGATTAACATTTAGGTCAATTTCGTCCTCCCTAGGCCTATTCTAGTCCAATTTGGGTTTTCTAACCAATCTTGTGCATCCAACACGTGTGTTTGTGTCCCCTGGTTTAACATTTACGTCATTTTTGTCCTCCCTAGGGTTATTCTAGTCCATTTACAGTTTTTAATCGATCATGTGCATCCAATAGTTGTGTTTGTGTCATTGGATTAACATTTAGGTCATTTTCGTCCTCCCTATGCTTAATCTAGTCCAATTAGGCTTTTTACCAAATCTTGGGCATCCAATAGGTGTATTTGTGTCAATGGATTAACATTTTGGTCATTTTCGTCCTCTCTAGGCTTATTCTAGTTCATTTAGGGTTTTTGTCCAATCTGTTGCATCTAATAAGTTCATCTGTGTCATTGGATTATTAATTTAGACATTTTCGTCCTCCCTAAGCTTATTCTAGAACATTTAGCATTTTTTAACCAATCTTGTGCCTCCGATAAGTTCATTGGTGTCATTGGAACAACATTTAGGTCATATTCGTCCTCCGTAGACTTATTCTAGTCCAATTATATTTTTTAACCAATCTTTTGCATCCTATAAGTTCATTTGTGTCATTAGATTAACATTTAGGTCATTTTCGTTCTTCCTAGGCTTATTCTAGTCCTATTAGGGTTTTTAACCAATCTTGTGCATCCAAAAGTTTGTTTGTGTAGTTGGATTAACATTTAGGTCATCTTCTTCCTCCCTAAGCTTAATCTAGTACATATAGTGTTTTTGTCCAATTTTTTGCATCCAAAAATTTCGTTTGTGTCATTGGATTAACATTTAGGTCATTTTTGTCCTCCCTAGGCTTATTCCAGTCCAATTTGGGTATTTTAATCAATCTTGGGCATCTAATTTGTGTGTTTGTATCATTGAATAAACATTTAGGTCATTTTCGTCCTCCATAGGCTTATTATAGTCCATTTAGGGTTTTTAATCAATCTTGTGCATCCAATAGGTGTGTGTGTGTCAATGTATTAACATTTAGGTCATTTCCATCCTCCCTAGGCTTATTCTAGTCCAATTAGGGTTTTCAACCAATCATGTGCATCCATTAGTTGTGTTTGTGTAATTGGATTAACATTTAGATCTTTTTCGTCCTCCCTAGGCTTATTCTAGTCCAATTAAGGTTTTCAACCAATCTTGCGCATCCAATAGGTGTGTTTGTGTCATAGGATTAACATTTAGGTCATTCTCTTCCTCCCTAGGCTTATTCTAATCCATTTAGGGTATTGTCCAATCTTTTGCATCCAATAAGTTCATCCAATCTTTTCCCTCATCCCTAGGCTTATTCTGGTCCAATATGGGTTTTTAACCAATCTTGTGCATCCAATACGTGTGTTTGTGTCATTGGATTAACATTTAGGTAATTTTCTTCCTCCCTAGGCTTAGTCTAGTCCATTTAGTGTTTTTAACCAATCTTGTGCGTCCAATAGGTTTGTGTGTGTGTCAATGGATTAACATTTAGGTCATTTTCGTCCTCCCTAGGCTTATTCTAGTCCGTTTAGGGTTTTAAACCAATCTTTTGAATCCAATAGGTGTGTTTGTATCATTGCATTAACATTTAGGGTATTTTCGTCCTCTCTAGGCTTATTCTTGTCCATTTAGGGTTTTTGTCCAATCTTGTGCATCAAAAAAGTTCATTTGTGTCATTGTATTAACATTTAGGTAATTTTCGTCATCCCTAAGTTTATTCTAGTCCTTGTAGGGTTTATAACCAATCGTGTGAATCCAATAAGTTCATTTGTGTCATTGGATAAACATTTAGGTCATTTTGGTCCTCTCTAGGCTTATTCTCGTGCAATTACCGTTTTTAACCATTCTTGTGCATCGAATAGGTGTGTTTGAGTCATTGGATTAACATTTAGGTTATTTTCGTCATCCCTAGGCTTATTCTTGTCCATTTAGAGTTTTTGTCCAATCTCGTGCATCCAAAAAGTTCATTTGTGTCAATGGATAAACATATAGGTCATTTCCGTCATCCCAAAGCTTATTCGAGTCCTTTTAGGGTTTTTAACCAATCTTGTGCATCCAATAAGTTCATTTGTGTCAATGGATAAACATTTAGGGCATTTTGGTCCTCCCTAGGCTTATTCTAGACCAATTACGGTTTTTAACCATTCTTGTGCATCCGATAGGTCTGTTTGTGTCATTGCATTAACATTAAGGTTATTTTCGTCCTCCCTAGTCTTATTCTTGTCCAATCTTCTGCATCCAAAAAGGTCATTTGTGTCATAGGATTAACATTTAGGTCATTTTCGTCATACCTAACCTCATTCTAGTCCAATTACGGCTTTTAACCATTCTTGTGCATCCAATAGGTGTGTTTGTGTCAATGTATTAACATTTAGGTCATTTTCATCCTCCCTGGGCTTATTCTAGTCCAACTAAGGTTTTCAACCAATCTCGTGCATCCAATAGGTGCGTTTGTGTCATAGGATTAACATTTAGGTCATTCTCTTCCTCCCTAGGATTATTCTATTTCATTTAGCGTTTTAAACCAATCTTGTGCATCCAATAGGTGTGTTTGTGTCATTGGATTAATACTTAGGTCATTTTCGTCCTTCATAGGCTTATTCTTATTCATTTAAGGGTTTTTGTCCAATCTTGTGCATCAAAAAGATTGATTTGTGTCATTCGACTAACATTTAGTTCATTTTCGTCATCCTCAGGCTTATTCTTGTCCAATTAAGGTTTTTAACCAATCTTTTGCATCCAATAAGTTCATTTGTGTCATTGGATTAACTTTTAGGTCATATTCGTCCTCCCTAGCCTTAGTCTAATCCAATTAGGGTTTTTAACCAATCATATGCATCCAATAGTTATGTTTATGTCATTGGATTAAGATTTAGATCATTTTCGTCCTCCCTAGGCTTATTCTAGTCCAGTTAAGGTTTTTAAGCAATTTTGTGCATCCAATAGGTGTATTTGTTAGTTTGGATGAGTATTTTGGTCATTTTCATCCTCCCTAGGCTTATTCTAGTCCAATTAAGGTTTGTAACCAATTTTGTGCATCTAATACGCGTATTTGTTTCATTGGATAAATATTTAGGTCATTTTCATCCTCCCTTGGATTATTCTAGTCCATTTAGGGTTTTTAACCAATCTTGTGCATTCAATAGTTGTGATTGTGTCATTGGATTAACATTTAGGTTATTCTCGTCCTCCCTAGGCTTATTTTTGTCCATTTAGGTTTTTTTTTCCAATCTTGTGCATCAAAAAAGTTCATTTGTGTCATTGTATTAACATTTAGATCTTTTTCGTCATCCCTAAGCTTATTCTGGTCCTTTTAGGGTTTTTAACCAATCTTGTGCATCCAATAAGTTCAATTGTTTCATTAGATAAACATTTTGGTCATTTTGGTCCTTCCTAGGGTTATTCTAGTCCAATTATGGTTTTTAACCATCTTGTACATCCAATAGGTGTGTTTGTGTCATTGTATTAACATTTAGGTTATATTCGTCCTCCATAGGCTTATTCTTGTCCATTTAGGGTTTTTGCCCAATATTGTGAATCCAAAAAGATTATTTGTGTCATTGGATTAACATTTAGGTCATTTTCGTCATACATAAGCTTATTCTAGTCTAATTACGATTTTTAACCATTCTTGTGCATCCAATATGTATGTTTGTGTCAATGGATTAACATTTAGGTCATTTTCATCCTCCCTAGGCTTATTCTGGTCCAACTAAGGTTTTCAACCAATCTTTTTCATCCAATAGGCGTGTTTGTGTCATGGGATTAACATTTAGGTCATTCTCTTCCTCCCTAGGCTAATTCTAGTCCATTTAGGGTTTTTACCCAATCTTGTGCATCCTATAGGTGTGTTTGTGTCATTGGATTAACATTTAGGTCATTTTCATCCTCCCTACGCTTATTCTAATCCATTTAGTGTTTTTAACTAATTTGTACATCCAAAAAGTTCATTTGTGTCATTCGATTAACATTTTGTTCATTTTCGTCATCCCTAGGCTTGTTCTTGTCCAATTAAGGTTTTTAACCAATCTTTTGCATCCAATAAGCTAATTTGTGCCATTGGATTAGCTTTTAGGTCATATCCGTCCTCCAAAAGCTTATTCTAGTCCAATTAGGGTTTTTAACCAATCATGTGCATCCAATAGTTGTGATTGTGTCATTGGATTAACATTTTGATCATTTTCGTCCTCCCTAGGCTTATTCTAGTCCAATTAAGGTTTTTAACCAATTTTGTGCTTCCAATAGGTGTATTTGTGTCATTGGATGAGTATTTTGGTCATTTTCTTCCTCCCTGGGCTTATTCTAGTCCAATTAAGGTTTTTAACCAATTTTTTGCATCCAATAGGTGTATTTGTGTCATTGGATGAATATTTAGGTCATTTTCATCTTCCCTGGGATCATTCTAGTCCATTTAGGGTTTTTACCCAATCTTGTGCATCCAATAGGTGTGTTTGTATCATTGGATTAACATTTAAGTCATTTTCGTCCTCCTTAGGATTATTCTTTGATTTACGGTTTTTAACCTATCTTGTGCATCCAGTAAGTGTGTGTGTGTCTATGTATTAACATTTAGATCATTTTCATTCTCCCTAGGCATATTCTGGTCCAACTAACGTTTTCAACCAATCTCGTGCAACCAATAGGCGTGTTTGTGTCATAGGATTAACATTTAGGTCATTCTCTTCCTCCCTAGGCTTATTCTAGTCCATTTAGGGTTTTTAACCAATCTTGTGCATCCTATAGGTGTGTATATGTCATTGGATTAAGATTTAGGTCATTTTCATCCTCCCTTCGCTTATTCTAGTCCGTTTAGTGTTTTTAACTAATCTTGTACATCCAAAAAGTTCATTTGTGTCATTTGATTAACATTTAGTTCATTTTCGTCATCCATAGGCTTATTCTTGTCCAATTAAGGTTTTTAACCAATCTTTTTCCTCCAATAAGTTCATTTGTATCATTGGATTAGATTTTAGGTCATATTCGTCCTCCATAGGCTTATTCTAGTCCAATTAGGGTTTTTAACCAATCATGTGCATCCAATAGTTGTGTTTGTGTCATTGGATTAACATTTTGATCATTTTCGTCTTCCCTAGGCTTATTCTAGTCCAATTAAGGTTTTTAACCAATAGGTGTGTTTATGTCATTGGATGAATATTTAGGTCATTTTCATCCTCTCTGGGATTATTCTAGTCCATTTAGGGTTTTTAACCAATCTTGTGCATCCAATAGGTGTGTTTGTGTCATTGGTTTAACATTTAGGTCAGTTTCGTCCTCCCTAGGCTTATTCTAGTCGATTTAGGGTTTTTAACCATTCTTGTGCATCCAATAAGTGTGTGGGTGTCAATGTATTAACATTTAGATCATTTTCATCCTCCCTAGGCTTATTCTAGTCCAATTAGGATTTTTAACCAATTTTGTGCATCAAATAGGTGTATTTGTGTCATTGGATGAGTATTTTGGTCATTTTCATCCTCCCTAGGCTTATTCTTGTCCAATTAGGGTTTTAAACCAATCTTGTGCATCCGATAGTTGTGTTTGTATCAATTGATTAACATTTAGGTCATTTTCATTCTCCCTAGGCTTATTCTAGTCCAACTAAGTTTTTCAACAAATCTCGTGCATCCAATAGGTGTGTATGTGTCATTGGATTAACATTTAGGTTATTTTCGTCCTCCTTAGGCTTATTCTTGTCCATTTAGGGTTTTTGTCCAATCTTTTGCATCAAAAAAGTTCATTTGTGTCATTGTATTAACTTTTAGGTCATTTTCGTCATCCCTAAGTTTATTCTAGTCCTTTTAGGGTTTCTAACCAATCTTGTGCATCCAATAAGTTCATTTGTCTCATTGGATTAACATTTAGATCATTTTGGTCCTCCCTAGGCTTATTCTAGTCAATTACCGTTTTTAACCATTCCTGAGCATCCAATAGGTGTGTTTGTGTCATAGGATTAACATTTAGGTCATTCTCGTCCTCCCTAGGCTTATTCTAGTCCAATTAAGGTTTTTAACCAATTTTGTGCATCGAATAGGTGTATTTGTGTCATTGGATGAGTAATTTGGTCATTTTTATCCTCGCTAAACTTATTCTAGTCCAATTAAGGTTTTTAACCAATTTTATGCATCCAATAGGTGTATTTGTGTCATTGGATGAGTATTTTTGTCATTTTCATCCTCCCTATGCATATTCTAGTCCAATTAGGTTTTTAACCAATTTTGTCTATCCAGTAGGTGGATTTGTGTGATTGCATGAATATTTAGGTCATTTTCATCGTCCCTGGGATTATTCTAGTCCATTTAGGGTTTTTAAAAAACCTTGTGCATCCAGTAGGTGTCTTTGTGTCATTGGATTAACATTTAGGTCATTTTCGTCCTCCCTAGGCTTATTCTAGTCGATTTAGGGTTTTTAACCAATCTTTTGCATCCAAAAAGTTCATTTGTGTAAATGGATTAACATTTAGGTCATTTTCATCCTCCCTAGGCTTATTCTAGTCCAATTAGGATTTTTAACCAATCATGTGCATCCATTAGTTGTGTTTTTGTCATTGGATTAACATTTAGATCTTTTTCGTCCTCCCTAGGCTTATTCTAGTCCAATTAAAGTTTTCAACCAATCTGGTGCATCCAATAGGCGTGTTTGTGTCATCGGATTAACATTTAAGTCATTCTCTTCCTCCCTAAGTTTATTCTAATAAATTTAGGGTGTTTGTCCAATCTTTTGCATCCAATAAGTTCATTTGTGTATTGGACTAACATTTATGTCATTTTTCGTCATCCTTAGGCTTATTTTTCGTCCAATATGGGTTTTTAACCAATCTTGTGCAACCAATACGTGTGTTTGTGTCATTGGATTAACATTTAGGAAATTTTCGTCCTCCCTAGGCTTAGTCTAGTCCATTTAGGGTTTTTGTCTAGTCTTGTGCATCAAAAAAGTTCATTTGTGTCATTGTATTAACATTTAGGTCATTTTCGTCATCCCTAAGTTTATTCTAGTCCTTTTAGGTTTTCTAACCAATCTTGTGCATCCAATAAGTTCATTTGTGTCATTGGATAAACATTTAGGTCATTTTGGTCCTCCCTAGGCTTATTCTAGTCCAATTAACGTTTTTAACCATTCCTGTGCATCCAATAGGTGTGTTTGTGTCATTTGATTAACATTTAGGTTATTTTCGTCCTCCCTAGGATTATTGTTGTCCATTTAGCGTTTTTGTCCAATCTTGTGCATCCAAAAAGTTCATTTGTGTCAATGGATAAATATTTAGGTCATTTTCGTCATCCCTAAGCTTATTCTAGTCCTTTTAAGGTTTTTAACCAATCTTGTGCATCCAATAAGTTCATTTGTGTCATTGGATAAACATTTAGGTCATTTTGGTCCTCCCTAGGCTTATTCTAGTCCTATTACGGTTTTTAACAATTCTTGTGCATCCAATAGGTGTGTTTGTGTCATTGGATTAACATTTAGGTTATTCTCGTCCTCTCTAGGCTTATTCTTGTCCATTTCGGGTTTTTGTCCAATATTGTGCCTCCAAAAAGTTAATTTGTGTCGTTGGATTAACTTTGAGGTCATTTTCGTCTTACCTAGGCTTATTCTTGTCCAATTAAGGTTTTTAACCAATCTTTTGCATCCAATAAGTTCGTTTTTGTCATTGGATTAGCTTTTAGGCCATATTTGTCCTCCCTAGGCTTATTCTAGTCCAATTAGGGTTTTAAACCAATCATGTGCATCCAATAGTTATGTTTGTGTCATTGGATTAACATTTAGATCATTTTCGTCCTCTCTAGGCTTATTCTAGTCCAATTAAGATTTTTAACCAATTTTGTGCATCCAATAGGTATATTTGTGTCATTGGATGAGTATTTAAGTCATTTTCATCCTCCTTAGGCTTACTCTAGTCCAATTATGGTTTTTAACCAATTTTGTGCTTCCAATAGGTGTAGTTGTGTGATTTAATGAATATTTAGGTCATTTTCATCCTCCCTGGGATTATTCTAGTCCAATTACTCTTTTTAACCAATCTTGTGCATCTAATAGGTGTGTGTGTGTCAATGGATTAACATTTAAGTCATTTTCATCCTCCCTAGGCTTATTCTGGTCCAATTAGTGTTTTCAACCAATCTTGTGCATCCAATAGGCGTGTTTGTGTCATAGGATTATTATTTAGGTCATTTTCTTCCTCCGTAGGATTATTCTAGTCCATTTAGGTTTTTTTAACAGATCTTGTGCATCCAATAAGTTCATTTGTGTCATTAGATTAGTATTTAGATCAGTTTCGTCCTGCGTAGGCTTATTCTAGTCCAATTAGGGGTTTTAACCAATCTTGTGCATCCTATATGTTCAGTTGTGTTATTGGATTACCATTTAGGTCATTTTCGTGCTCCCTAGGCATATTCTAGTCCAATTAGGGTTTTTAACCGATCTTGTGCATCCAATAGGTGTGTTTGTCTAATTAGATTGACATTGAGGTCATTTTCGTCCTCCCTAGGCTTATTGTAGTCCAATTTGGGTTTTCTAACAAATCTTGTGCATCTAATACGTGTGTTTGTGTCATTGGTTTAACATTTACGTCATTTTTGTCCTCCTTATGCTTATTCTAGTCCATTTATGGTTTTTAACCAATCATGTGCATCCAATAGTTGTGTTTGTGTCATTGGATTAACATTTAGGTATTTTCGTCTTCTATATGCTTATTCTAGTCCAATTAGTGGTTTTAACCAATCTTGTGCATCCTATAAGTTCATTTTTGTCATTGGATTAAGATTTAGATCATTTTCGTCCTCCTTACGCTTATTCTAATCCAATTAAGGTTGTTAACTAATTTTGTGTATCCAATAGGTGTATTTGTGTCATTGGATGACTATTTTGGTCATTTTTATCCTCCCTAGGCTTTTTCTAGTCCAATTAAGGTTTTTAACCAATTTTGTGCATCCAATAAGTGTATTTGTGTCATTAGAGGAATATTTAGGTCATTTTCATCCTCCTTGGGCTTATTCTAGTCCATTTAGGGTTTTTAACCAATCTTGTGCATCCAATAGGTGTGTTTGTGTCATTGGATTAACATTTAGGTCATTTTCATCCTCACTAGGCTTATTGTAGTCCATTTATGGTTTTTGCCCAATCTTGTGCATCCAATAAGTTCATTTGTGTCATTGGATTAATATTTATGTCATTTTTCGTCATCCCTAGGCTTATTCTGGTCCAATATGGGTTTTTAACAATTATTGTGCATCCAATTGGTGTGTGTTTGTCAATGGATTAACATTTAGGTCATTTTCATCCTCCATAGGCTAATTTTGGCCAAATTAGTTTTTTCAACAATTCTTGTGCATCCAATAAGCGTGTTTGTGTCATAGGACTAACATTTAAGTTCATTTGTGTGATTAGATTAATATTTAGGTAATTTTCGTCCTCGGTAGGCTTATTCTAGTCCAATTTGGGGTTTTAACCAATCTTGTGCATCCTATATGTTTAATTATGTTATTCGATTAACATTTAGGTCAATTTAGTGCTCCCCAGGCTTATTTTAGTCCAGTTAGGGTTATAACCAATCTTGTGCATGCGATAGGTGTGTTTGTGTCATTAGATTAAAATTTAAGTCATTTTCATCTTTCCGACACTTATTCTTGTTCATTTAGGGTTTTTGTCCAAGCTTGACCATCCAAAAAGTTCATTTGGGTTATTGGATTATCATTTAGGTTATTTTCGTCCTCCCTAGGCTTATTCTAGTCCATTTAGGGTTTTTTACCAATGATTTGCATCCATAAAGTTCATTTGTGTCATTTGATTAACAATTAGGTCATTTTCGTCCTTCCTAAGCTTATTCTAGTCCATTTAGGCTTTTTGTCCTATCTTGTGCATCCAATAAGTTCATTTGTGTCATTGGATTAACATTTGGGTCATTTTCGTCCTCTTTAGGCTTATTCTAGTCTAATTAGGGTTTTTAACCAATCTTGTGCATCCAATAGGCTTATTCTTGTTCATTTAGGGTTTTTGTCCATTCTTATGCATCCAAAAAGTTCATTTGTGTCATTGAATTAACATTTATGTCATTTTCGTCCTCCCTAGGCTTATTCTAGTCCAATTTGGGTATTCTAACCATTCTTGTGCATCTAATACGTGTGTTTGTGTCATTGGTTTAACATTAAGTCATTTTTGTCTTCCCTAGGCTTATTCTAGTCCATTTAGGGTTTTTAACCAATCATGTACATCCAATAGTTATGTTTTTGTCATTGGATTAACATTTAGGTCATTTTCGTCCTCTAAAGGCTTATTCTAGTCCAATTAAGGTTTTTAACCATTATTTTGCATCCAATTCGTTCATTTGTGTCATTGGATTAGCTTTTATGTCATATTCGTCCTCCCTAGCCTTATTCTAGTCCAATTAGGTCATTTTCATCCTCCCTAGGCTTATTCTAGTCTAATTAAGGTTTTTAACAAATATAGTGCATCCAATAGGTGTATTTGTGTCATTGCATGAATATTTAGGTTATTTTCATCCTCACTGGGCTTATTATAGTCCATTTAGGGTTTTTAACCAATATTGTGCATCCAATAGGTGTGTGTGTGTCAATGGATTAACATTTAGGTCTTTTTCATCCTCCCTAGGCATATTCTGGTCCAATTAGTGTTTTCAACCAATCTTGTGCATCCAATAGGCGTGTTTATGTCATAGGATTAACATTTATGTCATTTTCTTCCTCCCTAGGCTTATTCTAGTGCATCCAACAGGTTCATTTGTGCCATTAGATTAATATTTAGGTAATTTTCTTCCTCCGTTGGCTTATTCTAGTCCAATTAGGGGTTTTAACCAATCTTGTGAATCCTATATGTTCAGTTGTGTTATTCGATTAACATTTAGGATTTTTAACCAATCTTGTGGGTCCAATACGTGTGTTTGTGTCATTAGATTAACATTTAGGTCATTTTCATCCTTCTAACGCTTATTTTTGTTCATTTAGTGGTTTTGTCCAGTGTGTTTGTGTCATTGGATGAACATTTAGGTCATTTTCGTCCTCTAAAGGCTTATTCTAGTCCATTTAGGGTTTTTAACCAATATTGTGCATCCAATAGGTGTGTTTGTGTCATTGGATTAATATTTAGGTCATTTTCTTCCTCCCTAGGCTTATTCTTGTTCATTTAGGGTTTTTGTCCATTCTTTTGCATCCAAACAGTTCATTTGTGTCATTGATTAACATTTATGTCATTTTTGTCCTCCCTAGGCTTATTCTAATCCAATTTGGGTTTTCTAACCAATCTTGTGCGTCCAATACTTGTGTTTGTGTCATTGGTTTAACATTTACGTCATTTTCGTCCTCCCTAGGCTTATTCTAGTCCATTTAGGGTTTTTAACCAATCATGTGCATCCAATAGTTTAACGTTTACGTCATTTTTGTCTTCCCTAGGATTAACATTTACGTCATTTTCGTCAATTGTAGGCATATTCAAGTCCAATTAGGGGTGTCAACCACTCTTTTGCATCCTATAAGTTCATTTGCGTCATTTGATTAGCATTTAGATCATTTTCGTCATCCCTAGGCTTATTCTTGTCCAATTAAGGTTTTAACCAATCTTTTGCATCCAATAAGTTCAATTGTGTCATTGGATTGGCTTTTATGTCATATTTGTAAGTCACGAGCTTCCCTGATCATGTTTTTGATTTAATTCCCAAACACACAGTACATATGAAATACTTGATTGATCTAATGTTTTGAATTGAGAAATATTTCAGGCAAACAAGAAGACACCATACACTTGGAACAATGGCTTGCAACTCAAGGAATCAACCAAAGTTGGAGGATGCACTTGAGAAAGACGCAAAAATGTATAGTGTTATTAGGTGTCATAGTAATAAGTTTAGTAGACTAATCACTATGGTCAAACACTTAAGCCTTTGCCAATGAATATAAATCAATCAACCAATAAGTCAATTGATGAATCGATTGATAAATCGATTGTCTGACTCAGAACAAATGTTTTCACTAAACAAATCGATTGGGCAATCGATTAGTTAAATGTTTTTGGTGAAACCTGAGTTCTGGGATATCTGGGATAAATCCAATCGATTGGACAATCGATTGGGCAATCCATTTAGCAATCGATTTAGCAAGTCACAGAAACAACCAGTTATGGAATCAATCGATTGACAAATCGATTGTGACCAAGTTTTAAAATCAGGAATAAGTTCTGTGATGCAACAAATCGATTGGGACATCAATTAATTTAGTTTTCTTAAACTCCAAGTTTGAAGCAATCGATTAGGCAATCGATTGCAGATAATCATTCATCAGAACAACTTTGATTAAATCGATTGGCAAATAGATTTTGTCAAAATAGCTGATGTTCTGTAACAAGCACAATCGATTGGCAAATCGACTGACGTTTATGTCTGAGCCACTTTGATCAGCACAATCGATTGGAAAATCGATTAATGAAAAAGTCTGATTCACTGTGATCGGCACAATCGATTGACGAATCGATTGAAGCTAATTTTTAAGATACAGAAAGGATTCAGCTCATTGCCAAATCGATTAGGACTGTGATTATGAAGTCGACTGAGCAATCGATTGTTTTGATCTCGTTGTTGGAACAAAACACCTATAATCGATTACTCAATCGATTTGGATATACTCATGGTATCAGTTCTGATCTATGTATTAAAAGAATCGATTGGCAAATCAATTCATGCTTATATGTTCAAGATTCAAGAAAAACAAGACATGCGAAAATCGATTAGGCAATCGATTAAAGTATTATCAAATCGATTAGGCAATCGATTGTCCTGGTGTTTTCTTTGAATATATATAAGCTGATTCAATCACTTTTAAAAAAGAATTTTCACAACTTTTGATAATTTTTGACACAACTTTTGGAAAACTTTTCACAATCTTTGAACAACTTTGATAAACACTTTGAGAGAAAAGTTTTACAACCACACAAACATTCATTGCCCAAATACTTTTTGTGTGAGAACCAATATAGTGATTGAGTCAAATTCATGATACTTCTTTAGTTCTTTGTAAAATACAATTCTTTGTAACTGAAGGTTTAGAAAATCCAGTTTGGACACTGGTGGCTATCTTCGTTGTTGAGAGGACTCATCAAGAAGAAGCTTTACTGTGATCTTGGAAGAGTTTGTAGAGGAACTATGGGATACAGTGGTCTCTAAATAGAATAGAGAGAGAGTTTTAAGATTGATAGGCCGGGAGCGCTGGAACATCTGTAAAACACTCTAAGATTCTATTGAAAAAGGCTGAAATCGTTTAATTTCGGGACTGGACGTAGCTCGTCTGAGAGACGGCTGAACCAGTATAAAATATCGCTGCAATCTCTCTATCCCTTATCTCTTTACTTTTCATGTTGATCTTGTATGCTATGTTATAATTCCGCTGTGTACTCTTTGTATGAATCTTGCATTGTTAATATTGGAATTAAAATTGAACACATTGGATTTGATCTTAATTCTCTGATTTTTAATCAAAAGAAGTCATATTTTTCCAACAATTGGCATCAAGAGCCTATCTTTTTTAGAGAAAAACTCATAAAAGAACATGACTTCTTTAGATTTCCTAGGAGAAGGGGCATCTCTAACCAGACCCCTGCCTTTAATGGTACAACATACATGTACTAGAAAGAGAGGATGCTCATCTTTCTAGAAGCATGTGGGATGGACATCTTAGAGGCAGTGGAGAATGGTCCCTACGTGCCTAAACTTGCAGGCACTGAGGGATCATCCATCATCATCAAACCAAGATCTGATTGGTCTGATGATGACAAAAAGAAAGTTGGTTATAATGCTAAGGCCAAGAATATTATAACATCTGCTTTGAGTGAAGAAGAATTCTTCAGGGTGTCAAACTGCAAATCTGCAAAGGAAATGTGGGATACGCTTCAGGAAACACATGAAGGCACCACATATGTGAAAAGGGCCAGAACAAATACTCTCAGGCATGAGTATGAATTGTTCAACATGAAGAAGGATGAATCAATCAGTGACCTGCAGACAAGATTCACACACATCATCAACAATCTTCATGCCCTAGGAAAAGTTGTAGACAATGAGCAACAAATAGGAAAAGTAATGAGGTGCTTGACAAGAGAATGGCAACCCAAAATCACTGCCATTGCTGAATCAAAGGACCTGGCAAACATGACCATTGCAACATTATTTGGAAAGCTCAGGGAACATGAGATGGAATTGCACAGATTAAATGAGTCAGAAAATCTACCAGGAAAAGCAAAGGCCTTTCACTGAAGGCTCAGACTCACAAAGCAAAATCTGAACCAGATACTGATGATTCAGAAAGTGAATCTGATGAAGAGCCTGAGATAGGTATGTTGGTCAGAAAATTCAAGAAATTTTTGAAAAAGAAAGGAAGCCAGTCAAGAAAACCACAAAATTCAAAGACCAAAGGCTTCAGCAAGAGTGATACGAATGATAGCAAAGTCATAACTTGCTATGAATGTGGTAAAACAGGCCACATCAGATCTAAGTGTTATAAACTGCAAAACAAAAACAAGCCTGTGAAGACTAAAGGAAAGGATCAACAACCTTCAACACAGAGAGCTTACATTGCCTGGAACGACAATGATGAAGATTCATCTGATGATTATGAAGATGAAGAAGCTAACTTGTGTCTCATGGCAAATACTGACTCAGAATCTGACAGTGAAGTAAGTACAACCTCTAATCCATCCTATGATGAACTGCATGATGCCTTTAATGAATTGCATGCTGAATATGTTAGTGTACTCAAACAATTAATTAGTACTAAGAAACTGCTAGAAGAGAAATGCATGATGTATGATGAGATTAATTTGAAACATATGTCACTTAAAGACATAAATGAAGATTTGAAAAAAGAAGCATGTGCATTGAAATGTGACTTGGATAAGTTTAACAATGGTAGAAATAACTTAGATATGCTTCTTAGAAATCAAAGAAATCTAAATGTTAGATCCGGACTTGGATATAAACAAAATAGGAAGGTTAAATGGAATCAGAAATTTGGTAGTTCAAATCTAGATTCATCCTCTGCTGTTGTATGCCATTTCTGTTGTAAAAAAGGCCATAAAATTTTTAATTGCAAACAAAGAAAACTGGCCAACAGATGATGGAAACAGATTTGGAAAGTTAAGTCACAAGTATTTGAATCTAACCCCCCAGGACCCAATTTGTATTGGGTACCTAAATCCAAAACTTGAATCATTTTTTGCAGATATGCTTGGCATCTAGGAATCAATCATGGTATCTGGATAGTGGATGCTCCAAGCATATGACTGGAGACAAGTCCAAGTTCTTGTCTCTGAACTTAAAAGATGGTGGATTTGTCAAATATGGTGACAATAACAAAGGAAAGATCTTAGGCATTGGAGATATAGGAAGCAACTCAACTGCTGTTATCAAGGACGTCTTATTTGTCGAAAGTCTGAAACACAATTTACTAAGTATTAGTCAGCTGTGTGACAAAGGATTCCAAGTACACTTTACTTCTATGTCTTGTACACTTGAGCATAAGGAAGTTAAAGGTATGAAATTGACAGGTAAAAGAGTTAACAATATTTACATGATAGATTTTGATTCCTTACCTGCAAATGATATATGTTGCTTATTATCTAATGCTGATGAGAACTGGCTGTGGCATAAGAGAGTGGCTCATATTCATATGGACCACTTGAACAGACTAGTTAGTAAGCAGTTAGTCCTAGGTCTCCCAAATAAGAAGTTTTCTAAGGATAGGTTATGTGACTCCTGTGAGAGGAGTAAGCTAGTTAAGTCTTCTTTCCCCCCTATAGACTTAGTTCAAACCAGTAGGGTCTTACAGTTAGTACATGTGGATCTTTTTGGTCCATCTCAGGTTAGAAGTTTTGGTGGGAACCTATATGGGTATGTGCTGGTAGATGATTACACTAGGTTCACATGGACATATTTTCTGACACACAAGAGTGAGGCATTCTCAACTTTCAAGAAATTTGCTACTTTGGTTCAAAATGAGAATAACCAGAAAATCATATCCATTAAAAGTGACCATGGAGGTGAATTCCAAAATGATTCCTTTCAAACCTACTATGAACATCATGGTATCCAACACATATTTTCAGCCCCTAGAACTCCACAGCAAAATGGAGTAGTTGAAAGGAAGAATAAATCCTTAGAGGAACTAGCTAGGACCATGCTTAAGGACTCTAACCTTCCTAAATACTTTTGGGCTGATGCCATAAACACTGCCACTCATGTAGTGAATAGGGTTCTTATTAGGCCTATACTTAGAAAGACTCCCTTTGAGTTATACAAGGGTAGAAAACCAAACATATCTTACTTTAGGGTCTTTGGGTGTAAGTGCTTTGTGTTAAACAATGGCAAAGAACATCTAGCTAAGTTTGATCCTAAGGCAGATGAGGGTATCTTTCTAGGTTATTCCTAGTCTAGTAAAGCTTATAGAATCTACAATAAAAGAACCAAAACTATAGAGGAGTCAGTTCGTGTAAAGTTTGATGAATTGTTTGCTGAAAACTTGAACAACACTCCTTCTATAGTTGGTAACTCATTGGATGATATTGTAGAATCTGAACCAATAGAACCTAGTGAACCTGTACCTCCAACCAACCTTGACTGTGTAGAACCTATTAGGGAAGATGATTTACCTAAGGAATGGAAGTTTACCAAAAACCATCCCATAGACAACATTATTGGAGAGATTTCAAAAGGAGTTTCAACCAGAAAATCCCTTAGAGAATTTTGCAACCTTACTGCCTTTGTTTCTCAAATAGAACCCAAAAACATTAAGGAAGCTCTTATGGACCATGACTGGATAGTAGCCATGCAAGAGGAGCTCAATCAGTTTGAGAGAAACCAAGTGTGGACTCAAGTTCCAAAACCAGAGGATAAACATTGCATAGGAACTAGGTGGGTGTTTAGAAACAAAATGGATGAGAATGGTGTTATTACTAGGAATAAAGCTAGGTTAGTGGCCAAGGGTTACAACCAAGAAAATGGAATAGACTATGATGAAACCTATGCCCCAGTAGCTAGACTAGAAGCCATTAGAATCCTGCTTGCTTATGCATGTATAATGGACTTTAAACTTTATCAAATGGATGTTAAAAGTGCCTTTTTGAATGGAGACATTCAAGAGGAAGTTTTTGTGAGTCTAACACCTGGTTTTGAAGATCCTAAGCTTCCAAATCATGTGTTTAAACTGACAAAAGCCATCTATGGCTTGAAACAAGCTCCCAGAGCTTGGTATGACAAGCTGA
>NC_021164.2:28118597-28122331 GCF_000331145.2 Cicer arietinum
TGTTGGTACAAATTTATGTTGATGACATAATATTTGGATCAACAAATGATAAGCTTTGTAAAGATTTTGAAAATACATTGAAAGGTAGATTTGAAATGTCCATGATGGGAGAATTGACTTACTTCTTGGGATTTCAAATCAAACAAAGCAAGAATGGCATTTTCCTAAGTCAAACCAAATACTGCAATGATCTTTTAAAGAAATTTGGTTTTGATAAGTTTAAATCCATTGATACACCAATGAGTCAAGCCTGTTACTTAGTTAGAGATGAGCAAGGTAAAACTGTAGATGTGACTGTGTATAGAAGCTTCATAGGATCCTTACTCTACCTAACTGCTAGTAGACCAGATATCATGTTTAGTGTGTGCATGTGTGCTAGATACCAAGCCAATCCAAAGGAATCCCACCTTAGTGCAGTCAAGAGGATTTTTAGATATCTCATAGGAACCAAAAATCTAGGTTTGTGGTATCCTAAGGGATCTACTTGCACTCTAGTTGGTTATTCTGATTCTGATTTTGCTGGATGCAAATTGGACAGAAAGAGTACATCTGGTACTTGCCAACTACTAGGGAACTCTCTTGTCTCTTGGCATAGCAAGAAACAAAACAGTGTTGCACTCTCAACTGCTGAAGCTGAGTATGTAGCAGCTGGTAGCTGTTGTTCACAGATTCTTTGGATGCAGCAACACCTCTTAGATTTTGATGTTGATCTAGGAACAATGTCCATTATGTGTGATAATACTAGTGCTATTAATATCACTAAGAACCCTGTCATGCATTCTAGGACTAAGCACATAGAGATTAGGCATCACTTCATTAGAGACCAATACCAACAGGGCAAGATTAGGCTGGAATATGTCAATACAACTGAGCAGTTGGCTGACATTTTCACCAAGGCCTTGCCCAAGGACAGTTTCTTCTTTATAAGAATGAAACTTGGTATTATGGATCTTAATGAAATCTGATCATTATGACCAAATCGATTGCTACATCGGTTATTCTGTGACCAGATAGGACAAATGCATTACAAATTCGATTGGATAATCGATTTATGATGCACAATATTTTAAATTGTCAAATTCGGAAACACGATAATCGATTGCATAGTCAATTTGTTTGGTACTTAATGTTTTATTTCTCTATGTCACTATCACTGGAATCGATTTCATAATCGATTGATCACATCTCAGAAACCAGATTGCTGAAGTTTGCTTTACCTCAATCGATTGGTAAATCGATTATATATTTGGAAAATGGTTTAAAGAATCGATTGGATAATCGATTGTTTGGTCAAGTCATCTACAAATTTGAGAAATTTTTCAGACTCCAACCCGAGCATCGATTGGGAAATCGATTGGATCAACTTTGTTTTGGACCTGAACTTATGACAATCGATTTGGGAATCGATGTTGCGTTTTGAAGTTTTTCTGAACATAGGAGGCAATCGATTTGGACATCGATTTAGTAAAGAAAGATAAGTAACAAAATCGATTTGGAAATCGATAGACAATATGTCCGTTGAGAAAATGTTATAGCCGTTGAAATGGGTGTAACGGATACTTTTTTGAACCACGTTAACCTAATCGATTGGGCAATTGATTTGGTAAACCCAGAAGTGAAACACAATTGATTGGGCAATCGATTTTGTACAGTGCTATAAAAACCTGGTAAACCCTAAATCGATTTCACAATCTATTTTCACATTCTGCTCTCAGTTCACTCATCCAACTTCAAATTTCTCTGCATCTAATACTCCTCAGTCATCAATCTTCAATCAACAAACTACAATGGCTCGCGTAAAACAAACAGCAAGGCGTCTGTCCTCATCATCAAAATCCATTTCACTGGATTCTTCTTCTACCTCAAGTGGAAGAACACTTTCACCTTCACCTCCTCCACCTCCCTCACCTCCAGCTAAACGTGTTTCTATTCCTACCCATAAAGTGTTGGCTAAGGATAAAGTAAAAGCTGTTGCCACCACTCAGGAACCAAGCAAGAAGAGGAAGGCTCCTCAGACGGAAAAACTAATGGGTGATGCTATGAAGGGAGCCACCCAGAAAAAGAAGCATCTCCACCAAAGAAGGTTCAACCTTCAAAGGACAAACAAGTTGAAGGCAAGTCTCTTCCTGATTCCTTTTTAAAGAGAAAAATCCAAGAACCCAGATTATTGGATTTCACGTTTTTTGATACAAATGGTTTTACTTTTCAAAACCATTTGAGGTTTCATGGACTAGAAGATTTCCTCTTCTGCTCACTGGAAGTTTATCCGACGTTAATACGAGCTTTCTACTCTACTTTCGTTCTCACCAAAATTGGTTTTGCTGCTCAGGTTAAAGGAAAGATAATCTCAATGACATTTGAGGAATTCTCCAAGTTAACTAGTTTACCATTCTGTGGGTACACCATTGATGGAAGAGCAGTAGATGCTCCTGATGATGAAGGATGGGAAACTTCTGTGGATAAGCATGCGGCAACTCAAGAGCTGATGATCGACGGATTTGTTGAGAAGGTTTCCCTTCCAACACGTCAAATGAAAGTGCATCACCGGATGCTTATGTACGTGCTAACAAGGATGTTAGTACCTAGAGCCGGAAATCATGCGGTTGTACAGCGGCTGGATATTATCCTGTTGTGGGGGCTGTACAAAGAGCTCAGGATGAGCTGGGCTTGGATAGTGTTGCTGAACATGATGGAATCAGCCCAAGGCAAACATCTGCTACCCTACCCCCAACTGGTGACAAAGATTCTGAGGCATTTCAAGGTGTCTCTAGCCAATGAAGAATCTCTCAAAACCACCTTTACATTTGGTGAACCAAATGTAGCTGCGACGCATTAATGGAGTATGGACAAGAGCTCCATCTACTGTTGATCATGCACAACCCAGTGTTGATCAAGCCCAACCAAGTGCCCAACCACCTGCACCAGCTGAAGCATCTTCCGAGATTATGACGAAGCTGCTGGAGTTCATGAAGATTCAAGCTACCCACAACGAAAGAATGGAAGCCTCTCTTCACAAGCTTCAAGCATCTTTGGACATCGTTGTTCAGGATGTTTCTGCCATTCAGGAGCACTTGGGGCTCAAAATGTCTTTTGAAGACATTGCGGAGATCGGACGACAATCAACCGAAGATCCAAACCAAGCCAACCTAGATGGATCTGATCCTCATGGGGAGGAGACACCTGCTGAGGTTAATACAGCGGTCTCTCCTTCTCCTGCTGGTGATAATGAGGATCAGCCCTAGATTCGTTGTTTAGGTTTAGTGTCTTTGTTGCTTGTCATGCTCTTGTACTGCTCTTGATTTGCTGTCTTTATAAATATTTTTTTATGTATATATCTTTTTGTTTAATCAACTCTCTTTGTATATTTCTTTTTGCTTTTTATGACAAAAGGGGGAGATTGATTTAACTTGCGATTATTTGCTCTGATATTTTACATGCTGATCATATAATATCAACAATATGACAAACAAAAAACAATAGGGGTAATATAAATAAAAATAATAAAAAAACTATATATAATTAATTAGATTGGGCTTGACTCTCAAATTGTCCCCAGCGGAGTCGCCAGCTGTCGCGTCCGGTTTGTCCGCGAAAAAAAAGAGTCGCCACCAATTTTATTTTTATTAAAGGAAAAATTGGATAAAACCTAAAATAATATTTTTGAATCAAAAATTTGGATTCGGGAGTCGGTTACGAGTAGGGAAGTATTATCGCCCTACAACGTCCGTTAAAAC
>NC_021164.2:28122691-28131302 GCF_000331145.2 Cicer arietinum
ACGTATTATGAATATTATATTACAATATGGTGAAATTTATTTTTTCGGCCTATAAACATCAATTAGTTATATTTTTTATTATTATTTTTTGTGTTGCAAAGAAAACAATTTTATGATTAAACGATTCTTTAAAAAAAAAAAAGCTTTACACATGAGTTTACTTTTTACAAACAGGAAAAAAAATAGAAAGCGAAATAAGATATATATAAAAAAAAAGATGCAAAAACAAAACAAAAGACTAATAAGCAGAAAATTAGAGAGGGAAAAAAAAATATAAGAAAAATGATACCTTAGTCCTGAATTGTTGTTTTGCTAGACTGATTGTTTCAAGACCAGATTTTTTCCTTCTCTTTTGCCAACTATTGATCATCATTGCATTGATTTTTATGACCATCAATTTATTTCTTTTCAATTTTTCATTTATTTTGATCATCATTGCATTGATTTTTATGACCATCAATTTATTTCTTTTCAATTTTTCATTTATTTTGATCATCATTGCATTGATTTTTATGACCATCAATTTATTTCTTTTCAATTTTTCATTTATTTTGATCATCATTGCATTGATTTTTATGACCATCAATTTATTTCTTTTCAATTTTTCATTTATTTTGATCATCATTGCATTGATTTTTATGACCATCAATTTATTTCTTTTCAATTTTTCATTTATTTTGATCATCATTGCATTGATTTTTATGACCATCAATTTATTTCTTTTCAATTTTTCATTTATTTTGATCATCATTGCATTGATTTTTATGACCATCAATTTATTTCTTTTCAATTTTTCATTTATTTTGATCATCATTGCATCGATTTTTATGACCATCAATTCATTTCTTTTCAATTTCCTTTATTTTTATTTCTTATTATTATTTTTATATTTTAGAAAATAGTTTGAACAAAAATTAGAGGCAAACAAGAACCGAAAACACTTGTGATTGTTAAAAACTTATATCCATAATTATTTATTTTTATTTTTATATTTATTCATATATATTTACATATTTATTATTATTATTATTATTTTCTTTCTTAATAAAAAGTAAAAATCGGACAAAATTAGGTGTCAACACTAATCATCTATAACTTCATCCTTATAAATTTTTCAATACAATATCTCAAAAACCAACATACCTTTCTTCGTCCATCCAGTTACTGAAATGATCATTTCAAATCTCCACGTTTGACTTCCCAAGACCAACAACTAAACCATAAATCAGTTGTTACATTTCTTCTTTTTAACTTTCTATCCTCGAATAAGATTCTAAAATTTGATCCTCAAAATCTCCAAACACTTCCATTCTTAACATGAATTATTTATCACTTACCCGCCTCAACTCCTTCGAATATGAAAGTTTTATGCATCAATTGGTCCTTCATCCAACCTTGCGGATTTTAAATCATCAACTAAAAAATCAACCATCTTAGGGTCCCAAATCAAATCTCGAATAATCCTTCTGACCTATCAAAATATTAACATCCTCTTAGTAATTCCCATCCTTTAATAGACTCTCAAAACTTATATTACCGCCATCTCGAAGTATTCTCGTACTCGATACTTCAAATTCCACGTAATGGTAACATAGAGTTCAATACATCAAGGCCTAACTCATCTCGAAGGGCCGTAAATGATAATTGTACCGCCTATCGCATGCCAAAGTACCAATTACCGAGGTGCCACCTATCACGGGTCAGCACAACTTACCAAAAACGTAAATCGTAAACGTACCGCCTATCACAGGCCAAAGTACTATTTACCGAGGTGCCACCTATCACGGGTCAGCACAACTTACCAAAAACGTAAATCGTAAACGTACCGCCTATCACAGGCCAAAGTACTATTTACCGAGGTGCCACCTATCACGGGTCAGCACGATTTACTAAAAAGCGTAAATCATAAACGTACCACCTATCACGGGTCAGTACTGTTTACCGAGGTGCCACCTATCACAGGTCAGCACGATTTACTAAAAGAAAAAGCATAAGTCATAAACGTACCGCCTATCACATGCCAAGGTACTGTTTACCGAGGTGCCACCTATCACGGGTCAGCACAACTTACCAAAAACGTAAATCGTAAACGTACCGCCTATCACAGGCCAAAGTACTATTTACCGAGGTGCCACCTATCACGGGTCAGCACGATTTACAAAAATGAAATGCATGAGCATACACTGACTCCATCCACAACAATCGTTAAGCAAATGCAGATATTAAAAGATTCCCCATTTTTAATACTCATTTAACTTAAACGATTTTACAACAAACATTAAGCAAACAAAAATATTAAGAGATTCCCCATTCTTAATACTCTTATAACTTAAACGATTTTCAAAACAAACATTAAGTGAACAAAACATTAAGAGATTCCCCATTCTTAATACTCATTTAACTTAAACGATTTTCCAAAACAAACATTAAGTAAACAAGACATTAAGAGATTCCCCATTCTTAATACTCATTTAACTTAAACGATTTTCCAAAACAACCATTAAGTAAACAAGACATTAAGAGATTCCCCATTCTATATACTCATTTAACTTAAACGATTTTCTCAAACACACATTAAGTAAACTTATATATTAAAAGATCCCCCATTTTTAATACTCGTTTAACTCTAATGGTTTTCACGCCAACATTAAGTAAACGTAGACATTAAGATATTCCCCATTCTGTCTTTGGATTAGCTTTTAGGTCATATTCAACCCCCTTGCCTTATTCTAGTCCAATAAGGGTTTTTAACCAATCATGTGCATCCAATAGTTATGTTTGTGTCATTGGATTAACATTTAGATCATTTTCGTCTTCCCTAGGCTTATTCTAGTCCAACTAGGATTTTTAACAAATCTTGTGCATCCAATAGGCGTGGTTGTGCCATTGTACTAATATTTAGGTCATTTTCGTCCTCTGTTGGCTTATTCTAGTCCAATTAGGGGTTTTAACCAATCTTGTGCATCCTATAAGTTCATTTGTGTCATTGGGTTATCATTTAGGTCATTTTTGTCTTTCCTATGCTTATTCTAGTCCATTTAGGGTTTTTAACCACTCTTGTGCATCCGATAGTTATGTTTTTGTCATTAGATTAACATTTAGGTCATTATCGTCCTCTAAAGGCTTATTCTAGTCCAATTAAGGTTTTAAACCATTCTTTTGCATCCAATAAGTTCATTTATGTCATTGGATTAACTATTATGTCATATTCGTCCTCCCTAGCCTTATTCTAGTCCAATTAAGGTTTTTAACCAATTTTGTGCATCCAATAGGTGTATTTGTGGCACTGGATGAGTATTTAGGTCATTTTCATCCTCCCTAGGCTTATTCTAGTCCAATTAAGGTTTTTAACAAATTTTGTGCATCCAATAGGTGTATTTGTGTCATTTGATGAATATTTAGGTCATTTTCATCCTCCCTTGGCTTATTATAGTCCATTTAGGGTTTTTAATCAATCTTGTGCATCCAAGTGGTGTGTTTGTGTCATTGGATTAATAGTTAGGTTATTTTCATCCTCCCTTGGCTTATTGTAGTCCAATTATGGTTTTTGTCCAATAGATTGGATTAACATTTATGTCTTTTTTCGTCATCCCTAGGCTTATTCTGGTCCAATTAGGATTTTTAACCAATATTGTGCATCCAAAAGGTGTGTGTGTGTCAAAGGATTAACATTTAGGTCATTTTCATCCTACCTAGGCATATTCTGGTCCAATAATAGTTTTCAACCAATCTTGTGTATCCAATAGGCGTCTTTGTGTCATAGGATTAACATTTATGGCATTTTCTTCCTCCATAGGTTTATTCTAGTCCATTTAGGTTTTTTTAACAGATCTTGTGCATCCAATAAGTTCATTTGTGCCATTAGATTAATATTTAGGTAATTATTTTCATCCGTAGGCTTATTCTAATCCAATTAGGTGTTTTAACTGATCTTGTGCATCATATATGTTCAGTTGTGTTATTTGATTAAAATTTAGGGTTTTTAACCAATGTTGTGCATCCAATAGGTGTGTTTGTGTCATTAGATTAACATTTAGGTCATTTTCATCCTTCTAACGCTTATTTTTGTTCGTTTAGTGTTTTTGTCCAATCTTGTGCATCCAATAAGTTCATTTGTGTCATTGGATTAACATTTAGGTCATTTTCGTCCTCTTTAGCCTTATTCTACTCCAATTAGGGTTTTTAACTAATTTTGTGCATCCAATAGGTGTGTTTGTGTCATTGGATTAATATTTAGGTCATTTTCTTCCTCCCTAGGCTTATTCTTTTTCATTTAGGGTTTTTGTCCATTCTTTTGCATCCAAAAAGTTCATTTGTGTCATTGATTAACATTTATGTCATTTTCGTCCTCGCTAGGATTATTCTAGTCCAATATGGGTTTTCTAACCAATCTTGTGCATCCAATACTTGTGTTTGTGTCATTGGTTTAACATTTACGTCATTTTCGTCCTCCCTAGGCTTATTCTAGTCCATTTAGGGTTTTTAACCAATCATGTGCATCCAATAGTTGTGTTGGTGTCATTGGATTAACATTTACGTCATTTTCATCTATTGTAGTCTTATTCAAGTCCAATTAGGGGTTTCAACGACTCTTGTGCATCCTATAAGTTCATTTGCATCATTCGATTAACATTTAGTTCATTTTCTTCATCCCTAGGCTTATTCTTGTCCAATTAATGTTTTCACCAATCTTTTGCATCCAATAAGTTCAATTGTGTCATGGGATTATCATTTAGGTCATTTTTGTCTTCCCTAGCCTTATTCTAGTCCATTTAGGGTTTTTAACCATTCTTGTGCATCCAATAGTTATGTTTTTGTCATTGGATTAACATTTATGTCATTTTCGTCCTCCCTAGGCTTATTTTAGTCCAATTAAGGTTTTTAACTATTCTTTTGCATCCAATAAGTTCATTTGTGTCATTGGATTAGCTATTATGTCATATTCGTTCTCCATAGCCTTATTCTAGTCCAATTGAGGTTTTTAACCAATTTTGTGCATCCAATAGGTGTATTTGTGGCACTGGATGAGTATTTAGGTCATTTTCATCCTCCCTAGGCTTATTCTAGCCCAATTAAGGTTTTTAACAAATATTGTGCATCCAATAGGTGTATTTGTGTCATTGGATGAATATTTAGGTCATTTTCATCCTCCCTGGGCTTCTTATAGTCCATTTAGGGTTTTTAATCAATCTTGTGCATCCAAGTGGTGTGTTTGTGTCATTGGATTAATAGTTAGGTTATTTTCATCCTCCCTTGGCTTATTGTAGTGCATTTAAGGTTTTTGTCCAATACATTGGATTAACATTTATGTCTTTTTTCGTCATCCCTAGGCTTATTCTGGTCCAATAAGGATTTTTAACCAATATTGTGCCTCCAATAGGTGTGTGTGTGTCAATGGATTAACTTTTAGGTCATTTTCATCCTCCCTAGGCATATTCTGGTCCAATTTGTGTTTTCAACCAATCTTGTGCATCCAATAGGCGTGTTTGTGTCATAGGAAGAACATTTATGTCATTTTCTTCATCTCTATGCTTATTCTAGTCCATTTAGGTTTTTTTAACAGATCTTGGGTATCCAATAAGTTCATTTGTGCCGTTAGATTAATATTTAGGTCATTTTCTTCCTCTGTAGGCTTATTCTAGTCCAATTAGGTGTTTTAACCAATCTTGTGCATCCTATAAGTTCATTTGTGTCATTGGATTATCATTTAGGTCATTTTTGTCTTCCCCAGGCTTATTCTAGTCCATTTAGGGTTTTTAACCATTCTTGTGCATCTGATAGTTATGTTTTTGTCATTGGATTAACATTTAGGTCATTTTCGTCCTCTGAAGGCTTATTCTAGTCCAATTAAGGTTTTTAACCGTTCTTTTGCATCCAATAAGTTCATTTGTGTCATTGGATTAGCTATTATGTCATATTCGTCCTCCATAGCCTTATTCTAGTCCAATTGAGGTTTTTAACCAATTTTGTGCATCCAATAGGTGTATTTGTGGCACTGGATGAGTATTTAGGTCATTTTCATCCTCCCTAGGCTTATTCTAGTCCAATTAAGGTTTTTAACAAATATTGTGCATCCAATAGGTGCATTTGTGTCATTGGTTGAATATTTAGGTCATTTTCATCCTCCCTGGGCTTATTATTGTCCATTTAGGGTTTTTAATCAATCTTGTGCATCCAATAGGCGTGTTTGTGTCATACGATTAACATTTAGGTCATTTTCATCCTCCCTATGCATATTCTAGTCCATTTAGGTTTTTTTAACAGATCTTGTGCATCCAATAAGTTCATTTGTGCCATTAGATTAATATTTAGGTCATTTTCGTCCTCTTTAGGCTTATTCTAGTCCAATTAGGGTTTTTAACTAATTTTGTGCATCCAATAGGTGTGTTTGTGTCATTAGATTAACATTTAGGTCATTTTCATCCTTCTAACGCTTATTTTTGTTCATTTAGTGTTTTTGTCCAATCTTGTGCATCCAATAAGTTCATTTGTGCCATTAGATTAATATTTAGGTCATTTTCTTCCTCCGTAGGCTTATTCTAATCCAACTAGGTGTTTTAACCAATCTTGTGCATCCTAAATGTTCAGTTGTGTTATTTGATTAAAATTTAGGGTTTTTAACCAATCTTGTGCGTCCAATAGGTGTGTTTGTGTCATTAGATTAACATTTAGGTCATTTTCGTCCTCCCTAGGCTTATTCTAGTCCAATTAGGGTTTTTAACTAATTTTGTGCATCCAATAGGTGTGTTTGTGTCATTAGATTAACATTTAGGTCATTTTCGTCCTCCCTAGGCTTATTCTAGTCCAATTAGGGTTTTTAACTAATTTTGTGCATCCAATAGGTGTGTTTGTGTCATTAGATTAACATTTAGGTCATTTTCGTCCTCCCTAGGCTTATTCTAGTCCAATTAGGGTTTTTAACTAATTTTGTGCATCCAATAGGTGTGTTTGTGTCATTGGATGAACATTTAGGGCATTTTCGTCTTCCCTAGGCTTATTCTAGTCCATTTAGGGTTTTTAACCAATCATGTGCATCCAATAGTTTAACAGTTACGTCATTTTCGCCGTCCCTAGGATTAACATTTACGTCATTTTCGTCCATTGTAGGCATATTTAAGTCCAATTAGGGGATTCAACCAATCTTATGCATCCTATAAGTTCATTTGCATCATTCGATTAGCATTTAGTTCATTTTCGTCATCCCTAGGCTTATTCTTGTCCAATTAAGGTTTTAACCAATCTTTTGCATCCAATAAGTTCAATTGTGTCATTGGATTTACATTTAGATCATTTTCGTCCTCCCTAGGCTTATCTTGTCCAACTAGGATTTTTAACAAATCTTGTTCATCCAATAGGCGTCTTTGTGCCATTGTATTAATATTTAGGTCATTTTCGTCCTATGTAGGCTCATTCTAGTCCAATTAGGGGTTTTAACCAATCTTGTGTATCCTATAAGTTCATTTGTGTCATTGGATTATCATCTAGGCCATTTTCGTCTTCCCTATGCTTATTCTAGTCCTTTTAGGGTTTGGAACCAATCTTGTGCATGCAATAAGTTCATTTGTGACATTGGATAAACATTTAGGTCATTTTGGTCCTCCCAATAGGTGTGTTTGTGTCATTGGATTAATATTTAGGTCATTTTCTTCCTTCCTAGGCTTATTCTTGTTCATTTAGGGTTTTTGTCCATTCTTTTGCATCCAAAAAGTTCATTTGTGTCATTGATTAACATTTATGTCATTTTCGTCCTCCCTAGGCTTATTCTAATCCAATTTGGGTTTTCTAACCAATCTTGTGCATCCAATTCTTGTGTTTGTGTCATTGCTTTAACATTTACGTCATTTTCGTCTTCCCTAGGCTTATTCTAGTCCATTTAGGGTTTTTAACCAATCCTGTGCATCTAATAGTTTAACATTTACGTCATTTTCGTCCTCCCTAGGATTAACATTTACGTCATTTTCGTCCATTGTAGGCATATTTAAGTCCAATTAGGGGTTTCAACCAGTCTTATGCATCCTATAAGTTCATTTGCTGTTGGACTTTAGTCCTCTTAATCCTAATTTTGACATAATTAACAAACATACAACCAGTCTTTAGCCCTCTCCCCTAGATAGTTTTGAACCTCACGTTGAGGAGACACCTGCTGAGGGTAATACAGCGGTCTCTACCTCTCCCTTAGCTAATAGTGAGGACCAACCCTGTTTAGGTAATTAGGTTTTTAGATTCTTTGTTGTGTTGTAATGTCTTGTTATTCCTGTATTAGTTTCTTCCATATATAATGAATTAGCACGTTTATTCAATTGTTCTTTGATATCCATTGCCATAATCTGCATATGTCTTGCTCTGATACACTTTTTTTTACATCGTTATTATCCCCAGTGCATATGTTTAATAACATAGGGGGAGGAAACTTGTTTTGCTACTCTCTCCTTTTTGCATTATCTGACAAAGGGGGAGAGAAATTATAACTTGTTTATAACTTGTGGTAACTTTTACCTTTCATACTTATGGTGCTTCTACTGCTGCATATTGACACTCTGATGACTGATGACCTATTATATTAAATGACTCTGATATTGATAAATATAGTATTGGTACTTATGCTCTGATA
>NC_021164.2:28131371-28136872 GCF_000331145.2 Cicer arietinum
TAATGACTTATTAAAATGACTCTGATATTGTTAAATAGCATGTGTACTTATGCTCTGATCTGATGCTCTGATATTCTGATATTATGATCTGATAATGGTACATATGATGCTATGAAAATATATCTGTTGTTAATATTATATCTTGAAATGCTCAACTCAAGTTAAAATTGTATGCTTGTCACTTATGCAAAAAGGGGGAGATTGTTGGACTTTAGTCCTCTTAATCCTAATTTTGACATAATTAACAAACATACAATGTTCATACATCATATGATAAATCTAACATTTTAACTGAGTAAGATTGCAGGAACAACAACTCAACCCTACATACTTGAGACAATTGCTTGGAACTCAAGGAATCAACAAAAGTTGGAATATTTACTGCAAAAATCGATTAAGCAATCGATTTTGTAAAAGGGTTGTATGAAAACATACAGTCTGTGATTAAACAATCGATTAGGCAATCGACTGGCACAATCAGTGATAAAAATTGTGCAAGTCAGAGGGAAGCCGTTTAGCATACTAATCGATTGGCACATCAATTGTTACAATCACAAAGACTAAAGCTAATTGAATATATCGATTGACAAATCAATTGGACAAGTCACAGGGCCAATCCATGTAATACACTAATCGATTGGCAAATCGTTTGTGTAAATAAGATTTCAAAATTAACATGGTCTGTGACAAACACAATCGATTGGACAATCCATTGTGAAAAATTCAATTATGACAGGTTTGGTATCAATCGATTAGAAAATTGATTTAGATGAACCAACTAGTAAATTCATTTCTCAGAAACATACTTCCAAATCGATTGGCACATTGATTTACTTAAAATAAGCTAAGTTCCTGTTTTAAACCAAAATCGGTTGGCAAATCGATTGAAACAATATTTGAAGTTACAGGGAACTCTTAGTATATGGCCAAATCGATTATATGTGTAGTACTGCATCGATTATGTGACTTAATGAATCGACTACGTAATCGATTGTTTTGATCTTGTTGTTGGAACAAAACACCTGACATCAATTATGCAATCAATTCATATATAAACTACACATCGTTTTCTGAAAAGTGCATTTAAATAATCGATTAGGTAATCGATTAGTTTATATAGTTTCAAGATTCAAGAAAAACAAGACTTTCGATAATCGATTGGGAAATCGATTAAGCCTGCTTTATCAAATTAATGAATCGATTGGGAAATCGATTGATAAGTTGTTTTTCAGAAACTATTTAAACAGTTTTCAATCTTTTTCTCATAACTCTTAAGAACCTTTGATAATATTTTTGATATTGCTTTTTCAGATCCAAAAACCAACGATTATTCATAATCAATAGAGAGCTGAAAAAGACTTTTTGATAGAAAAAGAGAATGATCTCACAAACACTCAAATGGACAACAAGCTTCTTATGTGAGATACATAGCTAGTGATTGAGATAAACTTTGTACATATTTTATATTTTCTGTAACAAAGTTTTGTAAAGAAAGAACTGTGGTAAAATCCAATGGTGAAACTGGTAGTTATCTTCTTTGGTGAGAGGGCTCATCAAGAAGAAACTTTACTATGATCTTGGAAGAGTTTGGAGATAAACTCTGGGATACAGTGGCTGCGAAATAGAATAGAGAGAGAGAGAGTTTTAAGATTGATAGGCCGAGAGCGCTGGAACATCTGTAAAACACTCTAGAAGATTCTATTGAAAAAAGGTCAAAATCGTTTAATTTCGGGACTGGACGTAGGTCGTCTGATTGACGACTGAACCAGTATAAAATTGCGGTGCACTACTCTCTAACCCTTACTCTTTATTTCTATCTTGCATTGTATGATTGTATGATTAATCTTGATTGCATGCTAGACGTATTCTGTTTTCATTAATATCGTTTGAACGGGTAATTTGGCATGCATGTATCTTGATTAATCCGTAGAATATTACCGTATATTCTAGACTAGTAATTAGTCAATACATATAAGTGTGAACCTTCGCTTAGAAATAATTCCTTGGGACCGTGATTGATCATGAGTTTAATAAAAGTGTTCTTTTGTTAGAGTAATACTCATAAAAGAACATGGCCTCAGTTGAATTTCTAGGAGAAGGTGCTTCACTTGCAAAGCCCCCTGCCTTCAATGGAGCCGCATACATGTATTGGAAACATAGGATGTTAATATTTCTAGAAGCTAGTGGTATTGATATTCTAGATGCTGTAGAAAATGGATCCTACATACCTTCAATAGCTGGGACTGGTGATTCACTAATCCCTAAACCCAGATCCGAATGGTCTGAGGATGATAAGAGGAAGGTAGGATATAATGCTAAGGCTAAGAACATAATAACCTCTGCATTATCAGCTGATGAATTTTTAGGGTCTCAAACTGCAAGACTCATGAAGGAACCACATATGTGAAAAGAGCTCGAGTTAATACACTCATGCATGAATACGAATTATTTAGCATGAAGATAGATGAATCCATAAATGACCTGCAAACAAGGTTCACTCACATTATCAACAACCTACATGCTCTAGGAAAAGTTATGGATAGTGAGTAGCAAATAGGAAAAGTCATGAGGTGTTTAACAAGAGTATGGCAGCCCAAAATAACTGCCATTGCTGAGTCAACAGACATTGCAACCATGACTATTGCAACACTGTTTGGAAAGCTCAGGGAGCATGAAATGGAATTGCACATGTTAGATGAGTCAGAACAAATTAACAGGAAAAGAAAAGGATTATCTTTGAAAGCCCAAACGCACCAATCAAAAACTAAACAAGACAGTTGCTCAGATGAGTCAAGCAGTGAGACTGATGAAGAGCCTGAGATTGGTTTACTTGTCAAAAAGTTTAAAAAATTTATGAAAAAGAAAGAAAACAAGTTCAGAAAGCCACCAAATTCTAAAACTAGTGACAGCAAGACAATCACCTGTTATGAGTGTGGTAAAACAGGTCACATAAAGTCTGAGTGTTACAAGTTGCAAAACAAAAATAGAGCTACAAAAACTAAAGGCAAGGAACCAGCTACCAAAACCAGAAAAGCATATGTTGCATGGAATGACAACGAAGAATCCTCTGCCTCTTCAGAAGAAGAAGAAGCAAACATATGTCTTATGGCAAACACAGACTCATAATCTGAAAATGAGGTAAATTCTCAATCTAATCCCTCTTATGATGAACTACAAGAAGCTTTCAATGAACTGCATGATGAGTATGTGAATTCTATTAAACAGTTGCTGAGTACAAAGAAAATGCTTGAACAAATGAAAAATGATCATAAGAAAATTGAGGATTTGTATGAACAACTGAAAAAGGATTCACATGACAAATCTGCAAAATGCATTGAACTTGAAAAAAATGTTGCATCATTAAAATCTAATTTATTGAAGTTCACTAGTAGTAAAGATAAACTGAATGTCATACTTAGCAACCAGAGACATGTTAATGAAAAATCTGGTCTAGGATATAAACCAAATATGCATGTTGAAAGGAATAACACTAGATGTGGTATTGGTTATATGCAAACCAGAAATGTCAAACATAGTCAGAAATCTGTTATTTCAAGGAATATGTATGACATCTTTACTAGATCAAATCAACGTTCATTCTTTGCTGGTTCATGTAATTTCTGTTGCAGAAAGGGACATTTTGTTTCTAATTGCAAACTGAAAAAATTAGCCAATAAAGGATGGAAACAGATTTGGATAACAAAGACACAAAGTTTTGAAACTGACCTCTCAGGACCCAATTTAAATTGGGGACCTAAAATCAAATTTTGATTGTGTGTTGTAGGTGTGCTTGACATCCAATAGGAATTCTTGGTACCTAGATAGCGGATGCTCAAAGCACATGACAGGAGACAAGATAAAATTCTTGTCTCTGACATTAAAGGAAGGAGGATTTGTCAAATATGGTGACAACAATAAAGGAAAGATAATTGGTGGTGGTGATATAGGCAATGAGTCAACTGCAGTAATCAAAAATGTCTTGTATGTAGAAGGACTAAAACACAATCTGCTAAGTATAAGCCAACTATGTGATAAAGGCTTCCAGGTAAGTTTTTCATCACAATCTTGTATAATTGAGCATAAAGATGAGAAAGGCATAAAGTTAGTTGGTGATAGAATTAATAACATTTATATGTTAGATTTTAATTCTTTGCCAAGTACTATATGCTGTTTGTTATCTAATTCAGATGAGACTTGGTTATGGCATAAATGTATAGCGCATATTCATATAGATCATTTGAATAGACTGGTTAGTAAACAGCTAGTTATAGGTCTCCCTAACAAGAAGTTTACTAAGGATAGGCTTTGTGATTCCTGTGAGAGAAGTAAACTAGTTAAAACTTCTTTTCCCCCAATAGATATGGTCAAAACCAATAGGGTTTTGCAGTTAGTACATATGGACCTTTTTGGTCCCTCTCAAGTGAAGAGCTTTGGAGGTAACCTTTATGGATATGTGTTGGTAGATGACTATGCTAGGTTCACTTGGACATATTTTCTGGCTCACAAGAGTGAGGCATTCTCAACTTTTAAGAAATTTGCTACTTTGGTTCAAAATGAGAATGACCAGAAAATTATATCCATTAAAAGTGATCATGGAAGTGAATTCCAAAATTATTCTTTTCAAACCTATTGTGAACAACATGGAATACAACACATATATTCTGCCCCTAGAACTCCACAGCAAAATGGAGTTGTAGAGAGGAAGAATAGATCCTTAGAGGAATTAGCTAGGACTATGCTAAAGGACTCTAACCTTCCTAAGTACTTTTGGGCAGATGCAATTAGTACCGCCACACATGTTGTCAATAGAGTTCTCATTAGGCCCCTGCTTAGAAAAACTCCCTATGAGTTGTACAAGGGTAGAAAACCAAACATTTCCTACTTTAGAATCTTTGGTTGTAAGTGCTTTGTGTTGAACAATGGCAAAGAACACCTAGGAAAGTTTGACCCTAAGGCAGATGAAGGTATTTTTCTAGGATACTCTCAAACCAGTAAGGCCTATAGAATCTACAACAAAAGAACAAAGACCATAGAAGAGTCAGTTCATGTAAAGTTTGATGAATTATTTGCAGAAAACTTGAACAAAACTCCTCCCATGGTTGATGACTTATTGGATGAAGTTGTAGAGTTTGAACCATTAGAACAACCTGAAGCTGTACCTCCAACTAGAACTGACTGTATAGAACTAATAAGGACTGGTGATTTACCTAGGGAATGGAAGTTCAACAAGAACCACCCCATAGACAAAATTATAGGGGATATCTCTAAAGGAGTTGCAACAAGGAAGAACCTTAGACAGTTCTGCAACTTTACAACCTTCGTATCTCAGATTGAACCCAAAAACATTAAGGAAGCTCTTTTAGATAGTGAATGGATACTTGCTATGCAAGAGGAGTTAAACCAGTTTGAGAGAAACAAGGTGTGGAGCACATCATAGGAACAAGATGGGTGTTTAGGAACAAACTAGATGAAAATGGAGTTATAACCAGAAACAAAGCCAG
>NC_021164.2:28137010-28164266 GCF_000331145.2 Cicer arietinum
TGGTTTTGAAAATCCTAATTTTCCTGATCATGTGTACAAGCTATCAAAAGCCCTCTATGGGTTGAAACAAGCTCCAAGAGCTTGGTATGAGAAGCTCAACAATTTCCTCATTCAACAAAATTTTTTAAGAGGAAATGTTGACAAGACACTTTTCATAAAAACAAATGGAAATGACATCTTGCTGGTCCAAGTTTATGTTGATGACATAATATTTGGATCTACAAACAATAAGTTGTGCAAAGATTTTGAAAACTTAATGAAAGGTAAATTTGAAATGTCAATGATGGGTGAACTATCCTATTTCTTGGGATTTCAAATTAACCAAAGCAAGCAAGGCATTTTCATTAGTCAAACTAAATACTGTAATGATTTAATAAAGAAATTCAGTTTTGAAAACCTTAAGTCCATTGATACTCCCATGAGTCAAGGAAATTACTTAGACAGAGATGAGAAAGGTAAACCTGTAGATGTTACTAGGTTTAGGGGAATGATAGGATCCTTGTTATATCTTACAGCCAGCAGGCCTGACATCATGTTCAGTGGCTGCATGTGTGCAAGATACCAATCAAATCCTAAAGAGTCTCACCTTAGTGCAGTAAAGAGGATTTTCAGGTATCTAGTAGGGACTAAGAGTCTAGGCTTGTGGTATCCTAAGGGATCAACCTGTACTTTAGTTGGTTACTCAGATTCAGACTTTTCTGGATGCAACCTAGATAGGAAAAGTACTTCTGGTACTTGTCATTTACTAGGAAACTCCCATGTGTCTTGGTTTAGCAAGAAACAAACCAACATTGCACTATCAACAGCTGAAGCGGAATACATTGCAGCTGGGAGCTGCTGTGCCCAGATCCTTTGGATGAAACAACACTTATCGGATTTTGGTGTTGATTAAGGGACAATACCTATATTGTGTGATAACACAAGTGCAATAAGCATTACTAAGAATCAATCTTGTTTTAAACTGTCATATATTTTAGACTATAGAGGTCATTATTTTTTCAACATTTGCGTCATTCGATTAGTATTTAGTTCATTTTCGTCATCCCTAGGCTTATTCTTGTCCAATTAAGGTTTTAACCAATCTTTTGCATCCAATAAGTTCAATTGTGTCATTGGATTAACTTTTAGATCATATTCGTCCCCCCTAGCCTTATTCTGGTCCAATAAGGGTTTTTAACCAATCATGTGCATCCAATAGTTATGTTTGTGTCATTGGATTTACATTTAGATCTTTTTCGTCCTCCCTAGGCTTATTCTAGTCCAACTAGGATTTTTAACAAATCTTGTTCATCCAATAGGCGTCTTTGTGCCATTGTACTAATATTTAGGTCATTTTCATCATCTGTAGGCTCCTTCTAGTCCAATTAGGGGTTTTAACCAATCTTGTGCATCCTATAAGTTCATTTGTGTCATTGGATTATCATTTAGGTCGTTTTCGTCCTCCCTAGGCTTATTCTAGTCCTTTTAGGGTTTTTAACCAATCTTGTGCATGCAATAAGTTCATTTGTGTCATTGGATAAACATTTAGGTCATTTTGGTCCTCCCTAGGCTTATTCTTGTCCAATTAGGGTTTTTAACCAATCTTGTGCATCCAATAGGTGTGTTTGTGTCATTGGATGAACATTTAGGTCATTTTCATCCTCCCTAGGCTTATTCTTGTCCAATTAGGGTTTTTAACCAATCTTGTGCATCCAATAGGTGTGTTTGTGTCATTGGATGAACATTTAGGTCATTTTCATCCTCCCTAGGCTTATTCTTGTCCAATTAGGGTTTTTAACCAATCTTGTGCATGCAATAAGTTCATTTGTGTCATTGGATAAACATTTAGGTCATTTTGGTCCTCCCTAGGCTTATTCTTGTCCAATTACGGTTTTTAACCATTCTTCTGCATCCAATAGGTGAGTTTGTGTCACTGGATTAACATTTAGGTTATTTTCGTCCTCCCTAGGCATATTCTTGTCCCATAAGGGTTTTGTCCAATCTTGTGCAGCCAAAAAGTTCATTTGTGTCATTGGATTAACATTTAGGTTTTTTCGTCCTCCCTAAGCTTATTGTAGTCCAATTAGCGTTTTTAACCAATCTTGTGCATCCAATAAGTTCATTTGTTCCATTGGATTAACATTTAGGTCATATTCGTCATATTTAGGCTTATTCTAGTCCAACTAGGATTTTTAACATATCTTGTGTATCCAATAAGCGTGTTTGTGCCATTGGATGAATATTTAGGTCATTTTCATCCTCTAAATGCTTATTCTAGTCCAATTAGGGGTTTTAACCAATCTTGTGAATCCTATAAGTTCACTTGTGTCATTGGATTATCATTTAGGTCATTTTCGTCCTCCCTAGGCTTATTCTCGTTCATTTACGGTTTTTGTCCAATCTTTTGCATCCAATACTTGTCTTTGTGTCATTGGATTATCATTTAGGTCATTTTCGTCCCCCCTAGCCTTATTTTACTCCAATTAGAATTTTTCACCAACAATGTGCATCCAATAGTTGTTTTTTTGTCATTAAATTAACATTTAGATCATGTTCGTTCTCCCTAGGCTTATTCTAGTCCAATTAAGGTTTTTAACCAATCTTGTGCATCCAATAGGTGTATTTCTGTCATTGGATGAATATTTAGGTCATTTTCATCCTCCCTAGGCTTATTCTAGTCCATTTAGGGTTTTTAACCAATCTTGTGCATCCAATAGGTGTGTTTGTGTCATTGGATTAACATTTAGGTCATTTTCATCTACCCTAGGCTTATTCTAGTTCATTCGGGATTTTTACCCAATCTTGTGCATCCAATAAGTTCATTTGTGTCATTGGATTAACATTTATGTCATTTTTCGCCATTCCTATGCTAATTGTAGTCCAATAAGGGTTCTTAACAAATCTTGTGCATCCAATACGTGTGTTTGTATCATTGGATCAACATTTAGGACATTTTCGTCCTCCCAAGGCTTATTCTTGTCCAATTAAGGTATGCTAACGAATCTTCATAATCCAATACGTGCGTTTGTGTCATTGGATTAACTTTTAGTCCTCCCTAGGCTTATTCTAGTCCATTGAGGGTTTTTAACCAATCTTTTGCATCCAATAAGTTCATTTGTGTCATTGGATTAAGTTTTAGGTCATATTCGTCTTCCCTAGGATTATTCCAGTCCATTTTGGATTTTTAACTAATGTTTTGCTCCCAATAAGTTCAATTAGGGTTTTTAACCAATCATGTGCATCCAATAGTTGTGTTTAGGCCATTGGATTAACATTTAGATCACTTTCGTCTTCCCTAGGATTATTCTAGTCCAATTAGGGTTTTTAACCAACCTTGTGCAACCAATAGGTGTGTTTGTGTCATTCGATTTACAATTAGGTCATTTTCATCATTGCTAAGCTTATTCTAGTCCACTTAGGCTTATTATCCAATCTTGTGCATCCAATAAGTTCATTTGTGTCATTGGATTAACATTTAGGTCATTTTGTTCCTCTTTAGGCTTATTCTAGTCCATTTAGGGTTTTTAACCAATCTTGTGCATCTAATAGGTGTATTTGTGTCATTGGATTAATAATTATGTCATTTTCGTCCTCCCTAGGCTTATTCTAGTTCATTTAGGGTTTTTATCCAATCTTGTGCATCCAATAAGTTCATTTGTGCCATTGGATTAACATTTAGGTCATATTTGCCTCCCTAGACTTATTCTAGTCCAATTAAATTTTTTTAACCAATCTTGTGCATCCAATAGGCATGATTGGGTCATTGGATTAATATTTCGGTCATTTTTTTTCTCTGTAGGCTTATTCTAGACCAATTAGGGGTTTTAACAAATCTTGTGCATCCTATAAGTTCATTTGTGTCATTATATTAAAATTTAGGTCATTTTCTTTCTTCCTAGGCTTCTTCTAGTCCAATTAGAGTTTTTAACCAATCTTGTGTTTCCAAAAGGTTTGTTTGTGTTGTTGGATTAACATTTAGGTCATATTCTTCTTCCCTAAGCTTAATCTAGTCCATATAGAGTTTTTGTCCAATCTTTTAAATCCAAAAAGTTCATTTGTGTAATTGGATTAAAATTTAGGTCATTTTTGTCCTCCTTTGGCTTATTCTAGTCCAATTAGAGTTTTTTAACCAATCTTGTGTATCTAATACGTGTGTTTGTTTCATTGGTTTAACATTTAGTTCATTTTCGTCCTCCCTAGGCTTATTCTAGTCCATTTAGGGTTTTTAACTAATATTTAGCATCCAATAAGTTCATTTGTGTCATTGGATTAGCTTTTTGGTCATATTTGTCCTCCCTAGGCTTATTCTAGCCCAATTAGGGTTTTTAATCAATCATGTGTATCCAATAGTTGTGTTTTTATCATTGGATTAACATTTAGGTCATTTTGGTCCTCCCTAGGCTTATTCTAATCGAATTTGGGTTTTCTAACCAATCTTGTGCTTCCAATACGAGTGTCTGTGTCATTGGTTTAACAGTTACATCATTTTCGTCCTCCCTAGGCTTATTCTAGTCCAATTAGGCTTTTAACCAATCTTGTGCTTCCAATAGGTGTATTTGGGTCATTGGATTAATATTTAGGTCATTTTCGTCCTCCCTAGGCTTATTCTAGTTCATTTACGGTTTTTGTCCAATCTTGTGCATCCATTAAGATCATTTGTGTCATCGGATTAACATTTAGGCCACATTCGTCCTCCCTAGACTTATTCTAGTCCAATTAGAATTTTTAACCAATCTTGTGCATCCAATAGGCATGTTTGTGTCATTGGATTATTATTTTGGTCCTTTTTGTTCTCAGTAGGCTTATTCTAGACCAATTAGGCGTTTTAAATAATCTTGTGCATCCTATAAGTTCATTTGTCTCATTAGATTAACATTTAGGTCATTTTCTTTATTCCTAGGCTTAATCTACTCCAATTAGGGTTTTAACCAAACTTGTACATCCAAAAGGTTTGTTTGTGTTGTTGGATTAACATTTAGGTCATCTTCTTCCTCCCTAAGCTTAATCTAATCCATATAGGGTTTTAGTCCAATCTTTTCCATCCAAAAAGTTCATTTTTGTCGTTGGATTAAAATTTAGGTCATTTTCGTTCTTCCTAGGCTTATTCTAGTCAATTTAGGGTTTTTAACCAATCTTTTGGATCCAATAAGTTCATTTGTGTCATTGGATTAGCTTTTCGGAAATATTCATCCCCCCTAGGCTTATTCTAGGCCAATTAGGGTTTTTAACCAATCATGTGTATCCAATAGTTGTGTTTTTGTCATTGGTTTAACATTTAGGTCATTTTTTGTCCTCCCTAGGCTTATCCTAGTCCATTTAGGGTTTTTAACCAATCTTGTGCATCCAATAAGTTCATTTATGTCATTGGTTTAACATTTAGGTCATTTTGGTTCTCTCTAGGCTTATTTTAGTCCAATTAGGGTTTTTAACGATTCTTGTGCATCCAATAGGTGTGTTTGTGTCATTGGATTAAGATTTAGGTTATTTTCGTCCTCCTTAGGCTTATTCTTGTCCATCTTGGGTTTTTGTCCAATCTTGTGCAGCCAAAAAGTTCATTTGGTCATTGGATTAACATTTAGGTTTTTTCGTCCTCCCTAAGCTTATTGTAGTCCAATTAGCGTTTTTAACCAATCTTGTGCATCCAATAAGTTCATTTGTGCCATTGGATTAACATTTAGGTCATATTCATCATATTTAGGCTTATTCTAGTCCAACTAGGATTTTTAACAAATCTTGTGCATCCAATAATTGTCATTTTCGTCCTTTGTAGGCTTATTCTAGTCCAATTAGGGGTTTTAACCAATCTTGTGCATCCTATAAGTTCATTAGTGTCATTGGATTAACATTTAGGTCATTTTCGTCCTCCCTAAGCTTATTCTAGTCAAATTAGAGTTTTCAACCAATCTTGTGCATCCAATACTTGTCTTTGTGTCATTGGATTATCATTTAGGTCATTTTCGTCCCCCCTAGCCTTATTCTACTCCAATTAGAATTTTTCACCAATAATGTGCATCCAATAGTTGTTTTTTTGTCATTAAATTAACATTTAGACCGTGTTCGTTCTCCCTAGGCTTATTCTAGTCCAATTGAGGTTTTTAACCAATCTTGTGCATCCAATAGGTGTATTTCTGTCATTGGATGAATATTTAGGTCATTTTCATCTTCCCTAGGCTTATTCTAGTCCATTTACGGTTTTTAACCAATCTTGTGCATCCAATAGGTGTGTTTGTGTCATTGGATGAACATTTAGGTCATTTTCGTCCTCCCTTGGCTTATTCTTGTCCAATTAGGGTTTTTAACCATTCTTGTGCATCCAATAGGTGTATTTCTGTCATTGGATGAATATTTAGGTCATTTTCGTCCTCCCTTGGCTTATTCTTGTCCAATTAGGGTTTTTAACCATTCTTGTGCATCCAATAGGTGTATTTCTGTCATTGGATGAATATTTAGGTCATTTTCGTCCTCCCAAGGCTTATTCTTGTCCAATTAAGGTATGCAAACGAATCTTCAGAATCCAATACGTGCGTTTGTGTCAATGGATTAACTTTTAGTCCTCCCTAGGCTTATTCTAGTCCAATGAGGGTTTTTAACCAATCTTTTGCATCCAATAAGTTCATTTGTGTCATTGGATTAACTTTTAGGTCATATTCGTCCTCCCTAGGATTATTCTAGTCCAATTACGATTTTTAATCAATCATGTGTATCCAATAGTTGTTTTTTTGTCATTGGATTAACATTTAGGTCATTTTGTTTCTCTCTAGGCTTATTTTAGTCCAATTAGGGTTTTTAACCATTCTTGTGCATCCAATAGGTGTGTTTGTCATTGGATTAACATTTAGGTTATTTTCATTCCCCTTAAGCTTATTCTAGTCAATTTAGGGTTTTTGTCCAATTTTGGGTTATTATTTAGGTCATTTTCGTCCTCCCTAAGCGTATTCTAGTCCATTTAGCGTTTTTTAAACAATCTTGTGCATCCAATAAGTTCATTTGTGTCATTGGGTTAACATTTAGGTCATATTCGTCCTCGCTAGACTTATTCTAGTCCAATTAGGATTTTTAACCAATCTTGTGCATCCAATAGACATGTTTGTGTCATTGGATTATTATTTTGGTAATTTTCGTCCTCCGTAGGCTTATTCTAGTCCAATTAGGGGTAGTAACCAATCTTGTGCATCCTATAAGGTCATTTGTGTCATTCGATTAACATTTAGGTCATTTTCGTTCTTCCTAGGCTTATTCTAGTCCAATTAGGGTTTTTAACCAATCACATGCATCCAATACGTTTGTTTGTGTTGTTGGACAAACATTTAGGACATTTTCTTCCTCCCTAAGCTTATTCTAATCAATTTAGGGTTTTTGTCCAATCCTGTGCATCCCATAAGTTCATTTGTGTCATTGGATTAACATTTATTCTAGTCCAATTATAGTTTATAACCAATCTTGTGCATCCAATAGGTGCATTTGTGTCATCGGATTAGTATTTAGGTCATTTTCGTCCTCCCTAGGCTTATTCTAGTCCATTTAGGATTTTTGTTCAATCTTTTGCAACTAATAGGTTCCTTTGTGTCATTGGGTTAATATTTAGGTCATTTCCGTCCTCACTAAGCTTATTCTAGTCCAATTACGATGTTTAACCAATCTTGGGCATCCAATACGAGTTTTTGTGTCATTGGATTAATATTCAGGTCGTTTTCGTCTTCCCTAGGCTTATTCTAGTCCAATTAGGATTTTTAATCAATCATGTGTATCCAATAGATGTATTTTTATCATTGGATTAACATTTAGGTCATTTTCGTCCTCCCTAGGCTTATTCTAGTCCATTTAGGGTTTTTAACCAACTTTTGCATCCAATAAGTTCATTTGTGTAATTGGATTAACATTTAAGTCATTTTGGTCCTCCATAGGTTATTCTTGTCCAATTATAACTTTTAACCAATCTTGTGCATCCAATAGGCATGTTTGTGTCATTGGATTAATATTTAGGTCCTTTGTGTTCTCCGTAGGCTTATTCTAGACCAATTAGGGGTTTTAAATAATCTTGTGCATCCTATAAGTTCATTTGTGACATTAGATTAACATTTAGGTCATTTTCTTTATTCCTAGGCTTATTTTACTCCCATTAGGGTTTTTAACCAATCTTATACATCCAAAAGGGTTGTTTGTGTTGTTGGATTAACATTTAGGTCACCCTCTTCCTCCCTTATCTTAATCTAATCCATATAGGGTTTTTGTCCAATCTTTTGCATCCAAAAGTTCATTTGTGTCGTTGGATTAACATTAAGGTCATTTTCGTCCTCCTTAGGCTTATTCTAGTCCAATTAGGGTTTTTTAACCAATCTTGTGCATCTAATACGTGTGTTTGTGTCATTGGTTTAACATTTAGGTAATTTTCGTCCTCCTTAAGCGTATTCTAGTCCATTTAGTGTTTTTTAAACAATCTTGTCCATCCAATAAGTTCATTTGTGTCATTGGGTTAACATTTAGGTCATATTCGTCCTCGCTAGACTTATTCTATTCCAATTAAGATTTTTAACCAACCTTGTGCATCCAATAGGCATGTTTGTATCATTGGATTAATATTTAGGTAATTTTCGTCCTCCGTAGGCTTATTCTAGTCCAATTAGGGGAAGTAACCAATCTTGTGCATCCTATAAGGTCATTTGTGTCATTCGATTAATATTTAGGTCATTTTCGTTCTTCCTAGGCTTATTCTAGTCCAATTAGGGTTTTTAACCAATCACATGCATCCAATACGTTTGTTTGTGTTGTTGGACTAACATTTAGGACATTTTCTTCCTCCCTAAGCTTATTCTAATCAATTTAGGGTTTTTGTCCGATCTTGTGCATCCCATAAGTTCATTTGTGTCATTGGATTAACATTTATTCTAGTCCAATTATAGTTTTTAACCAATCTTGGGCATCCAATAGGTGTATTACTGTCATTGGATGAATATTTAGGTCATTTTCATCCTCCCTAGGCTTATTCTAGTCCATTTAGGATTTTTAACTAATCTTGTGCATCCAATAGGTGTTTTTGTGTCATTGGATTAACAATTATGTCATTTTTCGTCATCCCTAGGCTAATTGTAGTCCAATAAGGGTTCTTAACAAATCTTGTGCATCCAATACGTGTGTTTGTATCATTAGATTGACATTTAGGTCATTTTCGTCTTCCCTAGGCTTATTTTAGTCCATTTAGGATATTTAACCAATATTTTGCTTCCAATAAGTTCATTTGTGTCATTGGATTAGCTTTTAGGTCATATTTGTTCCCCCTAAGCTTATTCTAGTCCATTTAGGGTTTATGTCCAATTTTGGGCTTCTAATAAGTTCATTTGTGTCATTGGATTATTATTTAGGTAATTTTCGTCCTCCCTAAGTGTATTCTAGTCCATTTAGCGTTTTTTTAAAAATCTTGTGCATCCAATAAGTTCATTTGTGTCATTGTATTAACATTTAAGTCATATTCTTCCTCCCTAGACTAATTCTAGTTCGATTAGGATTTTTAACCAATCTTGTGCATCCATTAGGCAAGTTTGTGTCATTGGATTAATATTTAGGTAATTTTCGTCATCCGTAGGCTTATTCTAGTCCAATTAGTGGTAGTAACCAATCTTGTGCATCCTATAAGTTCATTTGTCCTATTGGATTAACATTTAGGTCATTTTCGTTCTTCCTAGGCTTATTCTAGTCCAATAAGGGTTTTTAACCAATCACATGCATTCAATAGGTTTGTTTGTGTTGTTGGACTAACATTTAGGACATTTTCTTCCTCCCTAAGCTTATTGTAGTCCATTTAGGGTTTTTGTCCAATCTTGTGCATCAATTAAGTTCATTTGTGTCATTGGATTAACATTTACGTAATTTTCGTTCTCCCTAGGTTTATTCTAGTCCAATTACGGTTTTTAACAAATCTTGTGCATCCAATAGGTGTATTTCTGTCATTGGATGAATATTTAGGTCATCTTCATCCTCCTTAAGCTTATTCTAGGTCATTTAGGGTTTTTAACCAATCTTGTGTCATTGGATTAACATTTATGTCATTTTCATCTTCCCTAGGCTTATTCTAGTCCATTTAGGATCTTTGTCCAATCTTGTGCATCCAATAAGTTCTTTTGTGTCATTGGATTAACATTTATGTTATTTTTCACCCTCCCTATGCTAATTCTAGTCCAATAAGGGTTTTTAACCAATCTTGTGCATCGAATACGTGTGTTTGTGTCATTGAATAAACATTTATTTTTTTTTCGTCCTCCCTAGGCTTATTCTAGTGCATTTAGGGTTTTCAACCAATCTTGTGCATCGAATAGGTGTGTTTGTCCATCCTATCTATTCAATTGTGTTATTCGATTAACATTTAGGTCACTTTCGTCCTTCCTAAGCTAATTCTAGTCCATTTAGGATTTTTGTCCAATCTTGTGAATCCAATAAGTTCACTTGTGTCATTGGATAAACATTTAGGTCATTTTCATCCTCTTTAGGCTTATTCTAGTCCATTTACAACTTTTAACCAATTTTGTGCATCCAATATGTGTGTTGGGGTCATTGGATTAATATTTTGGTCATTTTCGTCCTCTCTAGGCTTCTTCTTGTTCATTTAGGGTTTTTATCCATTCTTTCGCATCCAAAAAATTCATTTGTGCCATTGGATTAACATTTAGGTCATTTTTGTTCTGCCTAGCCTTATTCTAGTCCAATTAGGGGTTTTAACCAATCTTGTGCATCCAATACGTGTGTTTTTTTTATCATTTTCCTAGGCTTATTCTAGTCCATTCAGGATTTTTGTCCAATCTTGTGCATCCTATAAGTTCATTTGTGTCATTGGATTAACATTTATTTCATTTTTCGTCATCCCTATGTAATTCTAGCTCAATAGGGTTCTTAACAAATCTTGTGCATCCAATACGTGTGTTTGTATCATTGGATTAATATTTAGGTCATTATCGTCCTCCCTAGGCTTATTCTAGTTTAATTAGGGTTTTCTAACCAATCTTGTGTATCCAATAAGTGTGTTTGTAACATTGGTTTAACATTTAGGTCATTTTCGTCCTCCTTAGGCTTTTTTTAGTCCATTTAGGATTTTTAACCAATCTTTTGCTTCCAATAAGTTCATTTGTGTCATTTGAATAAACATTTACGTCTTTTTCGTCCTCCCTAGGCTTATTCTAGTGCATTTAGGGTTTTCAACCAAACTTGTCCATCGAATAGGTGTGTTTGTGCATCCTATCTATTCAGTTGTGTTATTCGATTAACATTAAGGTCATTTTCGTCCCCCCTAGGATTATTCTAGTCCAATTAGGGTTTTTAACCAGTCAGGTGCATCCAATAGGTGTGTTTGTCTCATTAGATTAACTTTTAGGTCATTTTCATCCTTCCGACGCTTATTGTTGTCCAATCTTGTGCATCTAAAAGTTCATTTGTGTCATTCGATTAACATTTAGGTCATATTCATTCTCTCTAGCCTTATTATAGTCCAATTAGGGTTTTTAACCAATCATGTGCATCCAATAGTTGTGTTTGTGTCATTGGATTAACATTTAGTTCCTTTTCGTATTTCCTAGGCTTATTCTAGTCCAATTAGGGTTTTTAACCAATCTTGTGCATCCCATAGGTGTATTTGTGTCATTGGATCAATATTTAGGTCATTTTCGTCCTTCCTAGGCTTATTCTAGTCCAATTAGAGTTTTTAACCAACCTTGTGCAACCAATAGGTGTGTTTGTGTCATTGGATTAACAATTAGGTCATTTTCGTCCTAGCTAAGCTTATTCTAGGCCATTTGGGATTTTTGTCCAATCTTGTGAATCCAATAAGTTCATTAGTGTCATTAGATAAACATTTAGGCCGTTTTCGTCCTCTTTAGTCTTATTGAAGTCCAATTAGGACTTTTAACCAATTTTGTGCATCCAATAGGTGTGTTTGTGTCATTGGATTAATATTTAGGTCATTTTCATCCTTCCTAGGCTTTTTCTTGTTCATTTAGGGTTTTTGTCCATTCTTTTGCATCCAAAAATTCATTTGTTCAATTGGATTAACATTTAGGTCATTTTCATCCTCCCCCGGCTTTTTCTAGTCCAATTTTAGTTTCCTAACTAATCTTGTGCTTCTAATACGTGTGTTTGTGTCATTGGTTTAACATTTACGTCATTTTCGTCCTCCCTAGGCTTATTCTATTCCATTTAGTGTTTTTAACCAATCATGTGAGTCCAATAGTTGTGTTTGTGTCTTTGGATTAACGTTTAGGTCATTTTTGTCCTCGAAAGGCTTATTCTAGTCCAATTATGGGTTTTAACCAATATGGTGCATCCTATCAGTTCATTTGTGTCATTTGATAAACATTTAGTTCATTTTCATCATCCTTAGGCTTATTGTTGTCCAATTAAGGTTTTTAACCAATTTTGGGTTTTTAACCAATCTTGTGCATCCAATAGGTGTGTTTGTGTCATTGGATTATCATTTAGGTCATTTTCATCCTCCCTGGGCTTATGGTAGTCCATTAGGGGTTTTTTTTTCCAATCATGTGCATCCTTTAAGTTCATTTGAGTCATTGGATTAAAATTTATGTCATTTTTCATCATCGATAGGCTTATTTTGGTCCAATAAGGGGTTTTAACCAATCTTGTGCATCCAATACGTGTGTTTGTGTTATTGGAGTAACATTTAGGTCACTTTCGTCCTTCCCAGGCTTATTCTAGTCCAATTAGTGTTTTCAAGCAATCTTGTGCATCCAATAGGCGTGCTTGTGTCATAGGATTAACATTTAGGCTTATTGTAGTCCATTTAGGTTTTTTTAACCAATCTTGTGCATCCAATAAGTTCATTTGTGTCATTAGAGTAATATTTAGGTCATTTTTGTCCAAGTAGGGGTTTTAAACAATCTTGTGCATCCTATATGTTTAGTTGTGTTATTCGATTAACATTTAGGTCATATTCGTCCTCCCTAGGCATATTCTAGTCCAATTAGGGTTTTTAACCAATCTTGGGCATCCAATAGGTGTATTTGTGTCATTGGATAGATATTTGGGTCATTTCCGTCCTCCCTAGGCTTATTCTAATCCAATTAGGGTTTTTAACCAACCTTGTGCAACCAATAGATGTGTTTGTGTCATTGGATTAACAATTAGGTCATTTTCTTTCTCCCTAGGCTTATTCTAGACCATTTTGGGTTTTTAACCAATCTTGTGCATCCAATAAGTTCATTTGTGTCATTGGATTAATATTTAGGTCATTTTCGTTCTCTTAAGGCTCATTATTGTCCCATTTGGGTTTTTAAACAATCTTGTGCATCCAATTGGTGTGTTTGTGTCATTGGATTAACATTTAGGTCATTTTCGTCCTTCATATGCTTATTCTTGTTCATTTAGGGTTTTTATCCAATCTTGTGTCATTGGATAATTATTTAGGTCATTTTCGTCCTCCTTAGCCTTATTCTAGTCCAATTACGGTTTTAAACCAATCTTGTGCATTCAATACGTGTGTTTGTGTCATTGGATTATCATTTAGGTCATTTTTGTCCTCCCGAGCCTTATTCTAGTCCAATTAGGGTTTTTCACCAATCATGTGCATCCAATAGGTTTTTTTGTATCGTTGGATTAAGATTTAGATCATGTTCTTCCTCCCTAAGCTTATTCTAGTCCAATTAGGGTTTTTAAACAATCTTGTGCATCCAATAGGTGCATTTGTGCCATTGGATGAATATTTATGTCATTTTCATCCCCCCTAGGCTTATTCTAGTCCATTTAGGGTTTTTAAACAATCTTGTGCATCCAATAAATGTGTTTCTGTAATTGGATTAACATTTAGGTCATTTTCATCTTCCCTAGGCTTATTCTAGTCCATTTAGGATTTTTGTCGAATATTGTGCATACAATAAGTTCATTTGTGTCATTGGATTAACATTTATGTCATTTTTCGTCATCCCTATGCTAATTCTCGTCCTATAAGGGTTTTTAACAAATCTTGTGCATCCAATACGTTTATTTGTATATTTGGTTTAACATTTTGGTCATTTTCGTCCTCTCTCGGCTTATTCTAGTCCATTTAGTGTTTTTAACCAATCTTGTGCATCCAATAGGTGTATTTGTGTTAATGGATTTACATTTAGGTCATTTTCATACTCCCTAGGCTTATTATAGTCCATTTAGGGTTTTTAACCAATCTTGTCTATCCAATATGTTCATTTGTGTCATTGGATTAATATTTAGGTTATTTTTGCCTTTGTAGGCTTATTCTAGTCCAATTAGGGTTTTTAACCGATCTGGTGCATCCAATAGGTGTGTTTGTGTCATTGGATTAACATTTAGGCCGTTTTCGTCCTTCCTAGGCTTATTCTTGTTTATTTAGGATTTTAGTTCAATCTTGTGCATTGATTCGCTGTCGCACACGGGTGAAATACAATTGATAAAATGTAAAAAGAGGTAATAAAGATCAAGCGTCGCAAAATTATAATTCAATTAAATTATGCACCACAATCATCAAAATATTATAATTAACGATCAAGCGTCGCAAAATTATAATTCAATTAAATTAGAAACCGAAACCAAATTCTGTCAAATAAATTTAATCAATCCTATTGAAATTTAATTTAAGCAATCAAAATATCAATATAATCAAATAAACAAGTATAGAATCATGAATAGAAATTGACAGTGTAACCTGAATCTCAATGTGTTGATGAAACTCTGAACTGATGGATTAATCTTATAAAATTAGCCTTCCATGAAATTACAATAAAACTATTTATATCTTGTAGCAATTTGAATCCTCATTTTTCCCCTCTTAGAAAAGAAACAAAACTGCCAATATATAGTACTTGTTATTTGACTTTAGGGTTTAGGGTTTAAAAACAAGGGGTCCGCTAATTAAAATTATTACAAATATCTAGATTACGGAATTTGCAATTTTGTCCAGCTAAAGTTTGGAATTGGTCTTTCCTTCCAACACAAAGGTTGTAACTCAGCTTTTTATCTTTCCAAGGCCTGATCATATGTGCTAATCCGATATCCAGAGCTCATTTTATGACCTACAGAGCGAGAGAGAGTCAAAATATATATTTCTCTAAGCTATAAAGAGCTTAGAAACAAGCTAAAAATATTAACCTAAGCTATAAAGAGCTTTTAAAATACCAAACTAAAAAGGTAAAAACATGTTCCGAAATGCTACGGTCATGCATCCAAAAAGTTCATTTGCGTCATTGGATTAACATTAGGTCATTTTCGTCCTCCCTAGGCTTATTCTTGTCCATTTAGGGTTTTAACCAATCTTGTGCATCCAATAAGTTCATTTGTGTCATTGGATTAACATTTAGGTCATTTTGGTCCTCCTTAGGCTTATTCTAGTCCAATTAGAACTTTTAACCAATTTTGTGCAACCAATATGTGTGTTTGTGTCATTGGATTAACATTTAGGTCAATTTAGTCCTCCCTAGGCTTATTCTAGTCCAATTATGCTTTTTAAACAATCCAGTGCATCCAATAGGTGTATTTGTGTCAATGGATTAATATTTAGGTCATTTTCGTCCTCCCTAGACCTATTCTAGTTCATTTAGTGTATTTGTGCAATCTTGTGGATCTAATAAGTGCATTTGTGTCATTGTATTATTAATTAGGTCATTTTCTTCCTCCCTAAGCTTATTCTAGCATATTTAGCATTTTTTAACCAATCTTGTGCATCCATTAAGTTCATTTGTGTCATTGGATTAACATTTAGGTCATATTCGTCCTCCCTAGACTTATTCTAGTCTAATTAGAATTTTTAACCAATCTTGGGCATCCAATAGCCATGTTTGTGTCATTAGATTAACATTTAGGTCATTTTCATTCTTCCTAGGCTTATTCTAGTCAAATTAGGGTTTTAAACCAATCTTGTGCATCCAAAAGGTTTAGGTCATCTTCTTTCTCCCTAAGCTTAATTTAGTCCATATAGGGTTTTTGTCCAATCTTTTGTATCCAAAAAGATCGTTTATGTAATTGCATTAAAATTTAGGTCATTTTTGTCCTCCCTATGCTTATTCTAGTCCAATTACGGTTTTTTTAACCAATCTTCCGAATCTAATACGTGTGTTTGTGTCATTTGTTTAACATTTAAGTCATTTTCGTCCTACCTAGGCTTATTCTAGTCCATTATGGTTTTTAACCAATCTTTTGCATCCAATAAGTTTATTTGTGTCATTGGATTAGCTTTTAGGTCATATTCGTCAAACCTAGGCTTATTCTAATCTATTTAGGGTTTTTAACGAATATTGTGCATCCAATAAGTTCATTTGTGTCATTGGATTAACATTTATGTTATTTTTCGTAATCCCTAGGCTTATTTTGGTCAAATAAGGGTTTTTACCCAATCTTGTGCATCCAATACGTTTGTTTGTGTCATGGGATTAACATTTAGGTCATTTCCGTCCTTCCTAGGCTTATTCTAGTCCATTTAAGGTTTTTAACCAATCTTTTGCATCAAATAGGTGTGTGTGTGTCAATGGATTAACATTTAGGTCATTTTCATCCTCCCTAGGCTTATTCTAGTCCAATTAGGGTTTTTAAACAATTTTGTGCATCCAATAGTTGTGTTTGTGTCCTTGGATTAACATTTAGATCTTTTTCGTCCTCCCTATGCATATTCTAGTCCAATTAAGGTTTTCAACAAATCTTGTGCATCCAATAGGCGTGTTTGTGTCATAGGATTAACATTTAGGTCATTCTCTTCTTCCCTAGGCTTATTCTAATCCATTTAGGGTTTTTGTCCCATCTTGTGCATCCAATAAGTTCATTTGTGTCATTGGATTAAAATTTATGTCATTTTTCATCATCCCTAGGCTTATTCTGGTCCTATAAGGGTTTTTAACCAATCTTGTGCATCCAATACGTGTGTTTATGTCATTGGATTAACATTTAGGTCATTTTCGTCCTCCCTAGGCTTATTCTAGTCCATTTAGGGTTTTTAACCAATCTTGTGCATTCAATAGGTGTGTGTGTGTATGTGTCAATAGATTAACTTTTAGGCCATTTTCATCCTCCCTAGGCTTATTCTAGTCCAGTTAGGGTTTTTAACCAATCACGTGCATCAAATAGTTGTGTTTGTGTCATTCGATTAACGTGTTGATCTTTTTCGTCCTCCCTAGGCTTATTCAATTCCAATTAAGGTTTCCTACCAATCTTGTGCATCCAATAGTTGTGTTTGTGTGATCGGATTAATATTTAGGTCATTTTCGTCCTCCACAGGCTTATTCTAGTCCTTTTAGGGTTTTTAACCAATCTTGTGCATCCAATAAGTTCATTTGTGTCGTTGGATAAACATTTTGGTTACTTTGGTTCTCCCTAGGCTTATTCTAGTCCAATTACAGTTTTTAAACATTCTTGTGCATCCAATAGGTGTGTGCGTGTCGTTGGATTAACATTTAGGTTATTTTTATCCTCCATAGGCATATTCTTATCAATTTAGGATTTTTGTTCAATCTTGTGCATCCCAATAGTTCATTAGTGTCATTGGATTAACATTTAGGTCATATTCGTCCCCCCTAGACTTATTGTAGTCAAACTAAGGGTTTTAACCAATCTTGTGCATCCTATCAGTTCATTTGTGTTATTGGATTAACATTTAGGTCACTTTTGTTCTTCCTAGGCTTACTCTGGTCCTATTAGGGTTTTTAACCAATCTTGTGCATCCCATAGGTTTGTTTGTGTTGTTGGACTAATATTTAGGCCAATTTCGTCCTCCTTAGGCTTATTCTAGTCCATTTAGGTTTTTTTTTCCAATCTTGTGCACAAAATAAGTTCATTGGTGTCATTGGAATAAAATGTAGATAATTTTCGTCCTCCCTAGGCTTATTCTAGTCCAATTACGGTTTTTAACCAATCTTGTGCATCCAATACGTGTGTTTGTGTCATTGGATTAATATTCAGGTCATTTTCGTCCTCCGTAGGCTTATTCTATTCCAATTAGTGTTTTTAATCAATGTTGTGCATCCTATAATTTGTGTTGTGTTATTCGACTATCATTTAGGTCATTTTCGTCCTCCCTAGGCTTATTCTAGTCCATTTAGCATTTTTAACCAATCTTGTACATTCAATTAGTTTATTTGTATCAATGGATTAAAATTTAGGCCATGTGCTTCCTCCCTTGACTTATTCTAGTCCAATTAGGATTTTTAACCAATCTTGTGAATCCAGTAGACATTTTTGTGTCATTGGATTAATATTTAGGTCATTTTCGTCCTCTGTAGGCTTATTCTAGTCCAATTGGAGGTTTTAACCAATCTTGTGCATTCTATAAGTTCATTTTTGTCATTGGATTAACATTTAGTTCATTTTCGTCATCCCTATGCTTATTCTTGTCCAATTAAGGTTTTTAACCAATCTTTTGCTTCCACTAACTTCATTTTTGTCATTGGATTAGCTTTTAGGTCATATTCGTCCTCCGTAGCTTTATTCTAGTCCAATTAGAGTTTTTAACCAATCATGTGCATCCAATAGTTATGTTTGTGTCATTTGATAAACATTTAGATCGTTTTCGTCCTCCCTAGGCTTATTCTAGTCCAATTAAGGTTTTTAACCAATTTAGTGCATCCAATAGGTGTATTTGTGTCATTGGATGAGTATTTAGGTCATTTTCATCCTCCCTAGGCTTATTCTAGTCCAATTAATGTTTTTAACCAATTTTGTGCATCCAATAGGTGTATTTGTGTCATTGGATGAATATTTTGGTCATTTTCATCCTCCTTGGGCTTATTCTAGCCCATTTACGATTTTTAAGCAATCTTATGCATCCAATAGGTGTGTTTGTGTCATTGGATTAACATTTAGGTCATTTTCATCCTCCCTGAGCTTATTGTAGTCCATTTAGGGTTTTTGTTCAACTTATGCATCCAATAAGTTCATTTGTGTCATTGGATTAACAATCTTGGGCACCCAATAGGTGTGTGTGTGTCAATTGATTCACATTTAGGTCATTCTCATCCTCCCTAAGCTTGATCTAGTCCAATAAGTGTTTTTAACAAATCTTGTGCATCCAATAAGTTCATTTGTGTCATTAGATTATTATTTAGGTCGTTTTCGTCCTCGGTAGGCTTATTCTAGTCCAAGTAGGGGTTTTAATCAATCTTGTGCATCGTATATGTTCAGTTGTGTTATTCGTTTATCATTTAGGTCATTTTAGTTCTCCCTAGGCATATTCTAGTCCGATTAGGGATTTTCACAAATCTTGTGCATCCAATAGGTGTGTTAGTGTCATTAGGGTTTTTATCCTTCTGAGGCTTATTCTTGTTCATTTAGGGTTTATGATCAATCTTGTGTCATTGGATTAATATTGAGCACATTTTCATCCTCCCTAGGCTTATTCTAGTCCATTTAGGGTTTTAAACCAATCTTGTGCATCCAAGAGGTGTGTATGTCAATGGATTATCATTTATGTCATTTTCATCCTCCCTAGGCTTATTCTAGTCCAATTATGGTTTTAAACCAATCATGTGCATCCAATAGTTGTGTTTATGTGATTGGATTAACGTTTAGATCTTTTTCGTCCTCCTTAGGCTTATTCTAGTCCAATTAAGGTTTTTAACCAATCTTGTGCATCCAATAGGTGTGTTTGTGTCATAGGATTAACATTTAGGTCATTCTCTTCTTCTCTAGGCTTATTCTAATCCATTTAGGGTTTTTGTCCAATCTAGTGCATCCAATTAGTTCATTTGTGTCATTAGATTAACATTTATCTCATTTTTCGTCATCCCCAGGCTTATTTTGGTCCAATAAGGGTTTTTAACCAATCTTGTGCATCCAATACGTGTGTTGATGTCATTGGATTAACATTTAGGTCAATTTCGCCCTCTCTGGGCTTATTCTAGTCCATTTAGGATTTTTAACCAATCTTGTACATTCAATAGGTGTGTGTGTGTGTCAATGGATTAACATTTAGGTCATTTTCATCCTCCATAGGCTTAATTTGGTCGAATTAGAATTTTTAACCAATCACGTGCATCCAATAGTTGTGTTTGTGTCATTGGATTAACATGTAGATCTTTTTCGTCCTCCCTAGGCTTATTCTAGTCCAAATAACGTTTTCAAACAATGTTGTGCATCCAATTGTTGTGTTTGTGTCACTGGATTAACATTTAGGTCATTTTCTTCCTCCCTAGGCTTATTCCAGTCCATTTAGGGTTTTTAACCAATCTTGTGCATCCAATAGGTGTGTTTGTGTCATTGGATTAACATTTAATTCATTTTCGTCATTTATTGGCATATTCTTGTTTGTTTTAGGGTTTTTGTCCAATCTTTTGCATCCAAAAAGTAGATTTGTGTCATTGGATTAACATTTAGGTCATTTTGGTTCTCCCTACGCTTATTCTTCTCCAATTGCGGTTTTTAACAATTCTTGGCCATCCAATAGGTCTGTTTGTGTCATTGGATTAACATTTAGGTTATTTTCGTCCTCCCTAGGCTTATTCTTATCGATTTAGGGTTTTTGTCCAATCTTGTGCATCCCAAAATTTCATTTGTGTCATTGGATTAACATTTAGGTCATTTTCGTCCTCCATAAGCTTATTCTAGTCCATTTAGCGTTTTTAACGAATCTTGTGTATCCAGTAAGTTCATTTGTGTCATTGGATAAACATTTAGGTCATATTTGTCCCCCGTAGGCTTATCGTTGTCCAATCAGGATTTTTAACAAATCTTGTGCATCCAATAGGCGTGTTTGTGCCATTGGATTAATATTTAGGTCATTTTCGTCCTCTGAAGGCTTATTCTTGTCCAATTTGGGGTTTAACCAATCTTGTGCATCCTATAAGTTCATTTGTTATATTGGATTAACATTTAGGTCATTTTCGTTCTTCCTAGGCTAATTCTGGTCCAATTACAGTTTTTAACAATCTTGTGCATCAAATAGGTTTGTTTGTGTTGTTGGACTAACATTTAAGTCATTTTCTTCCTCTCTAGGCTTATTCTAGTCCATTTAGGGTTTTTGTCCAATCTAGTGCATCCAATAAGTTCATTTGTGTCATTGGATTAACATTTAGGTAATTTTCATTGTCCCTAGGCTTATTGTAGTCCAATTACAGTTTTAAAACAATCTTATGGATCCAATACGTGTGTTTGTGTCGTTGGATTAATATTCAGGTCATATTTGTCCTCCCTAGGTATATTCTAGTCCAATTAGGGTTTTTAACCAATCTTGTGCATCCAAGAGGGGTGTTTGTGCCATTGGAATAATATTTAGGTCATTTTCGTTCTCTATAGGCTTATTCTAGTCCAATTAGGGGTTTTAATCAATCTTGTGCATCCTATAAGTTCATTTGTGTCATTGGATTATCATTTTGGTCATTTTCTCCTCCCTAGGCTTATTCTAGTCCAATTAGGATTTTTAACCAATCTTGTGCATCCAATTGGTGTGTTTGTGTCATTAGATTAACATTTACGTAATTTTCGTCCTTCATAGGCTTGTTCTTGTTCGTTTTAGGGTTTTTGTCCAATCTTGTGCATCCAAAAAGTTCCTTTGTGTCATTGGATTAACATTTAGGTCATTTTCATCATCCCTAGGCTTATTCTAGTCCTTTTAGGGGTTTTAACCAATCTTGTGCATCCAATAAGTTCATTTGTGTCATTGGGTTAACATTTAGGTCATTTTTGTTCTCCCTAGACTTATTCTAGTCCAATTACGGTTTTTCACCACTCTTGTGCATCCAATAGGCGTGTTTGTGTCATTGGATTAACAGTTAGGTTAGTTTCGTTCTCCCTAGGCTTATTCTTATTGATTTAGGGTTTTTGTCCAATCTTGTGCATCCCAAATATTCATTTGTGTCATTGGATTAACATTTAGGTCATTTTCGTCCTCCCTAAGCTTATTCTAGTCGATTTAGTATTTTTAACCAATCTTGTGCATCCAATAAGTTCATTTGTGTCATTAGATTAACATTAAAGTCATATTTGTCCTCCCTAGGCTTATTGTTGTCCAATCAGCATTTTTAACAAATCTTGTGCATCCAATAGGCGTGTTTGTGCCATTGGATTAATATTTAAGTTATTTTCGTTCTTCCTAGGCTTATTCTAGTCCAATTAGGGTTTTTGTCAAATCTTGTGCATCCAATAAATTCATTTGTGTCATTGGATTAACATTTAGGTAACTTTCGTCGTCCCTAGGCTTATTCTAGTCCAATTACGGTTTTTAACCAATCTTATGCATCCAATACGTGTGTTTGTGTCATTGGATTAATATTCAGCTCATTTTCTTCCTCCCTAGGCTTATTCTAGTCCATTTAGAATTTTTAACCAATCTTGTGCATTCAATAAGTTCATTTTTCGTCCTCCGTAGGCTTATTCTAGTTCAATTACGGTTTTCAACCAATCTTGTGCATCCAATAGGCGTGTTTGTGTCATTGGATTAACATTTAGGTCATTCTCTTCCTCCCTAGTCTTATTCTAATCCATTTAGCGTTTTTGTAAAATCTTGTGCATCCATAACTTCATTTGTGTCTTTGGATTAACATTTATTTCATTTTTTGTCATCCCTAGGCTTAATCTGGTCCAATAAGGGTTTTTAACAAATCTTGTGCATCCGATACGTGTGTTTATGTCATTGGATTAACATTTAGGTCAGCTTCTTCCTCCGTAAGATTAATCTAGTCCATATAGGGTTTTTGTCAAATCTGTTGCATTAAAAAAGTTCGTTTGTGTCAATTGATTAACATTTAGGTCATTTTTGTCCTCCCTAGGCTTATTCTAGTCCAATTACGGTTTTTTTAATCAATCTTCTTCATCTAATTCATGCGTTTGTGTCATTGGTTTAACATTTAAGTCATTTTCGTCTTCCCTAGGCTTATTGTAGTCCATTTAGGGTTTTTAACCTATCTTGTGCATCCAATAAGTTCAGTTGTTTTATTGGATTAACAAATATGTTGTTTTTCGTAATCCCTAGGCTTATGCTGCTCCAATAAGGGTTTTTAACCAATCTTGTGCATCCAATATGTGTGTTTGTGTCATTGGATGAACATTTAGATCTTTTTCGTCCTCCCTAGGGTGATTCTAGTCCAATTATTATTTTCAACCAATCTTGTGCATCCAATAGGCGTGTTTGTGTCATAGGATTAACATTTAAGTCATTCTCTTCCTCCCTAGGTTTATTCTAATCCATTTAGGGTTTTTGTAAAATCTTGTGCATCCATAAGTTCATTTGTGTCATTGGATTAACATTTATGTCATTTTTCGTCATCCCTAGGCTTATTCTGGTCCAATAAGGGTTTTTAACCAATCTTGTGCATCAAATACATGTGTTTATGTTATTGGATTAACATTTAGGTCATCTTCTTCCTCCCTAAGATTAATCTAGTCCATATAGGGTTTTTGTCCAATCTGTTGCATTAAAAAAGTTCGTTTGTGTCATTGGATTCACATTTAGGTCATTTTGGTCCTCCCTAGGCTTATTCTAGTCCAATTACGGTTTTTTTAACCAATCTTCTTCATCTAATACGTGTGTTTGTGTCATTGGTTCAACGTTTAAGTCATTTTTGTTTCCCTACGATTATTCTAGTCCATTTATGGTTTTTAACCAATCTTTTGCATCTAATAAGTTTGTTTGTGTCATTCGATTAGCTTTTAGGTCATATTCGTCCTCCCTATGCTTATTCTAATCCATTTAGGGTTTTTAACCAATCTTGTGCATCCAATAAGTTCAATTGTGTCATTGGATTAACATGTATGTTATTATTCATAATCCCTAGGCTTGTTCTGTTCCAATAAGGGTTTTTAACCAATCTTGTGAATCCAATACGTGTTAATGTAAGACCCATAATTTTAAAGTATACTTTATGTATTTTAGTGTATTTTGCTATTGAACTCGGAGGCTTTTTAGCCAAAGTTATTAATATTTTGAAGTTTATATGACCAAAAAGATATTTGATGCCCGATTAAAATTACTCGTCGATAAATAAATTAAATTAAGTACGGTGAATCCTTTACGAAGAATTTTATGCCTATGGGTGAAACGGTAATTTTAATAAATATCTAGAAATTTGGGGATATTTTTTAAAAGTAGTTAATATATATATATATATATATATATATATATATATATATGTTTGTGTGGAGGGAAAAGAGAAAGAAATAGAAAGGAAGGAAAAAGAAAGAAAGGAAAAGGGAAAGAAAGAAAATCACAATTCCATCTTCTTCCTCTGCCTCGCGACCCCCTTCTCCCTCCTTCTCCCATTTTCATTTTTGTTGCTTCCTTTTGCTTCGAGAAAGGAAACCAAGGCTTGGTGGGTTAGAAAACAAAGATTCCTCAACTTCATTCTTCTTGTTTGATTCGAAAACGAAGAAAAACGGTGTTAGGGATTTCAAAACCGTCAAACACAAACCTCCCCGTTTCATCTAGATCTAAGCTTCGTTTCGCAAAGAGATAGAAGCGAAAGTTGTTCACTACCACACTACGGTGCTAGGGAACCAACTTTGGAAGCGACGTTGCAAGCGGAGATTTTACCGGATTTACTCGCGGAACCGTAATCGCACGATAAAGCTAACGTGAAGGTAAGGGCTCCTTCCAAACTTCTAGCTTGCATTTAGGGACTTATCTGTGGTTGAGTGGAAAAGAATTTTTTTAGTGTTAAAGTGTTGATTTGGGGAAAATGAATTTATGGGTAAAATCTTAGAGTTTGGTTTCGGTGATATTGATGAATGTTTCGCGGAAAATGAATTTAACCCATTGGTGTATGATTTTGAGTAAATGAAGTTTGACGTGTTCATAATTCATGCTTATGAAATTTGATATGTGTATGGTTGGATTTTGTGGAGAAACGAATCGATGTGTTTTGGTGTGAATCGTGGATTGAATTTGATAATATGTTTGAGTTTGTTTTGTGTGGAATTTGAAAACCATTAGAGCTAAACGAGTATTAAGAATGGGGAATCTCTTAATGTCTTGTTTACTTGATGTTTGATTTTGAAAATTGTTTAAGTTAAACGAGTATTAAGAATGGGGAATCTCTTAATGTCTTGTTTACTTGATGTTTGTTTTGAAAATCGTTTAAGTTAAACGAGTATTAAGAATGGGTTAATGTCTTGTTTACTTGATGTTTGTTTTTGAAAATCGTTTAAGTTAAACGAGTATTAAGAATGGAGAATCTCTTAATGTCTTGTTTACTTGATGTTTGTTTTGAAAATCGTTTAAGTTAAACGAGTATTAAGAATGGGGAATCTCTTAATGTCTTGTTTACTTAATGTTTGTTGTGAAAATCCTTTAGGTTAAATGAGTATTCAGAATGGAGAATCTTTTAATGTCTTGTTTATTTGATGTTTGTTTTGAAAATCGTTTAAGTTAAACGAGTATTAAGAATGGGGAATCTCTTAATGTCTTGTTTACTTAATGTTTGTTGTGAAAATCGTTTAAGTTAAATGAGTATTAAGAATGGGGAATCTTTTAATAGCTGCATTTGCTTAACGATTGTCTTGGATGGAGTCAGTATATGCTCATGCACTTTCATTCTTTTTGTAAATCGTGCAGACCCGTGATAGGTGGCACCTTGATAAATAGTACTTTGGCCTGTGATAGGCGGTACATTTATGATTTACGTTTTTGTAAACCGTGTAGACCCGTGATAGGTGGCACCTTGGTAAATAGTGCTTTTGCCTGTCATAGGCGGTACATTTACAATTTACATTCTTTTTAGCAAACCGTGCAGACCCGTGATAGGTGGCACCTCGGTACACAGTATGGGCCTGTGATAGGCAGTACGTTTATGGTTTACGCTGTTTAGTAAATCGTGCAGACCCGTGATAGGTGGCACCTCGGTAATTGGTACTTTGGCCTGCGATAGGCGGTACAATTATGATTTACGGCCCTTCGAGGAGGGTTTTGGTTTGGAATTCCGAGTCCATGCATTTTGGCATATACGCATCGCATTAGGGTGCTTGGCACGCGAGTCGTGTTTGATTCAAGTTTATGATTGAGTGTTTTGAATTTCAGTTGTCGTGGTAATTGTGTTGAAATTGCTAAGTGTTACGAATTGATTATTGTGTGTAAGTGTGATGAATTGTAAAACTATTTTGAAACTCAATTTGTCGTGGTGATCGTGTGGGAATTGCTAAGTGTTAAGATATGGAATTGTGTATGAATGTGATTGAGTTAGTTTATGTATTTTTGGAAGAATATGCAGGGAAATCGATTTCCCAATCGATTGGATGAGTTACAGGGACTTCCCTAATTTGACATAATCGATTTGCCAATCGATTTTATAATATGTTTTTCAAAACCATTTAAGAAATCGATTTGGCCATACAGGAATTTAGCAAAACTGACAAAATCGATTTGGAAATCGATTGGCATTAAGTCAGGGGCTCAGTTATTCATTCAATCAATTTCCCAATCGATTGAACTAAGCCCAGAGTTCAAATTTCACTAAAAACCTTCAGGAAATCGATTTGGAAATCGATTGGCTTAGTAGAAATTCTTATTTTGAGTTAGATAACAGATTGCTCAATTGATTTATCAAAGTCTTGGTCAGTTATGTATTACTTGTGTGTAAGTGAAATTGATTGTAAACAAGACATTAACAGTCCCTATACACAACCCAAAAAGAAAGACGTCTAGTCCCTATACATCAACCTAATCTGATCATTCTACCAAAAAACTATACACCCTGAGTGATCTCCACGCACCCCGTAAGATCCTCCTAACATAGCTCCAGTCAGGCGTTCCCGTCTACATTCCCATCCACAGGGTACGAACCGGTAGGATTGTCCTGGCTCTCATCTGAGGGCAAAGCCCAGATTTCCACAATAGTTGTAAAGGGTCACCAACCGAAATTAACAGTTAACACATAACATTTAAGTTTTTAAATGCACAAATAACCTTTCAACCTAGCATGCACCTTAAAAGGGTTTTCAATATGCTAAAAGTTCATATAACACTTGCCAAAAAAAAATGAAATCAAAACAAAGTTCTCAATCCATCAAGTAATACATAACTGACCAAGACTTTGATAAATCAATTGAGCAATCTGTTATCTAACTCAAAATAAGAATTTCTACTAAGCCAATCGATTTCCAAATCGATTTCCTGAAGGTTTTTAATGAAATTTGAACCCTGGGCTTAATTCAATCGATTGGGAAATCGATTGAATGAATAACTGAGCCCCTGTGTTAAAGCCAATCGATTGGGAAATCGATTTCCTGAGGGTTTTTCGTGAAAACTGTACTCTGGGCTTAATTCAATCGATTGGGAAATCGATTGAATGAATAACTGAGCCCCTGTATTAAAGCCAATCGATTTCCAAATCGATTTTGTCAAAATGGCTGAGCTCCTGTAATG
>NC_021164.2:28164611-28183416 GCF_000331145.2 Cicer arietinum
TAAAATCGATTGGCAAATCGATTATGTCAAATTAGGGAAGTCCCTATAACTCATCCAATCGATTGGGAAATCGATTTCCCTGCATATTCTTCCAAAAATACATAAACTAACTCAATCACATTCATACACAATTTCATATCTTAACACTTAGCAATTCCCACACGATCACCACGACAAATTGAGTTTCGAAATATTTTTACAATTCATCACACTTACACACAATAATCAATTCGTAACACTTAGTAATTTCAACACAATTACCACGACAACTCAAATTCAAAACACTCAATCATAAACTTGAATCAAACACGACTCGCGTGCCAAGCACCCTAATGCGATGCGTATATGCCAAAATGCATGGACTCGGAATTCCAAACCAAAACCCTCCTCGAAGGGCCGTAAATCATAATTGTACCGCCTATCGCAGGACAAAGTACCAATTACCGAGGTGCCACCTATCACGGGTCAGCACGATTTACTTAAAAAGCGTAAATCGTAAACGTACCGCCTATGACAGGCCAAAGTACTATTTACCGAGGTGCCACCTATCACGGGTCAGCACAATTTACTAAAAACGTAAATCGTAAACGTATCGCCTATCACAGGCCAAAGTACTATTTACCGAGGTGCCACCTATCACAGGTCAGCACAATTTACCAAAAACGTAAATCGTAAACGTACCACCTATCACGGGTCAGCACTGTTTACCGAGGTGCCACCTATCACGGGTCTGCACGATTTACCAAAATGAAATGCATGAACATACACTGACTCCATCCACAACAATTGTTAAGCAAATGCAGATATTAAAAGATTCCCCATTTTTAATACTCATTTAACTTAAACGATTTTCACAACAAACATTAAGTAAACAAGACATTAAGAGATTCCCCATTCTTAATACTCATTTAACTTAAACGATTTTCCCAAACACACATTAATTAAACAAAACATTAAGAGATTCCCCATTCTTAATGCTCGTTTAACCCTAATGGTTTTCAAATTCCACATAAAACCACTCAAACATATTATCAAAAACAAATCACAATTCACACCACTTCACGTCTCGAATTTCATAAGCATCAATTATGAACACGTCAAACACGATTAACATAAATCATCACAACATACCACTGAAACACATCAAATTTCATTTACTCAAAATCATACACAAATGAGTTAAAGTCATTTTCCACGAAACATTCATCAATAACACCAAAACCTAACTCTAAGATTTTACCCATAAAGCCTTAGATTCATTTTCCCCAAAATCAACACTTTAACCCTAACAAATTCCTTTCCACACAACCACAGATAAGTCCATAAATTCAAACTAGAAGTTTGGAAGGAGCCCTTACCTTAACGTTAGCTTTTACGTTCGATTACGGTACCGCGAGTAAATCCGGTAAGAATCTCCGCTCGCAACGTCGCCTCCAAGTTGGTTCCCTAGCACTGTAGCGTGGTAGTGAGCAACTTTCTCTTGTATCTCTTCGCGAAACGAAGCTTAGATCTAGATGAAACGGGGAGGTTTGTGTTTGACGGTTTTCAAATCCATAACTCCGTTTTTCAATCCGGGAAGAAAGAAGAAGCTAAAAATTTGTTCTTACTCACCCACAATTCTTGGGTTTCTACTCTAGAAACAAAGGAAGCAACAAAAATGGAGGTAGAAGGAAGAAAAAGGAATGGGTTTCACGAGAATGGAGGGAACGTGTTTCTGTTTCCTCTGTTTTCTGTTTTCTTTTCTTTTTCCTTTCCTCTATTCTCTTTCCTTTCTATTTCCTTTCCTTTCTTTTCTATTTCCTTTTTCTTTTCTCTCCAAACAAATATGTATATATATATATATATATATATTAATTACTTTTAACAAATATCTCAAAAACTAGATATTTGTTAAATTACCATTTCACCGATAACACATTAAATTCTTCGTAAAGATTCACCACAGCTAATTTAATTTATTCATCGACGAGTAATTCTAATCGGCATCAAAATATATTTTTGGGCATTTAAGCTCACAAAATATTAATAACTTGGCTAAAAAGCCTCCGGGTTCAATAACAAAATACACTAAAATACATAAAGTATACTTTAAAATTATGGGTCTTACACCTAGGCTTATCCTAGTCCAATTAGGATTTTTTTAACCAATCTTCCACATCTAATACGTGTGTTTGTGTCATTGGTTTAACAATTAAGTCATTTTCGTCCTCCCTTTGTTATTCTAGTCCATTTAGGGTTTTTAACCAATCATTTTGCATCCAATAAGTTTATTTGTGGACTGGATTAGCTTTTAGGTCATGTTCGTCCTCCCTAGGCTTAGTTTAATCGATTTAGGGTTTTTAACCAATCTAGTGCATCCAATAAGTTCATTTGTGTCATTGGATTAGCATTTAGGTCATTTTCGTCCTCCCTAGGCTTATTCTAGTCCATTTATGGTTTTTAACCAATCTAGTGCATCCAATAAGTTCATTTGTGTCATTGGATTAACATTTATGTTATTTTTTGTACTCCCTAGGCTTATTCTGCTCCAATACGGGTTTTTAACCAATCTTGTGCATCCAATACGTGTCTTTGTGTCATTCAATTAACATTTAGATCTTCTTCGTCCTCCCTAGGCTTATTCTAGTCCAATGAAGGTTTTCATCCAATCTTGTGCATCCAATAGGCGTGTTTGTGTCATAGGATTAACATTTAGGTCATTCTCTTCCTCCCTAGGCTTATTCTAAAATATTTAGGGTTTTTGTAAAATCTTGTGCATCCATAAGTTCATTTGTGTCATTGGATTAACATTTATGTCATCTTTAGTCATCCCTAGGTTTATTCTGGTCCAACAAGGTTTTTTAACCAATGATGTCCATCCAATACGTGTGTTTATGTCATTGGATTAACATTTAGGTCATCTTCTTCCTCCCTAAGATTAATCTAGTCCATATAGAGTTTTTGTCCAATCTGTTGCATCCAAAAAGTTCATTTGTGTCATTGGATTAACATTTAGGTCATTTTCGTCCTCCCTAGGCTTATTCTAATCCATTTAGGGTTTTTAACCAATCTTGTGCATCCAATAGGCGTGTTTGTGTCATAGGATTAACATTTAGGTCATTTTCGTCCTCCCTAGGCTTATTCTAATCCATTTAGGGTTTTTAACCAATCTTGTGCATCCAATAGGCGTGTTTGTGTCATAGGATTAACATTTAGGTCATTTTCGTCCTCCCTAGGCTTATTCTAGTCCAATTAGGGTTTTTTTAACCAATCTTCCCATTCTCATACATGTGTTTGTGTCATTGGTTTAACAATTAAGTCATTTTCATCCTCCCTTTGTTATTCTAGCTTTTAGGTCATATTCGTCCTCCTTAGGCTTATTCTAATCCATTTAGGGTTTTTAACCAATCTTGTGCATCTAATAAGTTCAATTGTGTCATTGGATTAACAAATATGTTATTTTTCGTAATCCCTAGGCTTATTCTGCTCCAATAAGGGTTTTTAACAAATCTTGGGAATTCGATAGGTGTGTTTGTGTCATTGCATTAACATTTAAATCTTTTTCGTCCTCCCTAGGCTTATTCTAGTCCATTTATGGTTTTTAACCAATCTTGTGCATCCAATAGGCGTGTTTGTGTCATAGGATTAACATTTAGGTCATTCTATTCCTCCCTAGGCTTATTATAATCGATTTAGGGGTTTTTTAAAATCTTGTTCATCCATAAGTTCATTTGTGTCATTGGATTAACATTTATGTCATTTTTCGTCATCCCTTGGCTTATTCTGGTCCAATAAGGGTTTTTAACCAAAGTTGTCCATCCAATACGTGTGTTTATGTCATTGGATTAACATTTAGGTCATCTTCTTCCTCCCTAACATTAATCTAGTCCATATTGGATTTTTGTCCAATCTGTTGCGTCCAAAAATTTTGTTTGTGTCATTGGATTAACATTTAAGTCATTTTCGTCCTCCCTAGGCTTATTCTAGTCCAATTAGGGTTTTTTAACCAATCTTCCGCATCTAATACGTGTGTTTGTGTCATTGGTTTAACAATTAAGTCATTTTCGTCCTCCCTTTGTTATTCTAGTCCATTTAGGGTTTTTAACCAATCTATTCCATCCAATAAGTTTATTTGTGTCATTGGATTAGCTTTTAGGTCATATTCGTCCTCCCTAGGCTTATTCTAATCCATTTAGGGTTTTTAACCAATCTTGTGCATCCAATAAGTTCAATTGTGTCATTAGATTAACAAATATGTTATTTATCGTAATCCCTAAGCTTATTCTGCTCCAATAAGGGTTTTTAACCAATCTTGTGCATCCAATAGGTGTGTTTGTGTCATTGGATTAACATTTAGATCTTTTTTGTCCTCCCTAGGCTTATTCTAGTCCATTTATGGTTTTTAACCAATCTAGTGCATCCAATAGGCGTGTTTGTGTCATAGGATTAACATTTAGGTCATTCTCTTCCTCCCTAGCCTTATTCTAATCGATTTAGGGGTTTTTTAAAATCTTGTGCATCCATAAGTTCATTTGTGTCATTGGATTAACATTTATGTCATTTTTCGTCATCCCTTGGCTTATTCTGGTCCAATAAGGGTTTTTAACCAAAGTTGTCCATCCAATACGTGTGTTTATGTCATTGGATTAACATTTAGGTCATCTTCTTCTTCCCTAAGATTAACCTAGTCCATATTGGGTTTTTGTCCAATCTGTTGCATCCAAAAATTTTGTTTGTGTCATTGGATTAACATTTAGGTCATTTTCGTCCTCCCTAGGCTTATTCTAGTCCAATTAGGGTTTTTTTAACCAATTTTCCACATCTAATACGTGCGTTTGTGTCATTGGTTTAACATTTAAGTCATTTTCGTCCTCCCTTTGTTATTCTAGTCCATTTAGGGTTTTTAACCAATCTATTCCATCCAATTAGTTTATTTGTGTCATTGGATTAGCTTTTAGGTCATATTCGTCCTCCCTAGGCTTATTCTAATCCATTTAGGGTTTTTAACCAATCTTGTGCATCCAATAAGTTCAATTGTGTAATTGGATTAACATTTATGTTATTTATCGTAATCCCTAGGCTTATTCTGCTCCAATAAGGGTTTTTAACCAATCTTGTGCATCCAATAGGTGTGTTTGTGTCATTGGATTAACATTTAGGTCATTTTCGTCCTCCCTAGGCTTATTCTAATCCATTTAGGGTTTTTAACCAATCTTGTGCATCCAATAGGTGTGTTTGTGTCATTGGATTAACATTTAGGTCATTTTCGTCCTCCCTAGGCTTATTCTAATCCATTTAGGGTTTTTAACCAATCTTGTGCATCCAATAGGTGTGTTTGTGTCATTGGATTAACATTTAGGTCATTTTCGTCCTCCCTAGGCTTATTCTAATCCATTTAGGGTTTTTAACCAATCTTGTGCATCCAATAGGTGTGTTTGTGTCATTGGATTAACATTTAGATCTTTTTCGTCCTCCCTAGGCTTATTCTAGTCCAATTATTGTTTCAACCAATCTTGTGCATCCAATAGGCGTGTTTGTGTCATAGGATTAACATTTAGGTCATTCTCTTCCTCCCTAGCCTTATTTTTATCCATTTAGGGTTTTTAACCAATCTTGTGCATCCAATAGGCGTGTTTGTGTCATAGGATTAACATTTAGGTCATTCTCTTCCTCCCTAGCCTTATTTTTATCCATTTAGGGTTTTTAACCAATCTTGTGCATCCAATAGGCGTGTTTGTGTCATAGGATTAACATTTAGGTCATTCTCTTCCTCCCTAGCCTTATTTTTATCCATTTAGGGTTTTTAACCAATCTTGTGCATCCAATAGGCGTGTTTGTGTCATAGGATTAACATTTAGGTCATTCTCTTCCTCCCTAGCCTTATTTTTATCCATTTAGGGTTTTTAACCAATCTTGTGCATCCAATAGGCGTGTTTGTGTCATAGGATTAACATTTAGGTCATTTTCGTCTTCCCTAGGCTTATTCTGGTCCAATAAGGGTTTTTAACCAATCTTGTGCATCCAATATGTGTGTTTATGTCAATGGATTATCATTTAGGTCATCTTCTTCCTCCCTAATATTAATCTAGTCCATATAGGGTTTTTGTCCAATCTGTTGCATCAAAAAATTCGTTTGTGTCATTGTATTAACATTTAGGTCATTTTCGTCTTCCCTAGGCTTATTCTAGTCCAATTAGGGTTTTTTTTTAACCAACCTTCCACATCTAATACGTGTGTTTGTGTCATTGGTTTAACAATTAAGTCATTTTCGTCCTCCCTTTGTTATTCTAGTCCGTTTAGGGTTTTTAACCAATCTTGTGCATCTAATACGTGTGTTTGTGTCATTGGTTTAACAATTAAGTCATTTTCGTCCTCCCTTTGTTATTCTAGTCCGTTTAGGGTTTTTAACCAATCATTTGCATCCAATAAGTTTATTTGTGGCATTGGATTTGGTTTTAGGTAATATTCGTCCTTCCTAGGCTTATTCTAATCGATTTAGGGTTTTTAACCAATCTAGTGCATCCAATAAGTTCATTTGTGTCATTGGATTAACATTTATGTTATTTTTCGTACTCCCTATGCTTATTCTGCTCCAATAAGGGTTTTTAACAAATCTTGTGCATCCAATAGGTGTGTTTGTGTAATTTGATTAACATTTAGATCTTTTTTGTCCTCCCTAGGCTTATTCTAGTCCAATTATTGTTTTAAACCAATCTTGTGCATCCAATAGGGGTGTTTGTGTCATAGGATTAACATTTAGGTCATTCTCTTCCTCCCTAGGCTTATTCTAATCCATTAAGGGTTTTTGTCCAATCTTGTGCATCCCATAAGTTCATTTGTGTCTTTGGATTAACATTTATTTCATTTTTCGTCATCCCTAGGCTTATTCTGGTCCAATAAGGGTTTTTAACCAATCTTGTGCATCCCATAAGTTCATTTGTGTAATTGGATGAACACTTAGGTCATTTTCGTCCTCCCTAGGCTTATTCTGGTCCAATAAGGGTTTTTAACCAATCTTGTGCATCAAATACGTGTCTATGTCATTGGATTAACATTTAGGTCATCTTCTTCCTCCCTAAGATTAATCTAGTCCATATAGGGTATTTGTCCAATCTGTTGCATCAAAAAAGTTCGTTTGTGTCATTGGATTAACATTTAGGTCATTTTCGTCCTCCCTAGGCTTATTCTAGTCCAATTAGGGTTGTTTTAACCAATCTTCCGCATTTAATACGTGTGTTTGTGTCATTGGTTTAACAATTAAGTCATTTTCGTCCTCCCTAGGCTTATTCTAGTCCATTTAGGGGTTTTAACCAATCTTTTGCATCCAATAAGTTTATTTGTGTCATTGGATTAGCTTTTAGGTCATATTCGTCCTCCCTAGGCTTATTCTAGTCCATTTAGGGGTTTTAACCAATCTTTTGCATCCAATAAGTTTATTTGTGTCATTGGATTAGCTTTTAGGTCATATTCGTCCTCCCTAGGCTTATTCTAATCCATTTAGTGTTTTTAACCAATCTTGTGCATCCAATAAGTTCATTGAGTCATTGGTTTAACATATATCTTATTTTTCGTAATCCCTAGGCTTATTTTGGTCCAATAAGGGTTTTTAACAATGAATAAATAAAGTATTTGAAATCAAAAGTCAGAAGGTCAAAGGAAAAGGATGAATATAGCTAGATCTATAATCCAGAGGATGACAGACTAGGCTGAGGATGGTTCAGCAAAGTTGAAAACAACCCATCAAGCATGTGCAAAGACTAAAATCAGACCATTTATTGTGCTTGCACGAATGAATACATAAAGAAGTCAAGTTAAAGAAAGGCAACAAGAAACAAGCCAAAAATAGACATTCACATGTTGCTGCCAGATCTGATCCTCGGACTAGAGGATGACATACCTATGTAATAGGGTGGCTTTCTCTCTCTTGTCAACATCACCTCAAAAGCTAAAATCAACCTAGTCCTTAAAGTTTTCGAAAAGGACATACCTATGTAATAGGGTGGCTTTCTCTCTCTTGTCAACATCACCTCAAAAGCTGAAATCAACCTAGTCCTTAAAGTTTTCGAAAAGGTTGCAGCTCACATGGTAAAAGAAACAGCTTTGCACTTCTGATAAAAGAGAATAAACAAGGACATATCAAGATCAAATTACAAGAAAGAAGTGAATGCACGAGGATGGCTGCTGCCTGGGCTAGAAAAGCTGAATGTCAGTTTTGTAATTATGATGAAAAACCTTGGATATTTAGAAATGAGTTCCAACGGTCATCAAAGAGCTTGGACCCCTATAAAATGCAACAAGCTCTCCATCATAAGATACACAACACAATTGCACAAAAAGATCAAGCATCTTAAAGCTATCATGAGCAATACACATCCTCACTTCATACTTTCTTTGATCCTACACTATATCTTGGTAAATCCTTTGAGAAGGTATTAAGTATCAATCACTCTCATACAACTTTGTAATTTCCTTGTGAGTTACACTTGGAAATATTTGAATATTTATTGTAAGCTTGGTGAAGCTAAAGAATACACAGTTTGTAATCATCCTCAGTGTGAGGTTGATCAGTTTGAACGTTAATGAAATCTCACAAGAGTGTGAGCACTGGATGTAGCCAACTTTGGGTGAACCAGTATAAAATTGTGTGTGTGTCTCTCATATTCTTCTCTTACTCTTTCGCTCAAGTTAAAACTAAAGGGTTGAAAAAAATCCATCCTCGGACTTACCATCCTCTACGAGAGGATAGTTTAAAAATCTCTTGAAAATTATTTTTAAACAGCAAAATCCCTATTCAACCCCCCTTCTAATGATATTTAGCTACATCAATTCGACCTCCCTAGGCTTATTCTAATCCATTTAGCGTTTTTAACCAATCTTGTGCATCCAATAAGTTCATTTGTGTAAATGGATTTAGATTTAGGACATTTTCATCCTCCCTAGGCTTATTCTAGTCCAATTAGGGTTTTTAACCAATCATGTGCATCCAATAGTTGTGTTTATGTCATTGGATTAACATTTAGATCTTTTTCGTCCTCCCTAGGTTTATTCTAGTCCAATTAAGGTTTTCAACCACTCTTGTGCATCCAATAGGCGTGTTTGTGTCATAGGATTAAAATTTAGGTCATTCTCTTCCTCCCTAGGCTTATTCTAATCCATTTAGGATTTTTTTTTCCAATCTTGTGCATCCATTTAGGATTTTTAAACAGTCTTGTGCATCCAATACGTGTGTTTATGTCATTGGATTAATATTTAGGTCATTTTCGTCCTCCCTAGGCTTATTCTTGTCCATTTAGAGTTTTTAACCAATCTTATGCATTCAATAGGTGTGTGTGTGTGTGTCAATGGATTAACATTTAGGTCATTTTCATCCTCCCTAGGCTTATTCTAGTCCAATTAGGGTTTATAACTTATCACGTGCCTCCAAAATTTGAGTTTATGTCATTGGATTAACATGTAGATCTTTTTCGTCCTCCCTAGGCTTATTCTAGTCCAATTACGATTTTCAACCAACCTTGTGCCTCCAATAGGCGTGTTCGTGGCATAGGATTAACATTTAGGTGATTCTCTTCCTCCCTATGCTTATTCTAGTCCATTTAGGATTAACATTTAGGTGATTCTCTTCCTCCCTTTTGATTTAACATTTTGGTCATTTTTGTCCTCCTTAGGCTTATTCTAGTCCTTTTAGGGTTTTTAACCAATCTTGTGCATCCAATAAGTTCATTTGTGTCATTGGATAAACATTTAGGTCATTTTGGTTCTCCCAAGGCTTATTCTAGTCCAATTACGGTTTTTAACCATTCTTGTGAATCCAATAGGTGTGTTTGTGTAATTGGATTAACATTAACGTTAATTTCGTCCTCCCTAGGCTTATTCTTATCCATTTAGGGTTTTTGTCCAATTCTATGCCTCCCAAAAGTTCATTTGTGTCATTGGATTAACATTTAGGTCATTTTCGTCCTACCTAAGCTTATTCTAGTCCATTTAGCGTTTTTAACCAATCTTGTGCATCCAGTAAGTTCATTTGTGTCATTGGATTAACATTTAGGTCATTTTCGTCCTACCTAAGCTTATTCTAGTCCATTTAGCGTTTTTAACCAATCTTGTGCATCCAGTAAGTTCATTTGTGTCATTGGATTAACATTTAGGTCATATTCATTCACCCTAGGGTTATAGTAGTCCAATTTTGATTTTTAACATATCTTGTGCATCCAATAGCCGTGTTTGTGCCATTGGATTAATATTAAGGTCACTTTCGTCCTCCGAAGGCTTATTCTTGTCCAATTAGGGGTTTTAACCAATCTTGTGCATCCTATAAGTTCATTTGTGTTATTGGATTAACATTTAGGCCATTTTCGTCCTACCTAAGCTTATTCTAGTCCATTTAGCGTTTTTAACCAATCTTGTGCATCCAGTAAGTTCATTTGTGTCATTGGATTAACATTTAGGTCATTTTCGTCCTCCCTAGGCTTATTCTTGTCCAATTAGGGGTTTTAACCAATCTTGTGCATCCTATAAGTTCATTTGTGTTATTGGATTAACATTTAGGCCATTTTCATTCTTCCTAGGCTTATTCTAGTCCAATTAGGGTTTTCAACCAATCTTGTGCATCCAATAGGTTTGTTTGTGTTGTTGGACTAACATTAAGGTCATTTTCGTCCTCCCTAGGCTTATTCTAGTCCATTTAGGGTTTTTTTCCAATTTGTGCATCCAATAAGTTGATTTGTGTCATTGGATTAACATTTAGGTAATTTTCGTCCTCCCTAGGCTTATTCTAGTCTTATTACGGTTTTTCACCAATCTTGTGCATCTAATACGTGTGTTTCTGTCATTGGATTAATATTCAGGTCATTTTCGTCCTCCCTAAGCTTATTCTAGTCTAGTTAGTGTTGTTAACCAATCTTGTGCATCATATAGATTCATTTGTGTTATTCGACTAACATTTAGGTCATTTTCGTCCTCCCAAGGCTTATTCTAGTCCATTTAGCGTTTTTAACCAATCTTGTACATTCAATAAGTTCATTTGTATCAATGGATTAACATTTAGGACATATACGTCCTCCCTAGACTTATTCTAGTCCAATTAGGATTTTTATCAAATCTTGTGCTTCCAATAGACATGTTTGTTTCATTGGACTAATATTTAGGTCATTTTCGTCCTTTGTAGTCTTATTCTAGTCCAATTACGGGTTTTAACCAATCTTGTGCATCCTATAAGTTCATTTATGTCATTGGATTAACATTTAGTTCATTTCGTCATCCCTATGCTTATTCTTGTCCAATTAAGGTTTTTACCAATCTTTTGCATCCAATAAGTTCATTTGTGTCATTGGAATAGCTTTTAGGTCGTATTCGTCCTCCCTAGCCTTATTCTAATCCCATAAAGGTTTTTAACCAATCATGTGCATCCAATAGTTATGTTTGTTTCATTGGATTAACATTTAGATCATTTTCGTCCTCCCTAGGCTTATTCTAGTCCAATTAAGGTTTTTAACCAATTTTGTGCATCCAATAGGTGTATTTGTGTCATTGGTTGAGTATCTAGGTCATTTTTATCCTCCCTAGGCTTATTCTAGTCCAATTAAGGTTTTTAACTAATTTTGTGCATCCAATAGGTGTATTTGTGTCATTGGATGAATATTTTGGTCATTTTCATCCTCCCTAGGCTTATTTTAGTCCATTTAGGGTTTTTAATCATTGTTTTGCATCCAATAAGTTCATTTGTGTCATTGGATTAACATTTAGGTCATATTTATCCTCTCTAGCCTTATTCTAGTCCTATGAGGGTTTTTAACCAATCATTTGCATCCAATAGTTGTGTTTGTGTCATTGGATTAGCATTAGATCATTTTCGTCTCCCCTAGATTTATTATAGTCCAATTAGGGTTTTTAACCAATCTTGTGCATCCAATAGGTGTATTTGTGTCATTGGATCAATTTTGGGTCATTTCCGTCCTCCGTAGGCTTATTCTCGTCTAATTAGGGTTTTTAACCAACCTTGAGCAACCAATAGGTGTGTTTTGGTCTGTGGATTAATAATTAGGTCATTTTCGTCTTCCCTAAGCTTATTCTAGTCCATTTAGGATTTTTGTCCAATCTTGTTCATCCTAAAAGTTCATTTGTGTCATTGGATTAACATTTAGGTCCTTTTCATCCTCCCTCGGCTTATTCTAGTCCAATTTGGGTTTTCTAACCAATCTTGTGCATCCAATACGTGTGTTTGTGTACTTGGTTTAACATTTACGTCATTTTCGTCCTCCTATACTTTTTCTAGTCCATTTAGGGTTCTTAACCAATCATGTGGATCTAATAGTTGTGTTTGTGTCATTGGATTACCATATAGGTCATTTTCTTCCTCCCTATGCTTATTCTTGTACATTTAGGGTTTTTGTCCAATCTATTGCATCCAAAAAGGTCATTTGTGTCATTGGATTAACATTTAGGTGATTTTCGTCCTCCCTAGGCTTATTCTACTCCAAGTAGAGTTTTTTAACCAATCTTGTGCATCCAATACGTGTGATTGTCATTGCTTTAACATTTATGTCCTTTTCGTCCTGCTTAGGGTTATTGTAGTCCATTTAGTGTTTTTAACCAATCTTTTGCATCCAATAAGTTCGTTTGTATCATTGGATTAACATTTAGGTCATTTTCAACCTCCCTAGACTTATTCTAGTTCAATTAGGGTTTTTAACCAATCATGTGCATCCAATAGTTGTTTTTGTGTCATTGGATATACATTTAGATCACTTCCGTCCTCCCTAGGCTTATTCTAGTCCAATTTGGGTTTTTAACGATTCTTGTGCATCCATTAGGTGTATTTGGATCATTGGAGGAATATTTAGGTCATTTGTGTCCCCTCTAGGCTTATTCTAGTCAAATTAGGTTTTTAACCAACCTTGTGCAACCAATAGGTGTGTTTGTGTCATTGGATTAACATTGATGTAATTTTTGTCCTCCCTATGCTTATTCTAGTCCATTTAGGATTTTTGTCCAATCTTGTGCATCCAAAAAGTTCATTTGCGTCATTGGAATAACATTTAGGTCATTTTCGTCCTCCCTAGGCTTATTCTAGTCCAATTAGGGTTTTCTAACCAATCTTGTGCATCCAATATGTGTGTTTGTGTCATTGGTTTTACTTTTAGGTCATTTTCGTCCTCCCTAGGCTTATTTTAGTCCATTTAGGATTTTTAACCAATCTTTTGCATCCAATAAGTTCATTTGTGTCATTGGATTAGCTTTTAGGTCATATTCGTTTCCTCTAAGCTTATTCTAGTCCATTTAGGGCTTTTAACCAATAGTGTGCATCCAATAATTGTGTCTGTGTCATTGGATTAACATTGAGGTCATTTTCATCCTCCCTATGCTTATTCTAGTCCAATTAGGGTTTTTAACCAATCTTGTGCATCCAATAGGTGTATTTGGTTCATCAGATTAATATTTTGGGTTATCTTCGTCCTCCGTAGGCTTATTCTAGTCCATTTAGGGTTTCTGTTCATTTGTTTCATTGGATTATTATTTAGGTCATTTTCGTCCACCCTAAGCATATTTTAGTCCATTTAACGTTTTTTAACCAATATTGTGCATCCAATAATGTTTTTTAACATTTACATCGTTAATTTCCTCCCTAGACTTATTCTAGTCCAATTGGGATTTTTAACCAATCTTGTGCATCCAATAGGCATGTTTGTGTCATTGATTAATATTTAGGTAATTTTCGTCTTCCGTAGGCTTATTTTAATCCAATTAGAAGTTTTAACCAATCTTGTGCATCTAATAGGTTTTTTTGTGTTGTTGGAATAACATTTAGGACATTTTCTTCCTCCCTAAGCTTATTCCAGTCCATTTAGGGTTTTTGTCCAATCTTATTCATCCCATGAGTTCATTTGTGTCATTGGATTAACATTTAGGTAACTTTCTTCGTCCCAAGGCTTATTTTAGTTCAATTACGGTTTTTAACCAATCTTGTGCATCCAATACATGTGTTTGTGTCATTGGATTAATATTCCTGTCATTTTCTCCGTCCCTAGGCTTATTCTAGTCCAGTTAGTGTTTTTAACCAATCTTGTGCATCCTATAAGTTCAGTTGTGTTATTCGACTAACATTAAGATCATTTTTGTCCTCCCTAAGCTTATTCTAGTCCAATTACGGTTTTTAACCAATCTTGTGCAGCCAATACGTGTGTTTGTGTGATATGATTAAAATTTAGGTTATTTTCTTCCTCCCTAGGCTTATTCTAGTCCATTTAGGGTTTTTATGCAATCTTGTCCATCCAATAAGTTCATTTATGTCATTGGATTAATATTTAGGTCATTTTCGTCCTCTTTAGGCTTATTCTAGTCCAATTAAGGGTTTGAACCAATCTTGTGCATCCAATTGGTGTGTTTGTGTCATTGGATTAACATTTAGGTCATTTTCAGCTTCCCTAAGCTTATTCTAGTTCATTTAGGATTTTTGTCTAATATTGTGCATCGAATAAGTTTATTTGTGTCATTGGATTAACATTTATGTCATTTTTCGTCATCCCTATGCTAATTCTAGTCCAATAAGGGTTTTTAACCAATCTTGTGCATCCAATACGTGTGTTTGTATAATTGGTTCAACATTTAGGTCATTTTCCTCCTCCCTAGTCTTATTCTAGTCCTTTTAGGGTTTTTAACCAATCTTGTGCATCCAATAGGTGTGTTTGTGTCAATGGATTAACATTTAGGTCATATTCATCCTCCCTACAGTTATTCTAGTCCGTTTAGGGTTTTTGTTCAATCTTGTGCATCCAATAAGTTCATTTGTGTCATTGGATTATCACTTATGTCATTTTTCGTCATCCCTAAGCTTATTCAAGTCTAATAAGGGTTTTTAACCAATCTGGTGCATGCAATACATGTGTTTGTGTCATTGGATTAACATTTAGATCATGTGCGTCCTCCCTAGGCTTATTCTAGTCCATTTAGGGTTTTTAACCAATCTTTTGCATCCAATAAGTTCATTTGTGTCGTTGGGTTAACATTTAGATCATATTCATCCTCCCTAGGCTTATTTTAGTCCAATTAGGGCTTTTAACCAATCATGTGCATCCATTAGTTGTGTTTGTGTCATTGGATTTACATTTAGGTCATTTTTGTCCTTCCTAGGCTTATTCTAGTCCAATTAAGGTTTTCAACCAATCTTGTGCATCGAATAGGTGTATGTGTGTCATTGGATTAACATTTAGGTCATTTTCGTCCTTCCTAGGCTTATTCTTGTTCATTTAGGATTTTTGTTCAATCTTATGTATTGATCCGCTGTCGCACACGGGTCAAATACAATTGATAAAATGTAAATAGAGGTAATAACTCGAATCGTTTCGCAAGGACTTTTGATATTGTAATAATAACCGAATTGAAATTAAAAAGGGTTTTTTTTTATATTTTTGTTTTAACGGATGAGCAAAACAATTAATCCACTTATTCGAGTTTCAAACCTATCACAGATTCTATCAATGAGTGTAATTTCTAATTTGTGATTCTATTCTTATTTGACTATAGAATTGATCAAACAAGCGTAATCAATCCTATGTGAATTTTGTTTCTTTGATTGAATTAAGCATCAAAGTCATCAAAATATTATAAATAATGATCAAGCGTCGCAAAATTATAATTCAATTAAATTAGAAACCGAAACCAAATTCTGTCAAATAAATTTAATCAATCATATTGAAATTTAATTTAAGTAATCAATATATCAATATAATCAAATAAACAAGATAGAATCATGAATAGAATTTGACAGTGTAACCTGAATCTCAAGGTGCTAACGAAACTCTGAACTCGTGGATTAAGCTTATAAAATTAGCCTTCCATGAAATTACAATAAAACTGTTTATGTCTTGTAGCAATTTGAATCCTCATTTTTCCCCCTCTTAGAAAAGGAACAAAACTGCCAATATATAGTACTTGTTATTGGACTTTAGGGTTTAGGGTTTAAAAACAAGTGGCCCGCTAATTAAAATTATTACAAATATCCAAATTATGAAATTTGCAATTTCGGCCCAGTAAAGTTCGGAATTGGTCTTTCCTTCCAACACAAAGGTTGTAACTCAGATTTTTATCTTTCCAACGCCTGATCATATGTGCCAATCCGATATCCAGAGCTCAAGTTATGACATACATAGCGAGAAAGAGTCAAAATATAGACAATAAAACTAAAAGGCAAATAATAAAATAATAATTCAAATTCGACCCAAAGTTTAGAAACAAGTCAAAATTATAATCTAAGATATAAAGAGCTTTTAAAATACCAAACTAAAAAGCTAAAAACATGTGCCCAAATGTTACAATCATGCATCCAAAAAGTTCATTTGTGTCATTGGATTAACATTTAGGTCATTTTTATCCTCCCTATGCTTATTCTAGTCCAATTAAGGTTTTTAACTAATTTTGTGCATCCAATAAGTTCATTTGTGTCATTGGATGAATATTTAGGTCATATTCATCCTCTCTAGCCTTATTGTAGTCCAATGAGGGTTTTTAACCAATCATTTGCATCCAATAGTTGTGTTTGTGTCATTGGATTAGCATTAGATCATTTTCGTCTTCCCTAGGCTTATTCTAGTCCAATAAGGGTTTTTAATCAACTTGTGCATCCAATACGAGTGTTTGTGTCATTGATTTATCATATAGGTAATTTTCGTCCTTCCCAAGCTTATTCTAGACCATTTAGGGTTTTTAACCAATCTTTTGCATCCAATAAGTTCATTTGTGTCATTGGATAAACATTTAGGTCATTTTAATCCTCCCTAGGCTTATTCAAGTCCAATTAGGGTTTTTAACCATTCTTGTGCATCCAATAGGTGTGTTTGTGTCATTGGATTAACATTTAGGTTATTTTCGTCCTCCATAGACTTATTCTTGTCCATTTAGGGTTTTTGTCCAATATTGTGCATCCAAAAAGTTCATTTGTGTCATTGGATTAACATTTAGGTCATTTTCGTCCTCTCAAAGCTTATTCTAGTCCATTTTGCGTTTTTCACCAATCTTGTGCATCCAATAAGTTCATTTGTGTCATTGGATTAACATTTAAGTCATATTCATCCCCCTTGGGCTTATTCTAGTCCAATTAGGATTTTTAACAAATCTTGTGCATCCAATAGGCGTGTTTGTGCCACTAGATTAATTTTTAGATCATTTTCGTACTCCGTAGGCTTATCCTAGTCCAATTAGAGGTTTTAACCAATCTTTTGCATCCTATAAGTTCATTTGTGTCATTGGATAAACATTTAGGTCATTTTAATCCTCCCTAGGCTTATTCAAGTCCAATTAGGGTTTTTAACCATTCTTGTGCATCCAATAGGTGTGTTTGTGTCATTGGATTAACATTTAGGTCATTTTCATCCTCCCTAGGCTTATTCTAGTCCATTTAGGGTTTTTGTCCAATCTTGTGCATCCAAAAAGTTCATTTGTGTCATTGGATTAACATTTATGTCATTTTCATCTTCCCTAGGCTTATTCTACTCCATTTAGGGTTTTTAACCAATCAAATGCATCCAATAGGTTTGTTTGTGTCATTGGATTAACATTTAGGTCATTTTCATCCTCCCTAGGCTTATTCTAGTCCATTTAGGGTTTTTGTCCAATCTTGTGCATCCAAAAAGTTCATTTGTGTCATTGGATTAACATTTATGTCATTTTCATCTTCCCTAGGCTTATTCTACTCCATTTAGGGTTTTTAACCAATCAAATGCATCCAATAGGTTTGTTTGTGTCATTGGATTAACATTTAGGTCATTTTCATCCTCCCTAGGCTTATTCTAGTCCATTTAGGGTTTTTGTCCAATCTTGTGCATCCAATAAGTTCATTTGTGCCATTGATTAACATTTATGTCATTTTTCGTCATCCCTATGCTTATTGTGGTCCAATCTTGTACATCTAATATGTGTGTTTGTGTCATTGGATTAACATTTAGGTCATTTTTGTAACACCCAATTTTTTTAAGCGAGGGTGTATTTTTTTTTTAAAGAAATTAAAATAAATCAGAGAATTAAATAAGGTAATACCTTTGGATAAATAATTGAGGCATTATAATTTACAAGCAGCGGAAAAGTTTCTCAAAATATATGAATCCAAAGTATTTACACAACGACAAATGATACATGGAACCCATTCAACTAAGATGTCATACTGACAATATTAGTAAAGGTACAGTTTTCCAGTTCAAAATAACGTAATCCAAAAAAAACATATGTTCCCTCTATGTCATCCTAATATGATCATTCTTCACAAAAAACTATAGCTCTACACCCTGAGGGATCTCCACGCGCCCCGTGAGATGCTCCTAACATAGCTCCAGTCAAGCAATCCCATCTACATTCCCATCCGTAGGGTACGAACCGGTAGGATCGTCCTGGCTCTCATCTGAGGGCAAAGACCAAATTTCCACAATAGTTGTAAAGGGTCACCAACCGAAATTAACAATTAACACATAACATTTAAGTTTTTAAATGCACAAAATAACCTTTCAACTTAGCATGCACCTTAAAAGGGTTTTCCATATGCTAAAAGTTCATATAACACTTGCCAAATAAAAATGAAGTCAAAATAAACTTCTCAATCCATCAAGTAATACATAACTAACCAAGACATTGATAAATTAATTGAGCAATCTGTTATCTAACTCAAAATAAGAATTTCTACTAAGCCAATCGATTTCCAAATCGATTTCTTGAAGGTTTTTAGTGAAATTTGAATTCTTGGCTTAATTCAATCGATTGGGCAATCAATTGACAGGATAGCTGAGCCCCTGACTTAATGCCAATCGATTTCCAAATCGATTTTTGTTAGTTTTGCTGAATTCCT
>NC_021164.2:28183430-28185452 GCF_000331145.2 Cicer arietinum
TTGCATGGCCAAATCCATTGGGAAATCGATTTTATAAATAGTTGAGCCCATGTAACTTCCCAAATCGATTGGGAAATCGATTTTATAAATAGTTAAGCCCCTGTAACTTCCCAAATCGATCGGGAAATCGATTTCCCTGCTTATCCTTCCAAAAAATACATAAACTAACTCTATATCATTCATACACAACTCCAAATCTTAACACTTAGCAATTCCCACACAATCACCACGACAAATTGGGTTTCGAAATAGTTTTACAATCCATCACACTTACACACGATAATCAAGACATAACACTTAGCAATTCCAACACAATTACCACGACATCTTGAGTTTCGAAATAATTTACAATCAAACATGCTATCACACAATTCCAAATCAAAACCCTCCACGAGAGGCGTAAATCCTAAACGTACAGTTTCTCACGAACGAACACGAGTGCAGTCTCTCATGGACAAACACAATTTACCAGGGTGTAGTCTCTCACGGACAAACACCTGTGCAGTCTCTCACGGACAAACACAATTTACCAGGGTGTAGTCTCTCACGGACAAACACCTGTGCAGTCTCTCACGGACAAACACAAGTTACCAGGGTGTAGCCTCTCCCGGACAAACACCTCTGCAATCTCTCACGGACAAACATAATTTACCAGGGTGTAGTCTCTCACGGACAAACACCTGTGCAGTCTCTCACGGACAAACACAATTTACCAGGGTGTAGTCTCTCACGGACAAACACCTGTGCAGTCTCTCACGGACAAACAAAGGTTAGCAGGGTTTAGCCTCTCCCGGACAAACACCTCTGCAATCTCTCATGGACAAACATAATTTACCAGGGTGTAGTCTCTCACGGACAAACACCTGTGCAGTCTCTCACGGACAAACACAATTTACTGGGGTGTAGTCTCTCACGGACAAACACCATTAAGTAAAGGCATATTTTAAAAGATTCCCCGTTCTTAATACCCATTTAACACTTACAATTCGAACGACAATCATTAAGTAAATGTAGATATTAGGAGACTCCCCATCCTTAATACTCATTTAACTCTAACGATTTCCACTACAAACATTTAGTAAACTGAGATATTAAAAGATTCCTCATTTTTAATACTCGTTTAACTCTAATGATTTTCACAACAAACATTAAGTAAACAAAGGTATTAAAAGATTCCCCATTCTTAATACTCATTTAACTTAAACGATTTACAAAACAAACATTAAGTAAACAAGACATTAAGAGATTCCCCATTCTTAATTCTCATTTAACTTAAACGATTTTCCAAAAACAAACATTAAGTAAACAAGACATTAAGAGATTCCCCATTCTTAGTACTCATTTAACTTAAATGGTTTTCAAATTCCACACAAAACAAACTCAAACATATTATCAAATCCAATCCACAACTCATACCAAAACACATCAATTCATTTATCCACAGAATCCAACCATACGCACAACAAATTTCATCAGTATTAATTAAGAACACGTCAAATACGACGAACACAAATCAACACAATCCACCACTCAAACACAACAAGTTTCATTTACTCAAAATCATACATAAATGAGTTTAAATTCATTTTCCACGAAACATTCATCAATATTACCAAAACCTAACTCTAAGATTTTACCCATAATGCCTTAGATTCATTTTCCCCCAAATCAACACTTCAACCCTAAAAAATTCCTTTCCACACAACCACAGATAAGTCCCTAAATGCAAACTAGAAGTTTGGAAGGAGCCCTAACCTTCACGTTAGCTCTAACGTGCGATTAGGGTACCGCAAGTAAATCCGGTAAAATCTCCGCTCGCAACGTCGCTTCCAAAGTTGGCTCCCTAGCACCGTAGCGTGGTAGTGAGCAGCTTTCCCTTCTATCCCTTCGCGAAACGAAGCTTAGATCTAGATGAAACGGGGAGGTTTGTGTTTGACGGTTTTGAGATCCCTAACTCCGTTTTTGAATGTTTTCGAATCAAACAAGAAGATTGGAGTTGAGTAATCTTCTCTTTCACACTCA
>NC_021164.2:28185820-28198044 GCF_000331145.2 Cicer arietinum
CGACAGAGGAAGAAGATGAATTTAGATTTCTTTCTTTCCTTCCCTTTTCCTTTCTTTCTTTTTCCTTCCTTTCTATTTCTTTTCTTTCTATTTCTTTTTCTTTCTTCGTTTTCCTTCCTTTTTCCTTTCCCTCCAAACATATATCCATTATATATATTAATTATTATTAACAAATATCTCAAAATATCTAGATATTTATTAAAATTACCATTTCACCCATAACGCATTAAATTCTTCGTAAAAGATTCACCGCAGTTCATATAATTTATTCATCGACGAGTAATTCTAATCGACATCAAAATATCTTTTTGATCATATAAACTCTAAAATAATTGAGTCATTATAATTTACAAGCAGCGGAAAAGTTTCTCCAATTATAAATCCAAAACATTTACACAACAACAAATGGTACATGGAACCCATTCAAGTAAAAAGTCAAACTGACAATATTAGAATAAGTACAGTTTTCCAAACTAAAAATACTCCAATCCAAAAAGAAGGACACCTAGTTCCTATACATCATCCTAATCTGATCATCCTACCAAAAAGCTATACACCCTGAGTATCTCCACGCGCCCCGTGAGATCCTCCTAATGTAACTGCAATCACGCGTTCCCATCTCCATTCCCGTCCGTAGGGTACGAACCGGTAGGACCGTCCTGACTCTCATCTGAGGGCAAAGCCCAGATTTCCACAATAATTGTAAAGGGTCACCAACCAAAAAAAATAACAATTACCACATAGCAATTAAGATTTTAAATGCTCAAAATAACCTTTCAACTAAGCATGCACCTTAAAAGGATTTTCCATATGCTAAAAGTTCATATAATGCTTGCCAATTAACAATGAACTCAAAATGAAGTTCTCAAACCATCAAGTAATACATAACTGACCAAAGCATTGATAAATCAATTGAGAAATCGATTATCTAACTCAAAATAAGGACTTTTGCTGAGCCAATCGATTGCCAAATCGATTTGGTCAGTTCTGCTGAGTTTCTGCATGACCAAATCGATTTCTAAGTCGATTTTGTCAGTTCTGATGAGTCCCTGGGTTGCCAAATCGATTTCCAAATCGATTTCGGCAGTTTTGCTGAGTTCCTGCCTCTCTGCCAATCGATTTCCAAATCGATTTCTTAAAAGATTTTGAAAGATATATTTATACAATCGATTGGCAAATCGATTAGGTCAAAATGGTGAACTTCCTGCAACTCATCCAATCGATTGGGAAATCGATTTCCCTGATCGTTTTTCCAAAAATTCATGCATTTACTCAAGTCATTCCTAATCAAGTTCACAACCTAACACTTAGCAATTCCTACACGATTACCACGGCAATTGGGATCTCGATAACCATCATACTTACACACAACAATCAACACATAACACTTAGCATTTTCAACGCAATTACCACAACGACTCAAATTCAAATCACTTAATCATAAAACTCAAATCAACCACGACTCGCGTGCCAAGCACCCTAATGCAATGCGTATATGCCAAAATGCATGGACTCGGAATTCCAAACCAAAACCCTCCTCGAAGGGCCGTAAATCATAATCGTACCGCCTATCGCAGGCCAAAGTACCAATTACCGAGGTGCCACCTATCACGGGTCAGCACGATTTACTAAAATGCGTAAATCATAAACGTACCACCTATCACGGGTCAGTACAGTTTACCGAGGTGTCACCTATCACGGGTCAACACGATTTACTAAAAGAAAAAGCGGGAATCGTAAACGTACCGCCTATCACAGACCAGTACTGTTTACCTAGGTGCCACCTATCACGGGTCAGCACAATTCACCAAAAACGTAAATCGTAAATGTACCACCTATCACGGGTCAGTACAGTTACCATGGTGTCACCTATCACGGGTCAACACGATTTACTAAAAGAAAAAGCGGGAATCGTAAACGTACCGCCTATCACAGACCAGTACTGTTTGGAGCAACTTTCCCTTCTATCTCTTCGAGAAATGAAGCTTCGATCTAGAAGAAACGGAGGGGTTTGTATTTGGATCTCAAAAACCGTTTTTCTTCGTTTTCGAATCAAAGAGGAAGAGTGGAGTTGCAAAAACCTTGATCTAACTCTCACCCAACCTTGGGTTACTAGTTTTGAAGAAAAGAAAGCGACGAAAATGAAAATGGGAGAAAAGAGAGAAATTTGGCCGCGGGAGAGGAAGAAGACGATGGAATTTTCAATTTTCCTTCCTTTCTTTTTCTTTCCTTTCTTTTTCCTTTCTTCCTTTTTCCTTCCTTCTAGTTTTCCTTTCTTTTTCCCTCCAACCAAACATATATAGATATAAAAATATAACTTAACAAATATCTCAAAATCTAGACATTTGTTAAATTACCGTTTCACCCGAAACGCATTAAATTCTCCGTAAAGGATTCATCGCAGTTAAATTCAATTTATTTATCGACGAGAAATTTTAATTGGCATCAAAATATCTTTTTGATTATAAAACTCCAAAATATTATTAACTTTGGCTTAAAAGCCTCCGAGCCAAAATTCAAAATACACCAAAAATACATAAATGGTACTTTAAAATTATGGGTCTTACAACTAACATTTAGGTCATATTCATCCTCCTTAGGCTTATTCTAGTCTTTTTAGGGTTTTCAACCAATCTTTTGCATCCAAGTGGTGTGTTTGTGTCATAAGATAAACATTTAGGTCATTTTCTTCCTCCCTAGGCTTTTTCTAGTCCATTTATGGTTTTTAACCAATATTGTGCATCCAATATGCATGTTTATGTAATTCAATTAACATTTAGGTCATTTTCGTCCTTCCTAGGCTTATTCTTGTTCATTTAGGGTTTTTGTCCAATCTTGTGCCTCCAAAAAGTTCATTTGTGTCGTTGGATTAACATTTAAGTCATCTTCATCCTCCCTAGGCTTATTCTAGTCCAATTAGGGTTTTTAACCAATTATGTGCATCCAATAGTTGTGTTTGTGTCATTGGATTAATATTTAGGTAATTTTCGTTCTCCTTGTGCTTATTCTAGTCCAATTAGGGTTTTTAACCATTCTTGTGCATCCAGTAGGTGTATTTGTGTCATTGGATTAATATTTAAGCAATTTTCGTCCTCCCTTGGCTTACTCTAGTCCATTTAGGGTTTTTGTTCAATCTCGTGAATTCAATATGTTCATTTGTGTCATTGGATTAACATTTAGGTCATTTTCGTCCTTCCTAGGCTTATTGTTGTTCATTTTGGTTTTTTTTCCAATCTTGTGCATCCAAAAAGTTCATTTGTGTCGTTGGATTAACATTTACACCATTTTCGTCCTCCATATGCTTATTCTAGTCCAATTAGGGTTTTTAACAATTCTTGTGAATCCAATACGTGTGTTTGTGTCATTGGATTAACATTTAGGTAATTTTTGTCATCCATGTGCTTATTCTAGTCCAATTAGGGTTTTTAACCATTCTTGTGCATCCAATAGGTGTATTTGTGTCATTGGATTAATATTTAGGAAATTTTCGTCCTTCCTTGGATTATTCTAGTCCATATAGGGTTTTTGTTCAATCTTGTGCATTCAATAAGTTCATTTGTGTCATTGGATTTACATTTAGGTCATATTCGTCCTCCATAGACTTATTCTAGTCCAATTAGGATTTTTAACCAATCTTGTGCATCCAATAGGCATGTTTGTGTCATTGGATTAATATTTAGGTCAATTTAGTCCTCCGTAGGTTTATTCTAGTCCAAGTAAGGGTTTTAACCAATCATGTGGATCCTATAAGTTCATTTTTGTAATTGGATTAACATTTGGGTCATTTTCGTCATCCCTAGGCTTATTCTTGACCAATTAGGGTTTTTAACCAATATTTTGCATCCAATAAGTTCAGTTGTTTTTGTCATTGGATTAACGTTTAGGTTATTTTTGTCCTCCCTATGCTTATTCTAGTCCATTTAGTATTTTTAACCAATATTGTGTATCTAATAAGTTCAGTTGTGTTATTCGATTAACATTTAGGTCATTTTCGTCCTCCCTAGTCTTATTCTTGTCGAGTTAGTGTTTTTAACCACTCTTGTGCATCCAATAAGTTCAGTTGTGTTATTGGATTAACATTTAAGTCATTTTCGTCCTTTTTAGGTTTATTCTAGTCCAATTAGGGTTTTTAACCAATGTTATGCATCCAATAAGTGTATTTGTGTCATTGGATAAATATTTAGGTAATTTTCGTCCTCCTTAGGATTATTCTAGTCCATTTAGGGTTTTTGTTCAATCTTGTGTATCTAATAAGTTAATTTGTGTGATTGGATTAACATTTAGGTCATTTTCGTCCTCATAAGCTCATTCTAGTCCTTTTAGCGTTATTAACAAATCTTGTGCATTCAATAAGTTCATTTGTGTCATTGGATTAACATTTAGGTCATATTTATCCTCCCTAGACTTATTCTAGTCCAATTAGGATTTTTAACCAATCTTGTGCATCCAATAGGCATGTTTGTGTAATTCGATTAACATTTAGGTCATATCCGTCCTTCCAAGGGTTATTCTTGTTCATTTATGGTTTTTGTCCAATCTTGTGCATCCAAAAAGTTCATTTGTGTCGTTGGATTAACATTTAAGTCATTTTCGTGCTTTATAGGTTTATTCTAGTCCAATTAGGGTTTTTAACCAATGTTGTGCATCCAATAGGTGTATTTGTGTCCTTTATAGGTTTATTCTAGTCCATTTAGGGTTTTTGTTCAGTCTTGTGTATCTAATAAGTTCATTTGTGTGATTGGATTAACATTTAGGTCATTTTCGTCTTCATAAGCTCATTCTAGTCCGTTTAGCGTTTTTAACCAATCTTGTGTATCCAAGAAGTTCATTTGTGTCATTGGATTAATATTTAGGTCATTTTCGTCCTCCTTAGGCTTACTCTAGTCCATTTTGGGTTTTTAAATAATCTTTTGCATCCAATAGGTGTGTTTGTGTCATTGGATTAACATTTAGGTCACATTCATCCTCCCTAGCCTTATTCTAGTCCAATTAGGGTTTTTAACCAGTCATGTGCATCCAATAGTTGTGTTTGTGTCATTGGATTAACATATAGATCATTTGCGTCCTCCCTTGGCTTATTCTAGTCAAATTAAGGTTTTTAACCAATCTTGTGCATCCAATAGGTGTGTTTGTGTAATTAGATAAACATTTAGGTCATTTTCGTCCTTCCTATGCTTATTGTTGTTCATTTTGGGTTTTTTTTCCAATCTTGTGCATCCAAAAAGTTCATTTGTGTTGTTGGATTAACATTTACACCATTTTCGTCCTCCATATGCTTATTCTAGTCCAATTAGGGTTTTTAACAATTCTTGTGAATCCAATACGTGTGTTTGTGTCATTGGATTAACATTTAGGTAATTTTTGTCATCCATGTGCTTATTCTAGTCCAATTAGGGTTTTTAACCATTCTTGTGCATCCAATAGGTGTATTTGTGTCATTGGATTAATATTTAGGAAATTTTCGTCCTTCCTTGGATTATTCTAGTCCATTTAGGGTTTTTGTTCAATCTTGTGCATTCAATAAGTTCATTTGTGTCATTGGATTAACATTTAGGTCATTTTCGTCCTTCCTAGGCTTATTGTTGTTCATTTTGGTTTTTTTTCCAATCTTGTGCATCCAAAAAGTTCATTTGTGTCGTTGGATTAACAGTTACACCATTTTCGTCCTCCATATGCTTATTCTAGTCCAATTAGGGTTTTTAACAATTCTTGTGAATCCAATACGTGTGTTTGTGTCATTGGATTAACATTTAGGTAATTTTTGTCATCCATGTGCTTATTCTAGTCCAATTAGGGTTTTTAACCATTCTTGTGCATCCAATAGGTGTATTTCTGTCATTGGATTAATATTTAGGAAATTTTCGTCCTTCCTTGGATTATTCTAGTACATTTAGGGTTTTTGTTCAATCTTGTGCATTCAATAAGTTCATTTGTGTCATTGGATTAACATTTAAGTCATATTCGTCCTCCATAGACTTATTCTAGTCCAATTAGGATTTTTAACCAATCTTGTGCGTCCAATAGGCATGTTTGTGTCATTGGATTAATATTTAGGTCAATTTAGTCTTCCGTAGGTTTATTCTAGTCCAAGTAAGGGTTTTAACCAATCATGTGGATCCTATAAGTTCATTTTTGTAATTGGATTAACATTTGGGTCATTTTCGTCATCCCTAGGCTTATTCTTGACCAATTAGGGTTTTTAACCAATATGTTGCATCCAATAAGTTCAATTGTTTTTATCATTGGATTAACGTTTAGGTTATTTTTGTCCTCCCTATGCTTATTCTAGTCCATTTAGTATTTTTAACCAATATTGTGTATCTAATAAGTTCAGTTGTGTTATTTGATTAACATTTAGGTCATTTTCGTCCTCCCTAGTCTTATTCTTGTCGAGTTAGTGTTTTTAACCACTCTTGTGCATCCAATAAGTTCAGTTGTGTTATTGGATTAACATTTAAGTCATTTCCGTTCTTTTTAGGTTTATTCTAGTCCAATTAGGGTTTTTAACCAATGTTATGCATCCAATAGGTGTATTTGTGTCATTTGATAAATATTTAGGCAATTTTCGTCCTCCTTAGGCTTATTCTAGTCCATTTAGGGTTTTTGTTCAATCTTGTGTATCTAATAAGTTAATTTGTGTGATTGGATTAACATTTAGGTCATTTTCGTCCTCATAAGCTCATTCTAGTCCTTTTAGTGTTATTAACAAATCTTGTGCATTCAATAAGTTCATTTGTGTCATTGGATTAATATTTAGGTCATATTTATCCTCCCTAGACTTATTCTAGTCCAATTAGGATTTTTAACCAATCTTGTGCATCCAATAGGCATGTTTGTGTAATTCGATTAACATTTAGGTCATATCCGTCCTTCCAAGGGTTTATTCTTGTTCATTTATGGTTTTTGTCCAATCTTGTGCATCCAAAAAGTTCATTTGTGTCGTTGGATTAACATTTAAGTCATTTTCGTCCTTTATAGGTTTATTCTAGTCCAATTAGGGTTTTTAACCAATGTTGTGCATCCAATAGGTGTATTTGTGTCCTTTATAGGTTTATTCTAGTCCATTTAGGGTTTTTGTTCAGTCTTGTGTATCTAATTAGTTCATTTGTGTGATTGGATTAACATTTAGGTCATTTTCGTCTTCATAAGCTCATTCTAGTCCGTTTAGCGTTTTTAACCAATCTTGTGCATCCAAGAAGTTCATTTGTGTCATTGGATTAATATTTAGGTCATTTTCGTCCTCCTTAGGCTTACTCTAGTCCATTTTGGGTTTTTAAATAATCTTTTGCATCCAATCGGTGTGTTCGTGTCATTGGATTAACATTTAGGTCACATTCATCATCCCGTTGGATTAACATTTAAGTCATTTACGTCCTTTCTAGGTTTATTCTAGTCCAATTAGGGTTTTTAACCATTCTTTTGCATCCAATAGGTATATTTGTGTCATTGGATTAATATTTAGGTCATTTTCGTCCTCCTTAGGCTTACTCTAGTCCATTTTGGGTTTTTAAATAATCTTTTGCATCCAATCGGTGTGTTCGTGTCATTGGATTAACATTTAGGTCACATTCATCATCCCGTTGGATTAACATTTAAGTCATTTACGTCCTTTCTAGGTTTATTCTAGTCCAATTAGGGTTTTTAACCATTCTTTTGCATCCAATAGGTATATTTGTGTCATTGGATTAATATTTAGGAAATTTTCGTTCTTCCTTGGCTTATTCTAGTCCATTTAGGGTTTTTGTTCAATCTTCTGCATTATATAAGTTCATTTGTGTCATTGGATTGACATTTAGGTCATATTCGTCCTCCCTAGACTTATTCTAGTCCAATTAGGATTTTTAACCAATCTTGTGCATTCAATAGGCATGTTTGTGTTATTGGATTAATATTTAGGTCAATTTAGTCCTCCGTAGGTTTATTCTAGTCCAAGTAATGGTTTTAACCAATCATGTGGATCCTATAAGTTCATTTTTGTAATTGGATTAACATTTGGGTCATTTTCGTCTTCCCGAGGCTTATTCTTCACCAATTAGGGTTTTTAACCAATCTTGTACATCCAATAAGTTCAGTTGTTTTTGTCATTGGATTAACAATTAGGGAGGACAAAAATGACATAAATGTTAATCCAATGACACAAATGAAGTTATTGGATGCACAAGATTGGACAAAAACCCTAATTGGACTAAAATAAGCCTAGGGAGAATGAAAATGACCTAAATGTTAATCCATTGACACAAACACACCTATTGGATGCACAAGATTGGTTAAAAATCATAAATGGGTTAGAATAAGCCTAGGGAGGACGAAAATGACCTAAATGTTAATCCAATGACACAAAAACAAGTATAAGATGCACAAGATTGGTAAAAAAAACACTTATTGGACTAAAATAAGCATAGGGATGACGAAAAATGACATAAATGTTAATTCAATGACACAAACACACCTATTGGATTCACAGGATTGTTTAAAAACCCTAAATGGACCAGAATAAGCCTAAGGAGGATGAAAATGACCTAAATATTCATCCAATGACACAAATACACATATTGGAAGCACAAGATTGGTTAAAAACATTAATTGTACTAGAATAAGCCTAGGGAGGACGAAAATGATCAAAATGTTACTCCAATGACACAAACACAACTATTGGATGCATATGATTGGTTAAAAACCCTAGTTGGACTAGAATAAGACTAGGGAGGATGAATATGACCTTAATGTTAATCCAATGACACAAATGAACTTATTGATTGCACAAGATTGGACTAAAACCCTAAATGGACAAGAATAAGCCTAGGGAGGAAGAAAATGACCTAAAAGTTAATCCAATGACACAAACACAAGTATAGGATGCACAAGATTGGTAAAAAAACCCTCATTGGACTAAAATAAGCATAGTGATGACGAAAAAATGACGTAAATATTAACGCAATGACACAAATGAATTTATTGGATGCACTAGGTTGAACAAAAACCCTAAATGGACTAGAATAAGCTTAAGGAGGTTGAAAATGACCTAAATATTCATCCAGTGACACAAATACACCTATTTGATGCACATGATTGGTTAAAAACCTTAATTGTATTAGAATAAGCCTATGGAGGACGAAAATGATCTAAATGTTAATCTAATGACACAAACACAACTATTAAAAACACATGATTGGTTAAAATCCCAAATTGGAATAGAATAAGGATATGGAGGATGAATATGACCTTAATGTTAATCCAATGACACAAATGAACTTATTGGATGCAAAAGAATGGTTAAAAACCCTATATGGACTAGAATAAGCCTAGGGAGGACAAAAATGACCTAAATGTTAAATCAATGAGACAAACACTCGTATTGGATGCACAAGTTGGTTAAAAACACTTATTGGACTAGAATAAGCCTAAGGAGGATGAAAATTACCTAAATTTTAATCCAATGATACAAATACACCTACTGGATGCACAAGATTGGTTAAAAACCCATATTGGACTAGAATAAGCCTAGGGATGACGAAAAATGACATAAATGTTAATCCAATGACAGAAATGAACTTATTGGATGCACAAGATTGGACAAAAAACCCTAAATGGAAAGGAATAAGCCTAGGGAGGATGAGAATGATCTAAATGTTAATCCAACGATACAAATGAACTTTTTGGATGCACAAGATTGGACAAAAACCCAAAATGAACAAGAATAAGCCTAAGAAGGACTAAAATGACCTAAATGTTAATCCAATGACACAAACACAACTATTGAATGCACATGATTGGTTAGAAACCCTAATTGGACTAGAATAAGCCTAGGGAGGACGAACATGACCTAAATGCTAATCCAATGACACAAATGAACTTATTGGATGCACAAGATTGGACAAAAACCCTAAATGGACTAGAATAAGCCTAGGGAGGATGAAAATGGCCTAAAAGTTAATCCAATGACACAAACACACCTATTGGATGCACAAGATTTGTTAAAAACCCTAAATGGACTAGAAATAAGCTTATGGAGGATAAAAATGACCTAAATGTTAAACCAACGACACAAATGAAATTTTTGGATACACAAGATTGGACAAAAACCCTAAATGAACAAGAATAAACCTAGGAAGGACGAAAATGGACACACCTATTGGATGCTCAAGATTTGTTAAAAACCTTAATTGGACTAGAAAATGGTTAGGGAGGAGGAATGTGACCTAAATGTTAATCCAATGACACAAACACACCTAATGGATGCAAAAGATTGGTTAAAAACCCTAAATGGATTAGAATAAGCCTAGGGAGAACGAAAATGACCTAAATGACCTAGGCTTAAGCTAATGGAATTCTTTCAGTTCTTTCTATCTGTTATAAAAATTGTGATTGATGCAGTTTATATAGTTTCAGAAAAACTTCAGACAAATCGATTTCCCAAACGATTTTATTAATGCGTATTACCAAATCAATCGATTTCCTAATCGATTTCGCAATCGATTTGCTAATCTATTTTTTTTAATGCATATATCAGAAACTGATACTCAGTTCATATCAGAGTCGATTGAATAATCGATGATAATTGTTTTTTTCAAAATGCGAGATCAAACAATCGATTACTCAGTCGATTCACTTTCATTAACATAATCGATTTGGCAATGGGCTAATTTCTGCCTATAACTCAGACACTTAATCAAATCGATTTGCCAATCGACTGATTTGTCCCTGTAACTCAAATATTTTATTAAAATCGATGTGCCAATCGATTATGCAATATGTTTCTGATAAATGATGAACTAATTCATTCATGCAACCGATTAACTAATTGATTACTAGAAAGCTTGTAACTTAAGAAAAGTATATCAATCGATTGTCCAATCGATTTCTTTTAATCATAGAACACAGGTCTGATAAAAATATTTAAGTAATCGATTTGCTAATCGATTAACTTAGTGAAAACTTTGTTCTATGAATCAGAAAATCGATTAACCAATTGATTAGTAGAAAGCTTGTAACTTAAGAAAAGTATATCAATCGATTGTCCAATCAATTTCTTTTAATCATAGAACACAGGTATGATAAAAACATTTAAGTAATCGATTTGCTAATCGATTAACTCAGTGAAAACTTTGTTCTATGAATCAGAAAATCGATTAACCAATTGATTAGTAGAAAGCTTGTAACTTAAGAAAAGTATATCAATCGATTGTCCAATCGATTTCTTTTAATCATAGAACACAGGTCTGATAAAAACATTTAAGTAATCGATTTGCTAATCGATTAACTCAGTGAAAACTTTGTTCTATGAATCAGAAAATCGATTAACCAATTGATTAGTAGAAAGCTTGTAACTTAAGAAAAGTATATCAATCGATTGTCCAATCGATTTCTTTTAATCATAGAACACAGGTCTGATAAAAACATTTAAGTAATCGATTTGCTAATCGATTAACTCAGTGAAAACTTTGTTCTATGAATCAGAAAATCGATTAACCAATTGATTAGTAGAAAGCTTGTAACTTAAGAAAAGTATATCAATCGATTGTCCAATCGATTTCTTTTAATCATAGAACACAGGTCTGATAAAAACATTTAAGTAATCGATTTGCTAATCGATTAACTCAGTGAAAACTTTGTTCTATGAATCAGAAAATCGATTAACCAATTGATTAGTAGAAAGCTTGTAACTTAAGAAAAGTATATCAATCGATTGTCCAATCGATTTCTTTTAATCATAGAACACAGGTCTGATAAAAACATTTAAGTAATCGATTTGCTAATCGATTAACTCAGTGAAAACTTTGTTCTATGAACTATTACAAGAGATATACTGGAAAAAAAAAAAGAAAAGTTACAAAACAACAAAGAAAACAAAAGCCTAAACAACTAATCTAGGGTTGTTCCTCATTATCACCAATGGGAGAGGTAGAGACTACTATATTAGCCTTAGCAAGTGTCTCCTCACCATGAGTCAGAACTATCAAGGTTGATAAGGGTTGTTTCTTCAGTTGCTTGTGTGGCAACAACATTATTAGCAGGTTGCTTAGGTTGAACATCATTCTGTTGCAGATTAGTAGTGGGGGAATGAGGTTGATCTTCTTGATTGGCCACTTGTGTGCCAATGTTAGCTATGTCTTCAAATGACATCTTGAGACCCAAATGGTCTTGGATGGCATTTACATCTTGAACAACTGAGTTGAGGGTTGCTTGGAGTTGCACAAGGGAGGCTTCCACCTTAGCATTGTGTG
>NC_021164.2:28198161-28216459 GCF_000331145.2 Cicer arietinum
TTAAAGATATTGACCAGTGCAGGTATTCCAATCGACTTCCAAATCGACTTATTTGGCTCGCAGTTTTTATAATTTGACAAATTCAATTACCAAATCGATGCTCGGGTTTGAGTTTGGAAAATTTCTCAAATCTTTGGATTTCTGGGAGAAATAATCGATTATGAAATCTATTTTTTTAAAAAGATTTTCCATATCCTCAATCGATTCACCAACCGATTGGATTGATGTATATTTTGTCACATCGATTTTGGTTCAGCATTTATTGCTACCACAGATCACCAAATCGATTATGAAATCGTTTGTCGTGTTTTATATTTTGACAATTGAGAAACTTTGTAGCATAAATCGCTTGTGAATTCGAGTTTTTTATACTGATTTGAAATTTTGACACAGGATAATCGATGTGCAAATCGACTTATTTTCTATAGAGATCATATTTCATTTTGATCCATTATACCAAGTTTCATTCTAATATAGAAGAAACTTTCTTTGGCTAGGGCTTTGGTAAAGATATCAGCTAATTGATCAGATGTATTAATATATTCAAGCACGATATTACCATTTTGGTATTGACCCCTAATGAAATGATGTCTAATCTCTATATGCTTTGTTCTTGAGTGCATAACAGGATTTTTTGTGATATTTATGGCACTAGTGTTGTCACACATTATTGGCACAGTTCCAAGATCAACACCAAAGTCAGAAAGGTGTTGTTTCATCCATAATATTTGTGCACAACAACTTCCAGCAGCTACATATTCAGCCTCAACTGTTGAAAGTGCAACACTATTTTGCTTCTTGCTATGCCAAGATACAAGTGAATTCCCTAATAGATGGCAAGTACCAGATGTACTTTTTCTGTCTAATTTACAACCAGCAAAATCAGAATCAGAATAGCCAACAAGAGTGCAAGTTGATCCCTTAGGATACCATAAACCTAGATTTTTGGTTCCTATTAGATATCTGAAAATTCTTTTGACTGCACTTAGATGGGATTCCTTAGGATTAGCTTGATATCTTGCACACATGAAGACACTAAACATAATGTCAGGTCTACTAGCTGTAAGATATAATAAAGATCTTATCATGCCTCTAAACATGGTCATATCCACAGATTTTCCCTTTTCATCTTTATCCAAATGACAAGCTTGACTCATGGGTGTATCAATAGATTTAAATTTATCAAAGCCAAACTTCTTTAAGAGATCATTACAATACTTGATTTGACTTAGGAAAATACCATTCTTTCTTTGATTGATTTGAAATCCTAAGAAGAAGGTTAATTCTCCCATCATGGACATTTCAAATCTTCCTTTCATCATATTTTCAAATTCTTTGCAAAGCTTACTGTTTGTGGATCCAAAAATTATGTCATCAACATAAATTTGGACAAGCAGAATGTCTTTTCCCTTTTTCTTTATAAAGAGTGTTTTATCAACATTTCCTCTTAAAAAATTTTGCTGTATGAGGAAATTACTGAGTTTTTCATACCAAGCTCTTGTTTCAATCCATAGAGAGCTTTTGTTAGTTTATAAACATGGTTTGGAAAAGAAGGATTCTCAAATCCTGGTGTTTGACTAACATAAACCTCCTCTTGGATATCTCCATTCAGAAAAGCACTCTTTACATCCATTTGATACAATTTAAAATCCATGATACAAGCATAAGCAAGCAAAATCCTAATTGCTTCTAATCTGGCTACAGGAGCATAAGTCTCATCATAATCAATACCTTCCTCCTGGTTGTAGCCTTTAGCAACTAGTCTAGCCTTATTTCTTATTATTACTCCATTCTCATCCATCTTATTCCTAAACACCCATCTAGTTCCAATAATATGTTTGTTTTCTGGTTTAGGAACTAAGATCCATACTTTGTTTCTCTCAAATTGATTAAGCTCTTCTTGCATGGCTATTATCCAATCATTGTCCAAGAGAGCTTCTTTTATATTCTTAGGTTCTACTTGCATAGGGTGTTTTTCTAAGGATAGGCTTAATTAGAACTCTATTTATCACATGAGTAGCTGTGTTTATTGCATCAGCCCAAAAGTATTTTGGAAGCTTAGAGTCATTAAGCATTGTTCTAGCAAGTTATTCTTGAGCTCTATTCTTCCTTTCTACAACTCCATTATGTTGTGGAGTTCTTGGGGCTGAGTAAATGTGGTGAATTCCTTTTTTATCACAATAATTGTCAAAAGATTCATTTTGAAATTCTCCACCATAATCACTCTTAATGGAAACTATTTTCTAATTCTTCTCATTTTGAACTTGATTTGCAAATTTTTTTGAAAATTGAGAAGGCATCACTTTTGTGAGACAGAAAATAAGTCCATGTATATCTAGAGAAATCATCAACTAAAACATAGCCATAAAGATTTCCTCCAAAACCTTTTACTTGAGAGGGACCAAATACATCTGAGTGAATCAATTGTAGAACTCTATTAGTTTGTACTAAGTCTATTGGTGGGAAAGAGGACTTGACCAATTTACTTTTCTCACAAGAGTCACATAATTTGTCCTTAGTAAATTTTCTGTTTGGAAGACCTAACACTAGTTGTTTGCTAACAAGTTTGTTAAGATGGTTTATATGTATGTGAGCTATTCTCTTGTGCCACAACCAATCTTCATCAGATTTAGATAACAAACAGCAAACATTATTTGCAGGCAAAGAGTCAAGATCAATCATGTATATATTATTTACCCTTTCACCTACCAATTTTATGCTATCATCTTCCTTGTGCTCAAGTGTACAAGTATGTGATGTAAAATATACCTGGTAGCCTTTATCGCAAAGCTGACTAATGCTAAGCAGGTTGTGTTTCAAACCTTTTACATAGAGAACATCCTTGATTACCGTTGTCGATTCACTCCCTATGTCTCCAGCACCAAGTATTTTGCCTTTGTTGTTGTCACCATACTTTACATATCCTCCGTCTTTCAAATTCAGAGATATGAATTTTGATTTGTCTCCAGTCATATGCTTGGAACATCCACTGTCTATGTACCATGAGTGAGTTTTGGATGTCAAGCAGACCTGCAAAACAGAATTCAGACTTTGGTTTTAGGTACCCAATTTAGATTGGGTCCTTGAGGGTTAGTCTCAATCACAGGTTTCTTTACTCTCCAAACTTGTTTCCATCCCTTGTCAGCAAGCTTTTTCAGTTTACAATCAAAAGATATATGTCCCTTTTTGCAACAAAAATGGCATGAAAAAGCAGAGGATGTACTTTGAGTTGGTTTAATGAAAACATCATGAATTGGCTTTGATCCAACAAATTTATGATTCTTTTGAGCATTCCTATTTGGTCTATAGCCAATTCCAGATTTTTCATTTGCATTCTTTTGGTTGCCAAGAAGAACATTCAGGTTGTTTCTACCACTAGTAAATTTTGCTAAATCAAATTGTAGTGATTCAACCTTTCTTTCAAGTTCAATAAAACTAGTGAGTCTATCATGTGCTTTCTTTTTCAAAAGTGGATTCATGTCTTCAAGCAACTTATGATCCTTTTTGATTTCTTCATACATCATGCACTGCTTTTCTAACATTTTCTTAGTGGAAATCAATTGTTTGACTACCTTAATATGTTCATCATGCAATTCATTGAAAGCATCATGCAATTCTTCATAAGAGGGATTAGAAGTAGTACTTACATTGCTATCTGAATATGAGTTAGTGTTGGCCATTAGACACAAGTTTGCTTCTTCTTCTTCTGAAGTTTCAGAAGATTCTTCATCATTGTCATTCCAAGCTATGTACGCTCTTTTAGTTTTTGAAGATGGTTGATCCTTGCCTTTAGCTTTCACAAACTTGTTTCTATTTTGTAGTTGAAAACATTCAGATTTAATGTGGCCTGATTTTCCACATTCATAGCAGGTTATCACCTTGCTATCATTTGTCTCATTCTTGCTGAAGCTTTTTGTCCTTGAATTGGATGGTTTCCTTGGTTGGTTTCCTTTCTTCTTCAGAAATTTCTTGAACTTTCTGACCAGCATTCCGATTTCAGGTTCTTCATCAGTTTCACTCTCGAAATCATCATTACAGGTTTCTGGTTCAGATTTTACTTTATGAGCTTGAGCTTTCAGGGATAGTCCCTTCCTTTTCCAATTAGTTTGCTCTGACTCATTCAACCGGTGCAGCTCCATTTCATGTTCTCTGAGCTTGCCAAAGAGGGTGGCAATAGTCATGCTTCCAAGATCCTTTGACTCAGCTATTGCAGTGACCTTAGGTTGCCATTATCTTGTCAAGCATCTCATTACTTTGTTTATTTGTTGCTCGTTGTCAATTACTTTCCCTAGAGCATTCAAATTTATAATGACATGTGTGAACCGTGTCTGCAAGTCATTGATTGACTCATCCTTCTTCATATTGAAGAGTTCATATTCATGCATGAGAGTGTTAGTTATGGCCCTCTTGACATTAGTTGTGCCTTCATGAGTTTCTTGGAGTGTATCCCACATTTCTTTGGCGGTTTTGCAATTTGATACCTTGAAAAACTCATCAGCACTCAAAACAGAAGTTATTTTATTTTTGGCTTTTGCATTACAGCCAACTCTTTTCTTATCATCATCATACCAATCAGATCTTGGTTTCTTGATTAATGATCCATCAGTACCAGCAAGTCTAGGCACATAAGGACCATTTTCTATTGCATCTAATATGTCAAGACCACTTGCCTCTAGAAAGATAAGCATTATTTCTTTCCAGTACATATAAGCAGACCCATTAAAGGCAGGGGTCTAGCTAAAGAGGCACCTTCTCCCAAGAATTCAGTAGAGGCCATTTTCTTTTTGAGAAATAGTCTAAAAGTTTAAGCTCTTGATACCAATTGTTGGTGGAATGGCCTCTATCCTTAGGAAGTTGTACACAATATTATTAACCAGATTATCCAATTCCTTCCTAAGGGATGAACTTAATCTTGGGCATCCAATAGGTGTCTTTGTGTCATTGGATTAACATTTAGGTCATTTTCAACCTCCCTAAGCTTATTCTAGTCCATTTAGGGTTTTTGTTCAACCTAGTGCATCCAATAAATTCATTTGTGTCATCGGATTAACATTTATGTCCTTTTTTCGTCATCCCTATGCTTATTTTAGTCCAATAAGGGTTTTTTTTTACCAATCTTGTGCATCCTATACTTGTGTTTGTGTCATTGGATTAACTTTTAAGTCATTTTCTTCCTCCCTAGGCTTATTCTAGTCAATTTAGGGTTTTTGTCCAATCTTGTGCATCCAATAAGTTCATTTGTGTCATTGGATTAACATTAAGGTCATATTCATCCTCCCTAGCCTTATTCTAGTCCAATTTTGGTTTTTAACCAATCTTGTGTATCCAATAGTTGTGTTTGTGTCATTGGATTAACATTTAGATCATTTTCGTCCTCCCTAGGCTTATTCTAGTCCAATTAAGGTTTTTAACCAATCATGTGCATCCAATAGGTGTATTTGTGTCATTGGATGAATATTTAGGTCATTTTCATCCTCCCTAGGCTTATTCTAGTCAATTTAGCGTTTTTAACCAATCTTGTGCATCCAATAGTGTGTTTGTGTCATTGGATTTACATTTAGGTCATTTACATCTTACCTAAGCTTATTCTAGTCCATTTTGGGTTTTTGTTCAATCTAAGTGCATCCAATAAATTCATTTGTGTCATTGGGTTAACATTTATGTCATTTCTCGTCATCCCTATGCTTATTATAATCCAATAAGGGATTTTTTACCAATCTTGTGCATCCTATACTTGTGTTTGTGTCATTGGATTAACATTTAGGACATTTTCGTCCTCCCTAGGCTTATTCTAATCCATTTAGGGTTTTTGTCCAATCTTGTGCATCCAATAACTTCATTTGTGTCATTGGATTAACACTTATGTCATTTTCCGTCCTCCCTAGGCTTATTCTCGTCCAATACTAGTGTTTGTGTCATTGATTTAACATTTAGGTCATTTTCTTCCTCCCTAGGATTATTCTAGTCCATTTAGGGTTTTTAACCAATATTTTGCATCCAATAAGTTCATTTGTTTCAATGGATCAACATTTAGGTCATATTCATCCCCCCTATACTTATTCTAGTCCAATTATGGTTTTTAACCAATCATGTGCATCCAATAGTTGTAATTGTGTCATTGGATGTCATTTGTGTCATTGGATTAACACTTATGTCATTTCAACATCCCTAGGCTTATTCTAGTCCAATAAGGGTTTTTAACCAATGTTGTGCATCAAATAAGTTCATTTGTGTCATTGGATTAATATTTAGGTCATTTTCGTCCTCCCTATGCTTACTCTAGTCCATTTGGGGTATTTAAATAATCTTTTTCATCCAATATGTGTGTTTTTGTCATTGGATTATTGTTGTCCCATTAGGGTTTTTGTGCAATCTTGTGCATCCAAAAAGTTCATTTGTGTCGTTGGATTAACATTTACATCATTTTTCGTCCTCCATAGGCTTATTCTAGTCCAATTAGGGTTTTTAACAAATCTTGGGAATCCAATACGTGTGTTTGTGTCATTGGATTAATATTTAGGTCATTTTCGTCCTCTCTAAGCTTATTCTACTCCATTTAGGGGTTTTAACCAATCTTGTGCATCCAATAGGTGTGTTTGTGTCATTTGATTATCTTTTAGGTCATTTTCTTCCTCCCTAGGCCTATTCTAGTCCATTTAGGGTTTTTGTCCAATCTTGGGCATCCAATAAGATCATTTGTATCATTGGATTAACATTTATGTCATTTTTCGTCATCTATTGGCTTGTGCATCCGTTTTCATCCTCCCTAGGCTTATTCTAGTCCATTTAGATGTTTTATCCAATCTTGTGCATCCAATAGGTGCGTTTGTGTTATTGGATTAACATTTAGGTCATTTTCTTCCTCCATAGGCTTATTCTAGTCCATTTAGGGTTTTTGTCCAATCTTGTGCATCCAATAAGATTATTTGTGTCATTGGATTAACATTTATGTTATTTTTCGTCATCCCTAGGCGTATTCTAATCCAACTAGGTTTGTGTCATTGATTTAACATTTAGGTCATTTTCGTCCTCCCTAGGCTTATTCCAGTCCATTTAGGGGTTTTAACCAATCTTGGGCATCTAATAGGTGTATTTGTGTCATTGGATGAATATTTAGGTCATTTTCATCCTCCCTAGGCATATTCTAGTCCACTTAGGGTTTTTAACAAACCTTGTGCATCCAATAGGTGTGTTTGTGTCAATAGATTAATATTTAAGTCATTTTTATCCTCCCTAGGCTTATTCTAGTCCATTTAGGGATTTGTTCAATCTTGTTCATCCAATAAGTTCATTTGTGTCATTGGATTAACACTTATGTCGTTTTTCGTCCTCCATAGGCTTATTCTAGTCCAATAAAGGTTTTTAACCAACTTGTACATCCAATACGAGTGTTTGTGTCATTTATTTAACATTTAGGTCATTTTTGTCCTCCCTAGGATTATTCCAGTCCATTTAGGGTTTTTAACCAATCTTTTGCATCTAGTAAGTTCATTTGTGTCATTGGATTAACATTTTCGTCCTCCCTAGGATTATTCCAGTCCAATTAGGGTTTTTAACCAATCAAGTGCATCCAATAATTGTGTTTGTGTCATTGGATTAACATTTAAATCATTTTCGTCATCCCTAGGCTTATTCTAGTCCAATTAAGGTTTTTAATCAATCTTGTGCATCCAATAGGTGTATTTGTGTCATTGGATGAATAATTAGGTCATTTTCATCCTCCCTAGGCTTATTCTAGTCCATTTAGGGATTTTAACCAATCTTGTGCATCCAATAGGTGTTTTTGTGTCAATGGATTAACATTTAAGTCATTTTCCTCCTCCCTAGGCTTATTCTAGTCCATTTAGGGTTTTTGTCCAATCTTGTGCATCCAATAACTTCATTTGTGTATTTGGATTAACACATATGTCATTTTTCGTTATCTCAAGGTTTATTCTAGTCCAATAAGGGTTTTTAACCAATTTTGTGCATCCAACAAGTTCATTTGTGTCATTGGATTAACACTTATGTCATTTTCCGTCCTCCCTAGGCTTATTCTAGTCCAATAAGGGTTTTTAACCAAAATGTGCATCCAATACTAGTGTTTGTGTCATTGATTTAACATTTAGGTCATTTTCTTCCTGCCTAGGATTATTCTAGTCCATTTAGGGTTTTTAACCAATCTTTTGCATCCGATAAGTTCATTTGTTTCAATGGATTAACATTTAAGTCATATTCATCCTCCCTCTCCTTATTCTAGTCCAATAGGGTTTTTAACCAATCATGTGCATCCAATAGTTGTAATTGTGTCATTGGATGTCATTTGTGTCATTGGATTAACACTTATGTCATTTCATCATCCCTAGGCTTATTCTAGTCCAATAAGGGTTTTTAACCAATTTTTACATCCAATACGAGTGTTTGCATCATTGATTTAACATTTAGGTCATTATCGTCCTTCGCAGGCTTATTCTAGTCAATTTAGGGTTTTGAACCTATCTTTTGCATAAATAAGTTCATTTGTGTCATTGGATTAACATTTAGGTCATTTTGGTCCTCCCTAGGCTTATTCTAGTCCAATTAGGGTTTCTAACCAATCTTGTGCATCCAATAGGTGTGCTTGTGTCATTGGATTAACCTTTATGGTTTTTGTCCAATCTTGTGCATCCAATAAGTTCATTTGTGTCATTGGATTAACACTTATGTCATTTTTCATCATCCTTAGGCTTATTCTAGTCCAATAATGGTTTTTAACCAATTTGTGCATCCAATACGAGTGTTTGTGTCATAGATTTAAAATTTAGGTCATTTTCGTCCTTCGCAGACTTTTTCTAGTTAATTTAGGGTTTTTAACCAATATTTTGTATCCAATAAGTTCATTTGTGTCATTGGATAAAAATTTAAGTCATTTTCGTCCTCCCTAGGCTTATTCTAGTCAAATTAGAGTTTTTAACCATTCTTGTGCATCCAATAGGCGAGTTTGTGTCATTGGATTAACATTAAGGCCATTTTCGTCCTCCCTAAGCTTATTCTAGTCCATTTAGCGTTTTTAACCAATCTTGTGCATCCAATAAGTTCATTTGTGTAATTGGATATAAATTTATGTCATATTCGTCCTCCCTAGGCTTATTCAAGTCAAATTAGGATTTTTTACAAAACATGTCCATCCAGTAGGCTTGTTTGTTCCATTGGATTAATATTTAGATCATTTTCGTCCTCCGTAGGTTTATTTTTGTCCAGTTAGGGGTTTTAACCAATCTTGTGCATCTTATAAGTTTATTTGTGTCATTGGATTATCATTTAGGTCATTTTCGTCCTCCCTAGGCTTATTCTAGTCCAATTAGGGTTTTTAACCAATCTTGTGCATCCAATAGGTGTGTTTGTGTCATTGGATTAAAATTTAGGTCATTTTCGTCCTCCCTATCCTTATTCTAGTCCAATTAGGGTTTTTAACAAATCGTGTGCATCCAATAGTTGGGTTTTTAACGTTTATGTCATTTTCATCCTCCCTAGGCTTATTCTATTCTAGTTAGTGTTTTTAATCAATCTTTTGCATTCAATAAGTTCAGTTGTGTTATTCGATTAACATTTTGGTCATTTTTGTCCTTCCTATGCTTATTCTAGTCCAATTAAGGTTTTTAACCAATCTTGTGCATCCAATAGGCGTGTTTGTTTCATTGGATTAACATTTAGGTCATTTTGGTCCTTCCTCGGCTTATCCTTGTACATTTAGGGTTTTCACCAATTATTTGCATCCAATAAGTTCGTTTGTGTCATTGGATTAGCTTTTTAGCCATATTCGTCCTCCCTAGGCTTAATCTAGTCCAGTTAGGGTTTTTAACGAATCATGTGCATCAAATAGTTCTGTTTGTGTAATTAGATTAACATATAGGTCATTTTCGTCCTCCCTATGCTTATTCTAATCCAATTAGGGTTTTTAACAATCTTATTCTAGTCCATTTAAGGTTTTTGTTGAATCTTGTGCATCTAATAAGTTCATTTGTGTTATTGGATTAACATTTAGGTAATTTTTGTTCTCCCTAAGCTTATTCTAGTCCATGTAGCATTTTCAACCCATCTTGTGCATTCAATAAGTTCATTTGTGTCATTGGATTAACATTTGGGTCATATTTGTCCTCCCTAGACTTATTCTAGTCCAATTAGGATTTTTAACCAATGTTGTGCATCCAATAGGCATGTTTGTGTCATTAGATTAATATTTAGGTCATTTTCGTCCTGCGTAGGCTTATTCTAGTCCAATTAAGGGTTTTAACCAATCTTGTGCATCCTATAATTTGATTTTTGTCATTGGATTAACATTTGGGTCATTTTCGTAATCCATAGGCTTATTCTTGTCCATTTAGAGTTTTTGTCCAATATTTTGCATCCAAAAAGTTCATTTGTGTTATTTGATTAACATTTGGTCATTTTCGTCCTCCCTAGTCTTATTCTAGTCCAATTAGGATTTTTAAGAGATCTTGTGCATCCAAAAGGTGTTTTTGTGCCATTGGCTTAATATTTAGATCGTTTTCGTCCTCCGTAGGCTTATTCTTGTCCAATTAGGAGTTTTTACCAATCTTGTGCGTCCTATAAGTTCACTTTTGTTATTGGATTAGCATTTAGGTCATTTTCGTCCTCCCAATGCTTATTCTAGTCCAATTTCGGTATTTAACCAATCATGTCCATCCAATAGTTGCGTTTGTATCATTGAATTAACATTGAGGTCATTTTCGTCCTCCCTATGCTTATTCTAGTCCAATTAGGGTTTTCAACCAATCTTGTGCTTCCTATAAGTTCATTTGTGTCATTGGATTAACATTTAAGTCATTTTCTACCTCCCTAGGCTTATTCTATTCTAATTAGTGTTTTTAACCAATCATGTGCATCCAATAGGTGTGTTTGTCTCATTGGATTAACATTTAGGTCATTTCCGTCCTCCCTAGGCTTATTCTTGTTCATTCAGGTATTTTGTCCAATCTTTAGCATGCAAAAAATTCGTTTGTGTCATTTGATTAACATTTAGGTCATTTTCTTCCTCCCTAGGCTTATTCTAGTCCAAGTAGGGTTTTTTAACTCATCTTGTGCATCCAATACGTGTGTTTGTGTCATTGGTTTAACAATTTGGTCATATTCGTCCTCCCTGGGCTTCTTCTTGTCCATTAAGGGTTTTTAACCAATCTTTTGCGTCCAATAATTCATTTGTGTCATTGGATTAGCTTTTAGATCATAGCCGTCCTCCCTTGGCTTATTCTAGTCCAATTAGGGTTTTTAACCAATCATGTGTATCCAATAGTTGTGTTTGTGTCATTGGATTAACATTTAGGTCATTTTCGTCCTCCCAATGCTTACTCTAGTCTAATTACGGTTTTTAACCAATCTTGTGCATCCAATAAGTGTATTTGTGTCATTGGATTAATATTTAGGAAATTTTCATCCTCCCTAAGCTTTTTCTAGTCCATTTAGGGCTTTGGTTCAATCTTAATATTTAAGAAGTTCATTAATATTTAGGAAATTTTCATCCTCCCTAGGCTTATTCTAGTCCAATTAGGGTTCTTAACAAATCTTGTGCTTCCAATAGGTGTGTTCGTGTCATTGGATTAAAATATAGGTCTTTTTCGTCCTTCCTAGGCTTATTCTTGCTCATTTAGGGTTGTTGTCCACTCTTGTGCATATAAAAAGTTCATTTGTGTTGTTGGATTAACATTTAGGTCATTTTCGTCCTCCTTAGGTTTGTTCTAGTCCAATTATGGTTTTTAACTAATCTTATATATCCAATACGTGTGTTTGTGTCATTGGATTAACATTTAGGTCATTTTCGTCCTCTGTAGGCCTATTCTTGTCCAATTAGAAGTTTTAACCAATCTTGTGCATCCTATAAGTTCACTTTTGTTATTGGATTAACATTTAGGTCATTTTGGTCCTCCCAAAGCTTATTCTACTCCAATTAGGGTTTTTAACAAATCTTGTGCATCCTATAGGTGTGTCTGTGTCATTGGATTAACATTTAGGTCATTTCGTCCTCCCTATTCTTATTCTTGTTCATTTAGGGTTTTTGTCCAATCTTTAGCATACACAAAGTTCGTTTGTATCATTTGATTCACATTTAGGTCTACTCCAAGTAGGGTTTTTTTAACCAATCTTGTGCATCCAATACGTGTGTTTTTGTCATTGGTTTAACATTTAGGTCATATTCGTCCTCCCTAGGGTTATTCTAGTCCATTAAGGGTTTTTAACCAATCTTTTGCATCCAATAAGTTCATTTGTGTCATTGGAATAGCTTTTAGGTCATAGTCGTCCTCCATATTCTTATTCTAGTCCAATTAGGGTTTTTAACCAACCATGAGCGTCCAATAGTTGTGTTTGTGTCATTGGATTAACATTGAGGTCATTTTCGTCCTCCCTAGGCTTATTCTAGTCCAATTAGGGATTTCAACCTATCTTGTGCTTCCCATAAGTTCATTTGTGTCATTGGTTTAACATTTAGGTCATATTCGTCCTCCCTAGGCTTATTCTAGTCCATTAAGGGTTTTTAACCCATCTTTTGCATCCAATAAGTTCATTTGTGTCATTGGATTAGCTTTTAGGTCATATTTGTCCTCCCTTATTCTAGTCCAATTAGGGTTTTTAACCAATCATGTGCATCCAATAGTTGTGTTTGTGTCATTGGATTAACATTGAGGTCATTTTCGTCCTCCCTAGGCTTATTCTAGTCCAATTAGGGTTTTTAACCAATCATGTGCATCCAATAGTTGTGTTTGTGTCATTGGATTAATTTTGAGATCAATTTCATCCTCCCAAGGCTTATTCTAGTCCAATTTAGGGTTTTTGTTTAATATAGTGCATCTAATAAGTTCATTTGTGTGATTGAATTAACATTTAGGTCTTATTTGTCATCCCTAGGCTTATTCTAGTCTAGTTAGTGTTTTTAACCTATCTTGTGCATTCAATAAGTCCAATTGTGTTTTTCGATTAACATTTCGGTCATTTTCGTCCTTCCTAGGCTCATTCTAGTCCAATTAGGGTTTTTAACCAATCTTGTGCATCCAATAGGTGTGTTTGTATCATTGGATTAAAATTTAGGTCATTTTGGTCCTTCCTAGGGTTATTCTTGGTCATTTAGATCATTTTGGTCCTTCCTAGGATTAACATTTAGATCAATTTCATCCTCCCAAGGCTTATTCTAGTCCAATTTAGGGTTTTTGTTCAATCTAGTGCATCTAATAAGTTCAGTTGTGTCATCAAATTAACATTTAGGTCTTATTTGTCCTCCCTAGGATTATCCTAGTCCATTTAGTGTTTTTAATCAATCTTGTGCATCTTATAAGTTCAATTGTGTTATTCAACTAGCATTTAGGTCATTTTCGTCCTCCTTAGGCTTATTCTAGTCTAGTTAGTGTTTTTAACCAATTTTGTGCATTAAATAAGTCCAATTGTGTTATTCGATTAACATTTCGGTCATTTTCGTCCTTCCTAGGCTTATTCTAGTCCAATTAGGGTTGTTAACCAATCTTGTGCATCCAATAAGCGTGCTTGTATCATTGGATTAAAATTTAGGTCATTTTGGTCCTTCCTAGGGTTATTCTTGGTCATTTAGGGTTTTTGTCCAATCTTGTGCATCCAAAAAGTTCATTTTTGTTGTTGGATTAACATTTAGGACATTTTCGTCCTCCCTAGGTTTATTCTAGTCCAATTAGGCTTTTTAACTAATCTTATGCATCCAATACGTGTGTTTGTGTCACTGGATTATCTTTTAGGTCATACTCGTCTTCCCTAGGCTTATTCTAGTCCAATTAGAGTTTTTAACGAATCATGTGCATCCAATAGTTGTGTTTGTGTCATTGGATTAACATTTAGGTCATTTTCGTCCTCTCTATGCTTATCGTAGTCCAATTAGGGTTTTTAACCAATCTTGTGCATCCAAAGGTGTATTTATGTCATTGGATTAATATTTATGCAATTTTCGTTCTCCCTAGGCTTGTTCTAGTCCATTTAGGGTTTTTGTTCAATCTTGTGAAGCTAATAAGTTCATTTGTGTTATTGATTTAACATTTAGGTCATTTTCGTCCTCCCTAAGCTTATTCTAGTCCATTTAGCGTTTTTAACCAATCTTGTGCATTCAATAAGTTCATTTGTGTCATTGGATTAACATTTAGGTTATATTCATCCTCCTAGACTTATTCTAGTCCAATTAGGATTTTTAACCAATCTTGTGCATCCAATAGGCATGTTTGTGTCATTGGATTAACATTTGGGTCATTTTCGTCATCCCTTGGCTTATTCTTGCCCAATTAGGATTTTTAACCAACCTTGTGCATCCATTACCCGTGTTTATGTCATTGGATTAACATTTAGGAATTTTTCGTCATCCTTAGCCTTATTCTAGTCCAGTTAGTGTTTTTAACCAATCTTGTGCATCCAATTAGTTCATTTGTGTCATTGGATTAACATTGAGGTCATTTTCGTACTCCCTATGCTTATCGTAGTCCAATTAGGGTTTTTAACCAATCTTGTGCATCCAAAGGTGTATTTATGTCATTGGATTAATATTTATGCAATTTTCGTTCTCCCTAGGCTTGTTCTAGTCCATTTAGGGTTTTTGTTCAATCTTGTGAAGCTAATAAGTTCATTTGTGTTATTGATTTAACATTTAGGTCATTTTCGTCCTCCCTAAGCTTATTCTAGTCCATTTAGCGTTTTTAACCAATCTTGTGCATTCAATAAGTTCATTTGTGTCATTGGATTAACATTTAGGTTATATTCATCCTCCTAGACTTATTCTAGTCCAATTAGGATTTTTAACCAATCTTGTGCATCCAATAGGCATGTTTGTGTCATTGGATTAACATTTGGGTCATTTTCGTCATCCCTTGGCTTATTCTTGCCCAATTAGGATTTTTAACCAACCTTGTGCATCCATTACCCGTGTTTATGTCATTGGATTAACATTTAGGAATTTTTCGTCATCCTTAGCCTTATTCTAGTCCAGTTAGTGTTTTTAACCAATCTTGTGCATCCAATTAGTTCATTTGTGTCATTGGATTAACATTGAGGTCATTTTCGTACTCCCTAGCCATATTCTAGTCCATTTAGGGTTTTTAAATGAACTTTTGTATCCAATAGTTGTGTTTGTGTCATTGGATTACCATTTAGGTCACATTTATCCTCCCTAGTCTTATTCTAGTATAATTAGGGGTTTTAACCAATCATGTGCACCCAATAGTTGTATTTGTGTCATTGGATTGACATTTAGATCATTTTCGTCCTCCCTAGGCTTATTCTAGTCCAATTAAGAGTTTTAACCAATATTGTGCATCCAATAGGTGTATTTCTATCATTGGATGAATATTTAGGTCATTTTCATCCTCTCTAGGCGTGTTTGTGTCATTGGACTAACATTTAGGTCATTTTCATCCTCCCTAGGCTTATTTTAGTCCATTTAGGGTTTTTGTCCAATCTTGTGCATCCAATAAGTTCATTTCTGTCATTGGATTAACACTTATGTCATCTTTCGTTATCCCGAGGCTTATTCTAGTCCAATAAGGGTTTTTAACCAATCTTGTGCATCCAATACGTGTGTTTTTATCATTGTATTAACATTTCGGTTATTCGTGTCCTCCCTAGGCTTTTCTAGTCCATTTAGTGTTTTTAACCAATTTTGTGCATCCCATAAGTTCAGTTGTGTTATTCGATTAACATTTAGGTCATTTTCATCTGCCCTAGGCTTATTCTAGTCTAGTTAGTGTTTTTAACCAATCTTGTGCATTCAATACGTTCAGTTGTGTTATTCGATTAACATTAAGGTCATTTTCATCCGTCCTAGTCTTATTCTAGTAAAATTAGAGTTTTTAACCAATCTTGTGCATCCAATAGGCGTGTTTGTGTCATTGGATTAACATTTAGGTCATTTAGGTCGTTTCTAGGCTTATTCTTGTTCATTTAGGGTTCTGTCCAATATTGTGCATCTAAAAAGTTCATTTGTGTTGTTGGAATAACCAATCTTGTGAATCCAATATGTGTGTTTGTGTCATTGGATTAACATTTAGGTCATTTTAGTCATCTCTAGGCTTATTCTAGTCCATTTAGATTTTTTAACCAATCTTCTGCATCCTATATGTGTGTTTGTGTCATTGGAATAACATTTAGATCATTTTCATCCTCCATAGGCTTATTCTAGTCCATTTTGGGTGTTTATCCAATCTTGTGAATCCAATAAGTTCATTTGTGTCATTGGCTTAACATTTATGTCATTTTTCGTCATCCCTAGGCTTATTCTAGTCCAATAAAGGTTTTTAGCCAATCTTGAGCATCCAATATGTGTGTTTTTGTCGTTGGATTAACATTTAGGTCATTTTCATCTTCCCTAGGCTTATTCTATTCCATTTAGGGTTTTTAACCAATCTTGTGCATCCAATAGGTGTGTTTGTGTCATAGGATTTACATTTAGGTCATTTTCATCCTCCCTAGGCTTATTCTAGTCCATTTAGGGTTTTTGTCCAATCTTGTGCATCTAATAAGATCATCTGTGTCATCAGTTTAACACTTCTGTCATTTTTCGTCATCCCTAGGCTTATTGTAGTCCAATAAGGGTTTTTAACCAACTTGTGCATCCAATACGAGTTTTTGTGTCATTGATTTAACATTTAGGTCATTTGCGTCATCCCTAGGCTTATTCCAGTTCATTTAGGGTTTTTAACCAATCTTTTGCATCCAATAAGTTCATTTGTGTCACTAGATTAATATTTATGTCATATTCATCCTCCCTAGCCTAATTTTAGTCCAATTAGGGTATTTATCCAATCATGTGCATCCAATAGTTGTGTTTGTGTCATTGGATTAACATATAGATCATTTACGTCCTCCATAGGCTTATTATAGTCCAACTAAGGTTTTTAACCAATCTTGTGCATCTAATAGGTGTGTTTGTGTCATACGATTAACATTTAGGTCATTCTCTTCCTTCCTAGGCTTATTCTAGTCCATTTAGGGTTATTAACCAATCTTGTCCATCCAACAAGTTCATTTAGGATTAACATTAGGGTCATTATCATCCGCTTTAGGCTTATTTTAGTCCAATTAGGGTTTTTAACCAATCTTGTGCATCCAATGTAGGAAATTATGGCCTCTATTTGTTAAAAAAATATATGAGAAATGTCTTTACCAAATTTACAAGATTATTAATCAGATTAACAATGGTCGGTTACAGAATTTATTCAGGAACAAAGATTCACAATTGCATGAATTATCAATGTAAAAGTACAGATACAATGCTTGTTTAAAAGATTAATCAAGACAAAAATTCACCAATACAAACATTCAAGAATAAGCATTCAAGCAATATCAAAATAAAGAGAAAGGATAAGAAAATCATGCACCAAGATTTATACTGGTTCGGCTATCTGTTTGATAGCCTACATCCAGTCCTGAAATCCAAACCAGATTTCAGCCTTTCCAATAGAATCGACTTGAGTACGTTTTACAGATTGTCCAGCTCACACATGGCCTATCTATCCAACTCACTCGCTTCTATTACAATGCCACCTTATCCCTAGAGTTACTCGCCAAACCCTCACGAGATCAAGATGAGACTTCTTCTTGATGAACACACGCACCAACAAAGATAGTCACCAGTTTACACTAATAGATTTCCAGAACTTTCATTACAGATTGTTTTTACAGAAAAGATAAAAGAGGACAAAATGATGATGACTCAATCACAATATGAATTTCACACAAAAAGGATTTGCAAAATGAGTATTTTGTGTTTGGTTACAATTATTTTTTTCAAAGTGTTTTTCCTGTTTTCAGTATTGTGAAAAACGTGTGATGAATAATTGTTTCAAGTGTAGTGTATTGGTCGTTGAGAAAATGTGATTGAATCAGCTTATATATATTCAGAAAAACATCAGGACAATCGATTTTATAAATCTTTAAAAATATAAGCATGAATCGATTTGCCAATCGATTCTTTTAATGCATAAATCATAAACTGATACTAAGATTATATCAGAATCGATTGAGTAATTGATTATAGGTATTTTGTTCAAACAACGAGATCAAAACAATCGATTGCTCAGTCGACGTATATTCTTAGTCATAATTGATTTGGCAATGAGCTGAATTCTTCATGTAACTCAAACATTTAGTTCAATCGATTTGGCTGATCACAGTGACTCCAATGTTTTAATCCAATCGATTTGCCAATCGACTTGACTGGTCACAGTGACTCCACTGTTCTAATCCAATTGATTTGCCAATCGATTTGGCTTGTTACAGTAGCTCAGCTATTTTGGTTGAAATCGATGTGCCAATCGATTATGCA
>NC_021164.2:28217593-28231017 GCF_000331145.2 Cicer arietinum
CGATTATGCAACATGTTTCTGATAAATGATTAACCAGTTCATTCTTTCAATCGATTGCCACAAAACTTGCAGTTTAAGAAACTTAATTCAATTGATTGTCCAATCGATTTGGTTGATCACAGAACTCATTCCTGATGAAAAAACTTTTTCACAATCGATTTGCCAATCGATTGATTCAGTAAGTGGTTGGTTCTGTGAATCACAAAATCAATTACTCAATTGATGTCCCAATCGATTGTCCAATTGATTGGATTAAACCCAGAACTCAGGTTTCACTAAAATCCTTTAAGTAATCGATTTACTTAGTAAAAACTTTTGTTCTGAGTCAGACAATCGATTGCCCAATTGATTCATCAATTGACTTATCAATTGATTGATTTACTTTCTTATTTTATGATTTCATTTTTACTTTGGCAAATACTTAAGTATATAACCCTAGTGATGAGTCTACTAAATAACTACTATAACCACTAATCGCACTATACATATTTGCATCTTTCTCAAGCACATCCTCCAATTTTGGTTGATTCCTTAAGTTCCAAGCTTTTGTTCCAAGTGTATAGTGTTTGCTTGTTTGTTCCTGAAATGTTACTCAGTTCAACCTGTTAGATTTATCAAATGATACATGTACATTGTATGTTTGTTAATTATGTCAAAATCATGATCTAGAGGACTTATGTCTAACAATCTCCCCCTTTTTGATTAAATGACAAACATACAAATTTAACTTGAGTTTAACATTTCAAAACAAAAAATATAGTCTCTGTTATTTAAAAAGACTCCCCCTGAATTTTGGATTTCATGATTCCTTTAACAAGGCTTTAACATTATCAGTCATAGAATAGTTAGAGCTTGTTAAAACCAATCAACTGAAATAATTTTAGAGTACCAAATCAGTTTCAGAGCAGCGACACAAAATTCATCAAATCAGCATTGCAATATCAGAGCTAAAACTCATCAAATTAGCAGTGCAGTATCAGAGCTATATTGCTACACAAGATTTTATCAATTTTGCAGTGCAGTATCAGATCTATTTCAAACAGGTTAGCATACAGAGCTAACTCTTACAAACTACATTATCAGAGCTATTTAGCAATTTAGCAGTTGGTTTCAAAGCAATTCAAAACTTTATAGAACTTGGTATCAGAGCAACTTATCAGAGCAACACAAGTTCAACACAAGTTATAATGCAATATTTTGTATCAAAGCAACAATGCATATGATGCAGTAAACAAGTTAAATGCAGCTTTGTATCAGAGCAACAATAAACAAGTTAAATGCAGTAAACTCTCCCCCTTTGTCATTTAAAGCAAAAAGATATAAACATAAGAGAATATGACAAAGTTACAATAGAACATTTCAATACAATACTAGAACATTACAAAACAGCAAAGAAGCCAAAATCCTAGTCAACTAATCTAGGGCTGTTCCTCATTATTACCAGCGGGAGAGGTAGAGACTGTTGTATTAGCCTCAGCAAGTGTCTCCTCTCCATGAGGTTCAGTGCTATCTAAGTTGGTTGGGTTTTGATCTTCTATTGCTTGACGGCCTATATCTACAATATCTTCAAATGACAGCTTAAGGCCTAAGTGTTCTTGTATTGCAGCCACATCCTTAGCAACTGAATTGAGCGATGTTTGGAGAGTCCTTAGAGACACTTCTACTCTTGCATTATGAGCAGCTTGATTCTCCATGAATTCCAACAACTTAGTTAAAACCTCAGAATGTGCTTCAACTGGCTCAACTTGTTCCACATTTGGCTGAGCTCGAGTCCAAATGTCGTTTATTCTTTTCAATTGCATTTGGTTTACAATTGATTCTCCAAAAGTGAGAGTAGTTTTGGCAGATTCTTCATTGACAACAGAAACTTTAAAATGTCTCCTAATCTTTGTGATGAGTTGCGGGTAAGGGAGGAGCTGCTTACCATGAGCAGAATCTAACATGTTCATGAGAACAATCCAGGTCCAACTCATCTTGAGCTCTTTGAATAATCCCCAAAGCAGAGTAATGTCCAGCCTCTGGACAACAGTGTGATTTCCCGACCTAGGCACTAACATCCGTGTTAGTACGTACATGAGCATCCTATATTGGACCTTCATTTGACCTATAGGAAGTGATAACTTTTCGACGAATCCCTCAATCATCAGGTCCTGTACAACAGTGTGCCTGTCTACTAATGTTTCCCATGCTTCATCAGTAGAATCTGCCTCGGTTCTTCCATCAACAGATTCACCATAGAATGGCAAACCTGAAAGTTCAGAAAATTCCTCAAAAGACATGGAAATTTTCTTTCCTTTTACTTCAGATTTACTGCCTGTGGCTGTGAATTTGAAGTTGGAATAGAATGCCTTAATGAGCTTTGGATATATTTCAAGAGAGCAGGAGAGAAATTCCTCCAAACCATGAAACTGCAAATGATTTTGAAATGAAAAACCATTTGAATCAAAATAAGCAAAATCCATGGTTCGTGCCTCATGGATTTTTCGTTTGAGGAAAGCAGGTGGTAGATCAAAGTCTTCAGCTTGTTTACCTTTAGCAGGTTGAGGTTTCTTGGGTTGAGGAGAAGAAATAGGTTTCTTCTTTTTCTGAGTTGTATCCTTCATAGCATCAGCCATTAACTTTTCAGTGGGAGGAGCCTTCCTCTTTTTTGATTTCTCCTGGTCAATGGCAATGCCCTTTCCCTTATCTTTTGCCATGATTTTATGTGTTGGGATGGAGACTCTTTTTGAAGTTGGTGGAGGTGATGGGGTTCTTCCACTTGAAGATGATGATGGTGATGGTGATCTTGCAGTGGTTTGCTTCACTCTTGCCATTAGTAAGATTAAAGAAGTGTTTGAGAATAGTGAGAAGTATGTAAGGATTGTAGAGAAAGATCAGAAAACTGTGAGAAGTTTGAGAAATATTGGAAAAGTGAGATGGGAAATCGATTTAGGGTTTTAGTAGGGTTTAAGTATTCCTATTCCAAATCGATTCGTCAATCGATGTTGTTAAGTTCTCTGCGCATGCTATGTCGATTGCTCAATCGATTAGGTTACTGTTATTGTAGGTAGTTGAACGATCTCAGTTATATTTGTCTCCAACGGCTAGTAAATTTTTTGTAACAGTCATACTTCAAATCGATTCCCAAATCGATTGTCTTTTAATTACTAAATCGATGTCCCAATCGATTTCCATATCAGTTCAGGAAACTGCTCATCTCAGCATCGATTTCCAAATCGATTCCTTTTAGTGCAGGTTTTAAAATTCTGACTCAATCGAATTCCCAATCGATGCCCGGGTTAGAGTTTGGAAAAAGTTAACATCTTTGGATGTTTTGGGAAGAATAATCGATTATGAAGTCGATTCTTTAAACTACTTTCCAATAATTCAATCGATTGACCAATCGATTAGATTAATGAATACTTTAGTCTTTGCTGCTACCTGAGATTAGAAAATCGATTATGCAATCGATTATCGTGTTTTCAATTCTAGCAATTTAAAACACTGTGCATCATAAATCGATTATGCAATCGATTTTGTAATGTTGTTTTCCTATCTAGTCACAGGATAATCGATGTTTCAATCAATTTTGTCACAGGGATCAGATTTCATTGTGATCTATAATTCCTAGTTTCATTCTAATATAGAAGAAACTGTCTTTGGGTAAGGCTTTGGTGAAAATATCAGCCAACTGATCAGCTGTATTAACATATTCAAGCTTGATCTTACCTTGTTGATATTGATCCTTAATAAAGTGATGCCTAATCTCTATATGTTTGGTTCTAGAATGCATGACAGGATTTTTAGTAATATTTATAGCACTAGTATTATCACACATGATAGGCACAGTACCTAGATCAACACCAAAGTCAGAAAGGTGTTGTTGCATCCATAAAATTTGTGCACAACAGCTTCCAGCAGCTACATATTCAGCTTCAGCTGTTGAAAGTGCAACACTATTTTGTTTCTTGCTATGCCAAGATACAAGTGAGTTCCCTAATAGTTGGCAAGTACCAGATGTACTTTTTCTGTCCAATTTGCAGGCAGCAAAATCAGAATCAGAATAACCAACTATAGTGCAAGTAGATCCCTTAGGATACCACAAACCTAGATTTTTAGTTCCTATAAGATATCTAAAAATCCTTTTGACTGCACTTAGATGGGATTCTTTTGGATTTGCTTGATATCTAGCACACATGCAAACACTAAACATAATGTATGGTCTACTAGCTGTAAGGTATAGTAAAGATCCTATCATGCCTCTAAACATAGTCATATATATAGATTTTCCCTTCTCATCTCTATCTAAATGACAAGCTTGACTCATGGGTGTATCAATGGATTTAAACTTATCAAAGCCAAACTTCTTTAAAAGATCATTACAGTATTTGGTTTGACTTAGGAAAATGCCATTCTTGCTTTGTTTGATTTGAAATCCCAAGAAGTAAGTTAATTCTCCCATCATGGACATTTCAAATCTTCCTTTCATTGTATTTTCAAATTCTTTGCAAAGCATATTGTTTGTTGATCCAAAGATTATTTCATCAACATAAATTTGGACCAATAGAATGTCTTTTCCTTTTGTTTTTATAAAAAGTGTCTTATCTACATTTCCTCTTAAAAAAATTTCTTGTATGAGGAAATTGCTGAGCTTTTCTTACCAAGCTCTTGGAGCTTGTTTCAAACCATAGAGGACTTTTGTTAATTTAAACACATGGTTTAGAAACATAGGATCTTCAAATCCAGGTGTTTGACTAACAAAGACTTCCTCTTGGATGTCTCCATTTAGAAAGGCACTTTTTACATCCATTTGATATAGTTTAAAGGCCATTATACATGCATAAGCCAGGAGGATTCTAATGGCTTCTAGTCTAGCTACAGGGGCATAAGTTTCATCATAGTCAATGCCCTCCTCTTGGTTGTAACCTTTAGCCACTAGCCTAGCTTTATTCCTAGTTATTACCCCATTTTTATCCATTTTGTTTCTAAACACCCATCTAGTTCCTATGACATGTTTGTCTTCTGGTTTAGGGACTAGAATCCACACTTTGTTTCTCTCAAAATGATTGAGCTCTTCTTGCATGGCAACTATCCAGTCATGGTCCATAAGAGCTTCCTTTATGTTTTTGGGTTCTACTTGAGATACAAAGGCTGTAAAGTTACAAAATTGTCTGAGGGATTTTCCAGTTGAAACCCCTTTTGAAATGTCTCCTATAATGTTATCAATAGGATGGTTTTTGTTGAATCTCCATTCCTTAGGCACGTCATCTTCCCTAATAGGTTCTATGTACTCAATGTTGTTTGGAGGTACTGTTTTTTTAGGTTCTACTGGTTCAGATTCTACAATTTCATTCAAGGAATCACCAACTATAAGAGGAGTGCTGTTCAAGTTTTCAGCAAACATTTCATCAAATTTTACACGAACAGATTCCTCTATAGTTTTAGTTCTTTTATTGTAGATTCTATAGGCCTTACTAGATTGTGAATGACCTAGAAAAATACCCTCATCTGCCTTAGGATCAAACTTTCCTAGATGTTCTTTGCCATTGTTTAATACAAAGCATTTGCATCCAAAGACCCTAAAGTAAGAGATGTTTGGTTTTCTACCCTTGTATAACTCATAGGGAGTTTTTCTAAGTATTGGCCTTATTATAACTCTATTAACTACATGTGTGGCTGTGTTTATAGCATCAACCCATAAATACTTAGGAAGATTTGAGTCTTTAATCATAGTTCTAGCTAGTTCCTCTAAAGACCTATTCTTCCTTTCTACAACTCCATTTTGTTGTGGAGTTCTAGGGGCTGAGTATATATGGTGAATTCCATTTTGTTCACAGTAGGTATTAAAGGATTCATTTTGGAATTCTCCACCATGATCACTCTTGATGGAGATTATTTTCTGGTTCTTCTCATTTTGAACTAAATTTGCAAATCTTTTGAAAATAGAGAAGGCCTCACTCTTGTGAGTCAGAAAAAATGTCCAAGTATACCTAGAGTAATCATCTACTAACACATAACCATACAAGTTTCCTCCAAAGCTTCTAACTTGAGATGGACCAAACAGGTCCATATGTATTAATTGTAAAACCTTATTGGTTTGAACTAAATCTATTGGCGGAAAGGATGACTTAACTAACTTACTTTTCTCACATGAATCACACAACTTATCCTTAGTGAACTTTCTGTTTGGGAGTCCTAGAACTAACTGTTTACTAACTAGTTTGTTCAGGTGATCTATATGTATATGTGCTACTCTCTTATGCCATAACCAGTTTTCATCAGAATTGGATAATAGACAACAAATAGTACTAGCAGGCAAAGCATTAAAATCAAGCATGTATATGTTATTGATCCTGTCACCTACCAACCATATGTCTTTATTCTCCTTGTGCTCAATTATACAAGACTGAGATGTAAAGCATACATGGAATCCCTTATCACAGAGTTGACTTATACTAATCAAATTGTGTTTTAGATCCCTTACATAAAGAACATCTTTGATCACCGTAGTCGATTCGTTTCCTATATCTCCAATACCGAGTATCTTACTTTTGTTATTGTCACTGTATTTAACATATCCTCCATCTTTTAAGTTTAGAGACAAGAACTTTGACTTGTCTCCAGTCATATTCTTGGAACATCCACTGTCTAGGTACCATGAATGAGTCCTAGATGTCAAGCATATCTGCAAAATGTAATTTAAATTTTGGTTTTAGGTACCCAATTCAGATTGGGTCCTGGAGGGTTAGTTTCAAACATTGGTGTCTTTACTTTCCAAATCTGTTTCCATCCTTTGTTAGCCAGTTTTTTCAGTTTACAATTAAAAACAATATGACCCTTTTTACAGCAAAAGTGACATGAAACAGCAGAGGATGAATTCTGATTTGGTTTAGTGAAGATATCGTGTATATGCTTAGATCTAACAAACTTCTGATTCTTTTTAACATTCCTGTTTTGTCTATAGCCAAGTCCAGATTTTTCATTTAGATTTCTTTGGTTTCCAAGAAGCATATCTAAATTGTTTTTACCACTATTGAACTTTTCTAAATCATATTTCAGTGCATAAGTTTCCTTTTCCAGATTTTCATTTTTGTCTTTAAGAGACTCATGTTTCAGCTTAATCTCTTCATAAAGCATGCACTTTTCTTCTAACAATTTCTTAGTGCTAATTAACTGTTTGATTACATTAACATATTCATCATGTAGTTCATTAAATGCGTCATGTAGTTCATCATAAGAAGGATTGGATTTAGAACTTACCTCACTATCAGAATCTGAATCTATGTTGTCCATTAGACAAAGATTAGCTTCTTCTTCTTCTGAAGATGAAGAGGACTCTTCATCATTATCATTCCAAGCTATGTAGGCTTTTTTGGTCTTAGGAGGTGGTTGATTGCCTTTAGCCTTTGCAGTCTTATTTCTATTTTGCAATTGGAAGCACTCAGATTTTATATGTCCTGTCTTCCCACACTCAAAGCAGGTTATCTTGCTGTCATGTGTCTTTGAATTTGAGGGTTTTCTTGATTTGCTATCCTTCTTTTTCAGAAACTTTTTGAATTTTCTGACAAGTAATCCAATTTCTGAATCTTCATCGGTCTCACTATTTGAATCATCGGTGCAGATCTCTTGTTCGGACTTTGTTTGATGTGCTTGGGCTTTTAGAGACAGCCCTTTTCTTTTTGTCAGTCTGTTCAGCCTCACTCAGTCTATGCAGTTCCATCTCATGCTCTCTTAATTTTCCAAATAGTGTGGCAATTGACATGCTACCAAGGTCTTTTGATTCTGCTATGGCAGTGATCTTTGGCTGCCACTCTCTGGTCAAGCACCTCATCACTTTGCTGATTTACTGCTCATTGTCAATCACCTTACCAAGAGCATTTAGATTATTGACTATGTGAGTAAATCTTGTCTGCATATCATTAACGGACTCCTCTTTCTTCATGTTGAACAGCTCATACTCATGCATTAGCGTGTTGATTCGGGCCCTTTTTACATCTGTTGTTCCTTCATGCGTTTGTTGCAATGTGTCCCACATCTCCTTGGCAGTTTTGCAGTTAGACACCCTGAAAAATTCTTCAGCGCTTATAGCAGAGGTAATAATGTTTTTAGCCTTAGCATTGTATCCAACCTTTTTCTTGTCATCCTCAGACCAATCTGATCTGGGTTTTAGGATTGATGAATCACCTGTGCCAGCTATGGTTGGCACATAAGGACCATCTATTACTGCTTCTAGTATATCTAGACTACATGCTTCAAGAAAAATTAACCTCCTCTCTTTCAAATACATGTAGGCAGCCCCATTAAATACAGGGGGCCTAGCCAAGGATGCACCTTCTCCCAGAAATTCTATAGAGGTCATTTTCTTTTATGAGAGTTAGTCTAAAAAAGATCAGGCTCTTGATGCCAATTGTTGGAAATTATGGCCTCTATTTGTTAAAAAAATATATGAGAAATGTCTTTACTAAATTTACAAGATTATTAATCAGATTAACAATGATCGGTTACAGAATTTATTCAGGAACAAAGATTCACAATTGCATGAATTATCAATGTAAGAGTACAGATACAATGCTTATTCAAAAGATTAATCAAGACAGAAATTCACCAATACAAACATTCAAGAATAAGCATTCAAGCAATATCAAAATAAAGAGAAAGGATAAGAAAATCATGCACCAGGATTTATACTGGTTCGGCTATCTGTTTGATAGCCTACATCCAGTCCTGAAATCCAAACCAGATTTCAGCCTTTCCAATAGAATCGACTTGAGTACGTTTTACAGATTGTCCAGCTCACACATGGCCTATCTATCCAACTCACTCGCTTCTATTACAATGCCACCTTATCCCTAGACTTCTTCTTGATGAACACACGCACCAACAAAGATAGTCACCAGTTTACACTACTGGATTTCCAGAACTTTCTTTACAAATTGTTTTTACAGAAAAGATAAAAGAGGACAAAATGATGATGACTCAATCACAATATGAATTTCACACAAAAAGGATTTGCCAATTGAGTATTTTGTGTGTGGTTACAATTATTTATTTCAAAGTGTTTTTCCTGGTTTCAGAATTGTGAAAAACGTGTAATGAATAATTGTTTCAAGTGTAGTGTATTGGTTGTTGAGAAAATGTGATTGAATCAGCTTATATATATTCAGAAAAACACCAGGACAATCAATTTCTCAATCGATTTTATAAAAGTTTAAAACCAGCTTAATCGATTGCACAATCGATTATCGCGTTTCTTGTTTTTATTGAATCTTGAAATATATAAGCATGAATCGATTTGCCAATCGATTCTTTTAATGCATAAATCATAAACTGATACTAAGATTATATCAGAATCGATTGAGTAATTGATTATAGGTATTTTGTTCAAACAACGAGATCAAAACAATCGATTGCTCAGTCGACGTATATTCTTAGTCATAATTGATTTGGCAATGAGCTGAATTCTTCATGTAACTCAAACATTTAGTTCAATCGATTTGGCTGATCACAGTGACTCCAATGTTTTAATCCAATCGATTTGCCAATCGACTTGACTGGTCACAGTGACTCCACTGTTCTAATCCAATTGATTTTCCAATCGATTTGGCTTGTTACAGTAGCTCAGCTATTTTGGTTGAATCCGATGTGCCAATCGATTATGCAACATGTTTCTGATAGATGATTAACTAGTTCAATCTTTCAATCGATTACCTAATCGATTGCCACAAAACTTGCAGTTTAAGAAACTTAATTCAATTGATTGTCCAATCGATTTGGTTGATCACAGAACTCATTCCTGATGAAAAAACTTTTTCACCATCGATTTGCCAATCGATTGATTCAGTAAGTGGTTGGTTTTGTGAATCACAAAATCGATTACTCAATTGATGTCCCAATCGATTATCCAATTGATTGGATTAAACCCAGATTTCAGGTTTCACTAAAAGCCTTTAAGTAATCGATTTCCCAATCGATTTACTTAGTAAAAACTTTTGTTCTGAGTCACACAATCGATTGCCCAATTAATTCATTAATTGACTTATTTGTTGATTGATTTACTTTCTTATTTTATGATTTCATTTTTACTTTGGCAAATACTTAAGTATGAAACCATAGTGATGAGTCTACTAAATAACTACTATAACCACTAATCACACTATCCATATTTGCATCTTTCTCAAGCACATCCTCCAATTTTTGTTGATTCCTTGAGTTCCAAGCTTTTGTTCCAAGTGTATAGTGTTTGCTTGTTTGTTCCTGAAATGTTACTCAGTTCAACCTGTTAGATTTATCAAATGATACATGTACAATGTATGTTTGTTAATTTTGTCAAAATCATGATCTAGAGGACTTATGTCTAACATCCAATAGGTGTGTTTGTGTCATTGGATTAACCTTTAGGTCATTTTCGTCCTTCTTAGGCTTATTCTTGTTCATTTAGAGTTTTTGTCCAATCTAGTGCATCCAAAAAGCTCATTTGTGTCATTGGATTAACATTTAGGTCGTCCTCGCGAGGCTTATTCTAGTCCATTTAGGGTTTTTAACCAATCTTGTGCATCCAATAGGTGTGTTTGTGTCAATGGATTAACGTTTAGGTCATTTTCATCCTCCCTAGGCTTGTTCTGGTCCATTTATGTGCATCCAATAAGTTCATTTGAGTCATTAAATTAACACTTATGTCTTTTTTTCGTCATCTTTAGGCTTATTCTAGTCCAATAAGGGTTTATGACCAATCTTGTGCATCCAATAAGTTCATTTGTGTCGTTGGATTAATATTTAGGTCATTTTCGTCCTCCCTAGCCTTTTTCTAGTCCATTTAGGATTTTTAAAAGCTCTATTGAATCCAATAGTTGTGTTTGTGTCGTTGGATTAACATTTAGGTCACATTCATCCTCCCTAGGCTTATTCTAGTCCAATTAGGGGTTTTAACCAATCATGTGCAGCCAATAGTTGTGTTTGTGTCATTGGATTAACATTTATATCATTTTCGTCCTCCCTAGGCTTATTCCAGTCCAATTAAGGGTTTTAACCAATCTTGTGCATCCAATAGGTGTATTTCTGTCATTGGATGAATATTTAAGTCATTTTGATCCTCCCTAGGCTTATTCTAGTCCATTTAGGGTTTTTAACCAATCTTGTGCATCCTATAAGTTCATTTTGATCCTCCCTAGGCTTATTCTAGTCCATTTAGGGTTTTAACCAATCTTGTGCATCCAATAGGTGTATTTGTGTCATTGGATGAATATTTAAGTCATTTTGATCCTCCCTAGGCTTATTCTAGTCCATTTAAGATTTTTAACCAATCTTGTGCATCCTATAAGTTCATTTGTGTCATTGGATTAATATTTAGGTCATTTTCGTCCTCCCTAGTCTTATTCTAGTCCACTTAAAGTTTTTAACCATCTTGTGCATCCAATAGATGTATTTAGGTCATTGGATTAACATTTACGTCATTTTTGTCCACCCTAGGCTTATTTGTGTTCATTTAGGGTCTTAGTCCAATCTTTAGCATCCAAAAAGTTCGTTTGTGTCATTGGTTGAACATTTAGGTCATATTCGTCCCCCCTAGGGTTATTCTAGTCCATTAAGGGTTTTTTACCAATCTATTGCATCCCATAAGTTCATTTGTGTCATTGGATTTGCTTTTAGGTCATATTCGACCTCCCTAGGCTTATTCTAGTCCAATTAGGGTTTTTAACCAATCATGTGCATCCAATAGTTGTGTTTGTGTCATTGGATTAACATTTAGGTAATTTTAGTCCTTGTTATGATTATTCTAGTCCAATTAGGGTTTTTAACCAATCATGTGCATCCAATAGTTGTGTTTGTGTCATTGGATTAACATTTAGGTAATTTTAGTCCTTGTTATGATTATTCTAGTCCAATTAGGGTTTTTAACCATTCTTGTGCATCCAATAGGTGTGTTTGTGTCATTAGTGTAACATTTAGGTCATTTTCATCCTCCCCGGGCTTATTCTAGTCAATTTGGGGTTTTTGTCCAATCTTGTGTATCCAATAAGTTCATTTGTGTCATTGGATTAACACTTATGTCATTTTTTGTCATCCCTAGGCTTATTCTAGTACAACAAGGGTTTTTAACCAATCTTGTCTATCCAATAAGTTCATTTGTGTCATTGGATTAATATTTATGTCATTTTCGTCCTCCCTAGGCTTGTTCTAGTCCATTTAGGGTTTTTAAATAATCTTTTGCATCCAATAGGTTTGTTTGGGTCATTTGATTAACATTTAGGTCACGTTCTTCCTCCCTAGGCTTATTCTTGTCCAATTAGGGTTTTTAACCAATCTTGTGTTGGATTTTGATCCTTTGATTCCTAATTTTGACATAATTCACAATTCAACAATATTCATACTTAATATGATAAATCTAATATTTCAATTGAGCAAAATTTCAGGAACACCAATTCAATCCTACACACTTGGATCAAATAGCTTGGAACACAAGAAATCAACAAAAGTTGAATTCTGAATATGTAAATCGATTGGGAAATCGATTTCATAACAAGGGTGTAAGGAAATCTTAAGTGTTTGTGAAATGCAATCGATTAGGCAATCGATTAGATCAATTAAAAATGAAAAATGCACAAGTCAGTAGCCTCTGATTTGGAGCAAATCGATTGGCAAATCGATTGAACATTTCACAAATCAAACCTGATGGTAACACATCGATTGGTAAATCGATTGAATGAGTCACAGTGGCACTCCAGTGCTGAGGAAATCGATTGGCAAATCGATTGACAAAGTATCATTTGAAAAATGACCTCACCTGTGACAAATACAATCGATTGGACAATCAATTGTTAACACTTTCAATTTTGATTAAGTTTGGTTGCAATCGATTGGGAAATCGATTGAACTAAACACCAGGTAAAAACTTTTCAGGAACATGCCACCAAATCGATTGACAAGTCGATTGATGTCAAATAGCTGAGTCTCTGTTTTGAAACCAATCGATTGGCAAATCGATTGATATTAAAAACTGAATCACTATTTTGAATCACATCGATTGACAAATCGATTGACATCAAAAACCTGAGCCACTGTTTTGAAAACAATCGATTGGCAAATCGATTGAAATAAACTTGTTGAAAACACAGTGAACTCTGAAGTTTGGCAAATCGATTGAGTAATCGATTGAAAATAGTTTTATTAAAACAGTTTCCCAGAAATCGATTAGGCAATCGATTTATACAGGTCTGGACATGTTCTGCTGAAAAGTGTTGTTTTAAAGAATCGATTGGTAAATCGATTAGCTTGTATAGTTTCAAGATTAAAGAAAACCAAGATCGCGATAATCGATTGGCAAATCGATTTAGCTCATTTTATAACTTTACAAAATCGATTGGGAAATCGATTTCGTAAGTGGTTTTTCAGAAACTATATAAGATGTCTTTCAATCTTTATTCATAGAACTTTTACATAACATTTCA
>NC_021164.2:28233913-28239572 GCF_000331145.2 Cicer arietinum
TGATAATATGTTTGTTGTTGCATTATTAAGGGGGAGCATCTGATGTTGTTTGTTTTTGCTCTGATACTTAATAATGTAATGCTGATTTGATACATTTTGACACATGCTCTGATGATCTGTATTGGTACATATTTAATGCTATGAATTGGTTTCTTTGGTATGATTTTGAAATGGTTTGATATGCTCAAGTTACAATTGTATGAATTGTCAATTATGCCAAAAAGGGGGAGATTGTTGGATTTTGATCCTTTGATTCCTAATTTTGACATAATTAATAATTCAACAATGTTCATACAATGCATGATAAATCTAATATTTGAATTGAGCAAGATTTCAGGAACCATAATCAAACCCTACACACTTGGATCAAATTGCTTGGAACACAAGAAATCAACAAAAGTTGAATTCTGAATATGTAAATCGATTGGGAAATCGATTTCATAACAAGGGTGTAAGGAAATCTTAAGTGTTTGTGAATGTGCAATCGATTAGGCAATCGATTAGATCAATTAAAAATGAAAACTGCACAAGTCAGTAGCCTCTGATTTGGAGAGTAATCGATTGGTAAATCGATTGAACATTTCACAAATCAAACCTGATGGTAACACATCGATTGGTAAATCGATTGGATGAGTCACAGTGGCACTCCAGTGCTGAGGAAATCGATTGGCAAATCGATTGACAAAGTATCATTTGAAAAATAACCTCACCTGTGACAAATACAATCGATTGGACAATCTATTGTTAACACTTTAATTTTGATAAAGTTTGGTTGCAATCGATTGGCAAATCGATTGAACTAAACACCAGGTAAAAACTTTTCAGGAACATGACACCAAAGCGATTGACAAGTCGATTGATATCAAATAGCTGAGCCACTGTTTTGAAAACAATCGATTGGCAAATCGATTGATATTAAAACTGAATCACTATTTTGAATCACATCGATTGACAAATCGATTGACATCAAAAACCTGAGCCACTGTTTTGAAAACAATCGATTGGCAAATCGATTGAAATAAACTTGTTGAAAACACAGTGAACTCTGAAGTTTGGCAAATCGATTGAGTAATCGATTGAAAATAGTTTTATTAAAACAGTTTCCCAGAAATCGATTAGGCAATCGATTTCGACAGGTCTGGACATGTTCTGCTGAAAAGTGTTGTTTTAAAGAATCGATTGGTAAATCGATTAGCTTGTATAGTTTCAAGATTAAAGAAAACCAAGATCGCGATAATCGATTGGCAAATCGATTTAGCTCATTTTATAACTTTACAAAATCGATTGGGAAATCGATTTCGTAGTTGGTTTTTCAGAAACTATATAAGATGTCTTTCAATCTTTATTCTCATAACTTCTAAGAACTTTTACATAACTTTTTCATAACTTTCATAATTTCTCTTATGCTCTCAAAAACGGTTCATGGCAACAAACTAACAACTTCATAATTGTGATTACAGATCTCAATACAGTTTGTTGACAATCTAAGAGAAATGATAATGTGCTCAAGAACAATCCATGAATATCCAGATTTGTGAAGAGCAACATTCATAAAGATTGAAGACCCTTTTGTTTTACGTCTTTTATTCTTTCTGTAATAAATCTTTGAACCAAAACGAACGTTGAAAATCCAGCTAGAAACTGGTGGCTACTTTCTTGGGTGAGAGGTCTCAACAAGAAAGAGTCGTACTTTGATTTTGTGTTAGGCTGCCGATTGTCTACAAGGATCAAAGGGTTGATAGAAAGCCAGCTAGAAACTGGTGGCTACTTTCTTGGGTGAAAAGTGTTCAACAAGGAAGAGTCGCACTGTGATTCTGTGATAGGTTGACGAGTATCTACAAGGATCAGAGGGTATTCAATAGGAAAGAGATCATTAAGATAGATAGGTTTCAGGGAGGAAACTGGACAATCTGTAATTGATTCTTTCTATTGAAGGAGAAGAAAATCTGAAATCCGATTGGATTTTCAGGACTGGACGTAGGTTGTTGTTGACAACCGAACCAGGATAAATCTCTGTGTTTTCTTCTCTAACTCTCTCTCTTTAATTTTCTATATTGCTAACTTTGCATGCCTCAAAATTTAAATTCCGCTGTGCACTTGATACTGATTAATTTGGTAAAGAAAACTGATATATTTTCTGTTATTTCGAGGTCAAGATACCAACATCTTGTGCATCCAATAGGTGTATTAATCTCATTGGACGAATATTTAAGTCATTTTCATCCTCCCTAGGCTTTTTCTAGTCCATTTAGGGTTTTAAACCAATCTTATGCATCCAATAGGTGTGTTTGTGTCATTGGAGTGAAATTTAGGTCATTAGAATAAGGAGGAAATATATGCCTAACTCCAAGTGGTAAAGCCTACTATCCTAAAATGTCCTACCCTTACCTAAGCCCCATTACAACCCGAAAGTCCTCCAAAAATGTATGTGTTTACTGCATTGTGATTGCTAACTAGAATTTTTTCAAGCCTATGGTAGCGTGATGCATGTTCTAGGATTTGAGCGATAAATTCATAACCCTTTCTAAACACTTGAGAGAAATTTTGGTGAGATTGTGTGAAGAGAGAGTTGAATTTGATGAATGAATGCCAATGTGTACAAATCTTGTTGTCTGTATTTTTGAAAACAACCATAGAGCATGATGAATGTTTTGCAGTAGCAAGAACTTTGAAATTTGAGTTTGATGTAATTTGAGAAATTGAATTTAAGTGTGCATTTAACAGGACCAAATATGAAATTAATTGTTGCTTGGGGACAAGCAATAGATTAAGTTTGGGGTTGTGATGACTCTTCATCATATGCATATTTTCCCACTATTTTAGTCTTATTTATCCTCAATCATCAGTTAAATTAAGGATTTATTTGATATATTTTGTTGATTTTTGTTCTTTGAGTTAATAAAATGTTTTTTGTTTTTATTTCGTTGATTAAGTAGGAATTTGTCGTAATTTTACATTGCGTTTTGTTTTAGTGCAGTGCTGAATTTTGGTGAAAAATCAACATGACATATGTGGAGTATTTCAGCCATATCTGGAGTTCTAGATGTCCAAGTAGTGTCATTCCAAGTGCTAATGAAAGATACGATCCATATCTACAACTTTCATGAAGACACCGGGACCAAAGTCAGAAGCAAAACATGAGAAAAATGCAAAATACATCAGACAACATACAAATCTTGTTGTCTTTTTGTTTTTTTTTAAAACAACCATAGAGCATGATGAATATTTTGCAGTAGCAAGAACTTTGAAAATTGAGTTTGATTTAATTTGAGAAATTGAATTTAATTGTGCATTTAACTGGACCAAATCTGAAATTAATTGTTGCTTGGGGATAAGCAATAGATTAAGTTTGGGGTTGTGATGACTCTTCATCATATGCATATTTTCCCACTATTTTAGTCTTATTTATCCTCAATCATTAGTTAAATTAAGGATTTATTTGATATATTTTGTAGATTTTTTTTCTTTGAGTTAATAAAATGTTTTGTGCTTTATTTCAGTGATTAAGTAGGAATTTTTCGTAATTTTACATTGCGTTGTGTTTTGGTGCAGTGCTGAATTTTGGTGAGAAATCAACAAGACATATGTAGAATATTTCAGCAATATCTGGAGTTTTAGATGTCCAATTGGATTCAAACCAAGTGCAAATGAAAGCTAAGATCCATAGCTACAACTTTCATGAAGACACCGGAACCAAATGCAGACTCGAAAGAGGAGAAAAATGCAATATACGCCGGACATCAGATGTTGAGCGCTTGGAGCGTGCCAGACGCACCTAGGGCGCGTTTTCAGCCATCCAACACTGCCCAGACGCGCCTTGAGCGCGTTTCCCGCGCCTGGGGCGTGCGACGCGCACCAGCAACCATAAAAACACAACTTTTTTTTATTGTTTTAGGGATCATTTTCACTATTGGGAAGTTGGGAGATTCAAAGACGTCTGTTTCTAACATCATGGGAGCAGTTTTATCAAGAATCATTCATGAATCCTTCTTGTAATTCTTCTCTAATCTCTATCTCTTTTATCTATGTCATGAGTAACAAACCCTATTTGTTAGGGATGAGCGTAACAAGATGAAACCCTTATTTTTATGATTTGATTTCTAGTTATATGAATGAGTTTATTGAAATATTTTTCTCATCTCTATGCTTAATGGTTTTTATTGCTTGATCAACATTAAAATTTTCTACGATTTGTATTTTGAAACGGAAGTGGACTTTACGAATGCTTGAGATGAGAAATTCATGAATTTGTAGTCTAGACATAGGTGCAGGTCATGAAACCAATTAAATTAGTTGCAAAGCAATAATTTACAAGAGAATTTCTATACGGTAATTCTTAATTCTAATCTTAAATGTACTAAGGAATTAGGGGTTACTTTGGAATTAAAGGTTCTGTCACTAAGACATTTGGGCAAGAATAATAAAGAGAATTCAGTAATAATTCAATAAAGGAATTCAATAACTAAGATCAAATTAGACACCAAGGTTGGATTCGAAGTGAAACTCAACCCTGACATTTTTCTCAATTTATAAAGGATCAATTTTACTACTGTTGTCAATTTTAAATATTATTTCAATCAACTTGGGAACTTTTTGTTCAATTTTAGTAACTAAATATAATTCAATAGTAAAACGCAATCCTTGAGTTCGAGACTCGGTACTACCGTTTTATTATTACTTGTAACGATTCAGTACACTTGTTGAAACGCTATTAAGTTTTTGGCGCCATTGCCGGGGATTGCCATATCACTGTTGAATTTAAATTATTCACTGAATTGAAACTTTTTGCTCTGCAATAAAATTTCTTCTTTTGTTTTACTTCAAAAAAAAATTATGTTTTAAAACTGTTTTGTTTTTACTTAATTATTTATGTCTAACCTTGCATGCGAGGCCAGTCCTCAACTGAACTTATCTTTGATCCAGAAATCGAAAAAACAGCGAAGGCACATCGAAAGGCGACTCGAGAAAGGAGACAAAGGGAAAGACATTTAGTTGCGGAAGAAGAGGTTTTGGGTGATTCCGTCATAGTTACTGAGATGGCCGATCCACCACTACCAGAACGTACTCTCGGCGAGTATGGGAATCAGAATAGAAATCATGCTCGATTGCCCATCCATAACCAACTGGTTACAGTCAACAAGTTTGAAATAAGTTCCGCTCTATACCGAGAGTTGAAGGAGATTCATTTTGCCGGTAGACATAACGAAGACGCCAATAGACATCTCACAAATTTCTTTGAATTATGTGAAACAGTGAAGGTGGATGGTTTGTCTGAGGAAGGCAAGAGAATGAAACTGTTTCCATTTTCATTAACAGAAAATGCTAAAGAGTGGCTTAATTCCTTTCCTGCTAACAGCATCACCACATAGGATGATCTTGAAGATAAGTTCTTGGAACAGTACTTTCCCCTAACTATGTTTGTTAGAAAAAGGCAAGAGATTTCCAGTTACAAACAGAAAGAGGGAGAATCTCTCTGTGACACTTACAGGAGATTCAGAAACTTACTTGCAGGATGTCCTAATCATGCTTATGACGACACTGCCCAAATGCAAATATTCTGCAATGGTTTGAGACGGAAGATTATTGAGATCATGGCATCAAATGAACAAATGATGTTGTATGACAGAGGTGGTGGATCAACAAGTGGTGTATTGGAGTT
>NC_021164.2:28239582-28241062 GCF_000331145.2 Cicer arietinum
GCAGGTCATTCTCAAAACAGATAGAAGATGTTATTGCCACTGAGATAAAGAAAGGAATAACAACTCTAAATATACAACCCCCTGTAGCCCCTATCAAATTACTAAAGCAGACTAACTGTAACCTTTGTGGAGGAGCACATAAAACTGGAGCATGTGAAACACTGGATGACAATGAGTTAGAAGAACTAGAACAGGTGAATTTTGTTAGTAATAACGGGAGGCAGAATAATGCCTACTCTAGTACGTACAACCCTAGTTGGAGAAATCATCCAAATTTTTCCTGGAGAGATCAGCAAGGTGGTTCTCAGGGTCAACAAGGAGCTGAAACGAACCAATTTCCACCTAGAAAGGCTGCTTGGGAGAGTGCTATGGAGAAATTAGTGACAACCACAAATTCTTTCATTGAAGAGTCAAGAGCCATCCAGAAAAATCACTCTGCATCCATAAAGAATCTGGAAACTCAAGTGGGTCAACTTGCTCAACAAATGGCACAAAGAACGACTGGAAATTTGCCTAGTGACACGATTACGAATCCACGAAATTATGTCAATGCCGTGACAACAAGGAGTGGCAAGGTAAGTGAACAAGTACCACTTAAAGTCAAACAAAGTGTAAGCACTTCAAGCTCGACCCACTCAGAAGAAACAGTCACACCGACCTTAGTGGAAGAGCACACCACTCTTGAAAAGGAGGAAGAACATGTGGTACAAAAAAGGGAACCACTGCCAAAACCAGAAATTCGACTTCCGTTTCCTCAAAGGTTAAAAAAGGAAGAAACAGAAAAACAATACGGTAAGTTCCTTGATGTTTTTAAAAAGTTACAGATTAACATTCCTTTTGCAGATGCACTAGAACAGATGCCAACATATGCCAAGTTCATGAAGGAGATTCTATCGAAGAAAAGAAAAATCGGCGGCAAAACAGTGATGCTTACGGAATAATGTAGTGCTATACTAAAGAGAAAACTGCCGCTGAAGCTCAAGGATCCTGGAAGCTTCTCAATCTTGTGCGCTATTGGAAATAGAACTTTTGGGAAGGCGTTGTGTGATCTTGGGGCTAGTGTGAGTCTCATGCCCCTTTCCATATACATAAAACCAGGCATTGGAAAAGTCAAGGACACACAGCTTATGCTACAATTTGCGGATCGCTCAATGAAACACCCCTATGGAGTGGTGGAAGATGTGTTGGTTAAAGTGAACAAGTTTATTTTTCCAATGGATTTCGTGGTGCTAGACATGGAGGAAGACAATGACATTCCTTTGATTTTGGGGAGACCGTTCTTAGCAACAGGGCGAGCTATGATTGATGTAGCAGATGGCACCTTAACCTTAAAAGTAAATGAGGAAACCGTCACTTTTAACATTCTGAAAGCCATGGAACACTCAAAAGAAAGAGAAGGGTGCAATAGAATCGAAATCTTAGATGAGATAGTCAACGAAGAAATAGAGCATCAAATACCCAGTTTGTCATTAGAAAGAGT
>NC_021164.2:28241139-28248992 GCF_000331145.2 Cicer arietinum
GTTTTCCTACAAGATGGGAGGAGTTGAAAGGGAATGAAGATAAGCCCTCAGAGAAAAAGACACCACTGGTTGAACTCAAGCAGTAGCCTCTTCATTTGAAATATGTATTCCTATATGACGAAGATAAGAATCCAACCATAATTAGTGCAAGCTTGAGTGAATTGCAAGAAGAAAAGTTGTTGAGAATTCTACGGAAGCATAAGGGGGCCATCGATTGGTCCATTGAGGACTTGAAGGGAATCAGTCCGACTTTTTGTATGCACAAAATCCTAACGGAGGACAATCACAAACCGGTAGTACAACCCCAAAGGAGATTGAATCCAGAAATGAAAGAAGTGATTAGGAAAGAAGTGGTAAAGCTCCTAGAAACCGGTCTCATTTACCCCATTTCAGACAGCCCTTGGGTGAGTCCCGTCCAAGTTGTACCAAAAAAGGGTGGAACGACCGTCATCACAAAAGAAAAGAATGAGTTGATTCCTACACGAACAGTTGCAGGATGGAGAGTGTGTATTGACTATAGAAGGTTGAACAACGCTACGAGGAAGGATCATTTCCCACTCCCTTTATTTGATCAGATGCTGGAGCGGCTAGCCGGACTTGAGTCTTACTGCTTCCTAGATGGCTATTCGGGATACAATTAGATAGTTGTGGCACCCGCGGATCAAGATAAAATTGCATTCACATGTCCGTATGGGGTGTTTGCATATCGGCGAATTCCGTTTGGGCTGTGCAATGCACCTACCACATTTCAAAGGTGCAGGATGTCCATATTCTCCGATATGATTGAAAAACATATCGAAGTATTTATGGACGACTTTTCTGTCTTTGGTTCATCTTTTGATAATTGTTTGAGTAATTTGTCTCTTGTATTAGAAAGGTGTGAAAAATCCAACTTGGTCCTAAATTGGGAAAAATGTCATTTTATGGTACGAGAGGGAATTGTATTAGGCCACCGAATTTCCCACAAGGGGATTGAGGTAGACAAGGCCAAAGTTGAAGTTATTGAAAAACTTCCCCCTCCTACCAACGAAAAAGGCATTAGAAGATTTTTAGGCCATGCTAGATTTTATAGAAGATTTAAAAAAGATTTTTCAAAAATTTCAAAACCACTCACAAATCTACTTGTGAAGGACACACCCTTCAAATTCCATGAGAATTGTTTGCATGCTTTTAACATTTTGACAAACAAGTTGATAAATGCTCCCATTATCACCACACCTGACTGGTCACTACCTTTTGAAATCATGTGTGATGCAAGTGATAGTGCTATTGGGGCAGTCCTGGGACAAAGAAAAGATAAAATGTTGCATGTAATCTACTATGCTAGCCATGTTTTAAATCAGGCCCAACACAATTATGCCACAACTGAAAAAGAATTATTAGCTGTAGTTTATGCTTTTGATAAATTTCGATCTTATTTACTAGGATCGAAAGTTATTGTTTACACTGATCATGCTGCCTTGAGGTATTTGTTTACTAAGCAGGAATCGAAACCAAGATTACTTAGATGGATTCTATTACTACAAGAATTCGACATTGAGATCCGAGATAAGAAGGGATCAGAGAATACTGTAGCAGACCACCTATCTCGATTGGAGAATGTCGAGGAGGATGAGGACATTAGACCAATTCGAGACCAGTTTGTCGATGAGCACATCTTCGCTATGGTCATGGCACCTTGGTTCGCTGACTTTGCTAATTTTAAGGTAAGTGAGACAATTCCATCTGATTTTACGTACCAACAACGAAAGAAGTTCATCCATGATGCCAAATTCTATGTATGGGATGAACCCTTCCTGTACAAAAGAGAAGTGGATGGTTTGTTGCGAAGTTGTGTGCTCGAGGAGGAGCAAGAAAAGGGATTGTGGCACTGCCACGACTCTGATTATGGGGGTCATTTTAGTGGCGATCAGACTGCAGCAAGAGTTCTCCAATCGGGATTATTTTGGCCTTCATTGTTCAAAGATGCATTCAACTACGTGAAGAAGTGTGATCGATGCTAGCGCACCGGTAATATTTCAAAACGGGATGAGATGCCGCAAAATCCCATATTAGAAGTAGAAGTGTTCGACGTGTGGGGTATTGGCTTCATGGGTCCATTCCCATCCTCATATAAAAAAGTCTATACTTTGGTGGCGATAGATTATGTCTCCAAATGGGTTGAAGCAGTTGCGACTCAAACTAATGATTCAAAACAGGTCATCACATTTCTCAAGAAGAACATATTTGCCTGTTTTGGCGTACCTTGAGCTTTGATTTGTGACGAGGGCACTCACTTTCTAAACCGAAAAATGGAATACCTTCTGAGGAAATATAATGTGCGTCATAGGGTGGCAACCCCATATCACCCACAAACCAGTGGGCAAGTTGAAGTATCCAACAGGCAGCTCAAGCAAATTCTTGAAAAAACAGTGAATGCCTCACGAAAAGATTGGTCAACGAAACTTGATGATGCACTTTGGGCCTACCGAACAGCTTTTAAAACCTCCCTTGGTATGTCGCCGTATCAAATCGTGTATGGTAAAGCCTGTCATTTGCCGCTCAAACTGGAGCATCGAGCATCGAGCATTTTGGGCGACGAAATACTTGAATTTTGACTTGATTAAGGCAGGCGAATCAAGAATTCTGCAGCTTCACGAGTTAGAGGAGTTCCGGAATTTCGCATATGAGAACACTAAAATATATAAAGAAAAAACCAAGAAATGGCATGACAACAAAATTAAATTCAAGGAATTCCAAGCGGGAGATATGGTTCTTCTATTCAACTCAAGATTGAAGTTGTTTCTAGGAAAACTAAAGTCAAGATGGTCGGGCCCCTTCGAGATAATCAAGGTATTTCCATACGGGGCTGTGGAGTTGAAAGACACACACTCGAATCGGAACTTTAAGGTGAATGGATAAAGGCTCAAATCTTATTTAGGGGCAGAGTCAAAACCTTTGATGGAGTCCATCCATCTAATCAACACTTGAAGAGTGGAATGTCAAGATCAAGACACTAAACGAGCGCTTATTGGGAGGCAACCCAATTTTATATCCTTTGCACCGTATTTATTTATTGCATTTCAGATTTATTTTACTCCATTTAGTTCCAATGTTAGTCTCTAAATTGCTAGTTCTATTAGTTTTGATGTTTGGTACCAGGTGTGGCCACTGTAACCGCGCGCCTGAAGCGTGCCAAAGTGCACCTGAAGCGCTGCGCCCAGATGTTGCTACTGTCAACGCGCGCCTGAAGCGCTTTTTCCAGGTGTGGCCACTGTAACCGCGCGCCTGAAGCGTGCCAAAGTGCACCTGAAGCGCTTTTTCCAGGTATTGTCACTGTCAACGCGCGCCTGAAGCGCTTTTTCCAGCATTTGTCACTGTTAACGCGCACCTGAAGCGTTTTTTCCAGGTATTGTCACTGTCGATACGCGCCTGAAGCGCTTTTCACGGCCAAGTTTTAAAACCCCCCATCTTCTCACTTTCCAAACCTCCTCCATTATCATCAAAGGTCAGTCTCCTTTTCTTCATTATCACTCTCCAAACCCTCCTCCAATATCTCATGTAAGTTTTCCTCTTCTATCCAACATTCTTTCATCCTCAAGCCCTAATGGCAGCCCAACAAAAAGCAAAACGAACTAAGGTTGCAAGTACATCCTTCGCTCAACAGACACCAGGAGGCTGATCTATTTGCACCTCACCAGTATACTGGCGACCATAGTGGAACAGGAGCGGATGATCTAAATGAGAATCCTTGAACTACTAAACTGAGAGAAGTTTTCTTTCCTTTTTTTTTTCTTTTTGTTGTTTGTCCTATTTCTTTCCGTTTTCTCATTTTCTTTGTTTACTGTCAGCGTATTTTGAATTTCTTTTCTTTGTTTATTTCACTAAATGTGTAAGATGATGAAACAGTTGTACTGGCTTGCACTTAATCTTAAAAGTTCTGTTTGTGATTTCGCAAGTGAAATTTCATTTCTTAGATTAGGTTATTGCTCAAGTCGACAAGCCTTCCTAATGCATGCATTCTTGGTTACTAAATGGTTATAGAAGGCTAATATGCCATCAATTTTTCAATAATACAATTTGAACTTTTAAGAAGCATGTTGGCTTTATTTTGATTGTTCATACTCTCTCTTATTATCCAAGTTGTGAGCTTTTGAGCCTAAACACTTAAATTCTTTGTTGTGTGATTATCCATACATGTGTTATCCCTCTAGAACTTGCACTAATTCTGACTTGCATTATTTGTAATTTATGCATACATTGAGGCAATTTTATTGGTCGTTTGAGCCTTTCTAACTACCCGATGAAAATTTTACCCTTTGCTAGCCCCTTTGAGCCTTGCCCTTTAATTTCGGTTACTAGCCACATTACAAGCAAAACACCTGACTTTAATTAAATCACCTTACTTGGAGTTAGGTAGAAAAAAATTCTTGTCTTGATAAAATTCTAAGTTTGGGGTTGCTCATGGGATAGCAACTTTCTAAGTTTGGGGTGGTGATTCTCACAAAAATAAAATAAAAAGAAAAAAAAAAGAAGAAAAAGAAAATGAAAGAAAAAAAAAATTCAATTTGTGTACTTTGGTAAATAATATCTTCTTGGTTCTTTTGTCAATATTTGAGAATCTCCATAATGAAAAGGTGAAGAAAAAAAAATGGTAATATAAGGTGGAAATGTATGCCTAACTCCAAGTGGTAAAGCCTACTATTCTAAAATGTCCTACCCTTACCTAAGCCCCATTACAACCCGAAAGTCCTCCAAAAATGTATGTGTTTACTGCATTGTGATTGCTAACTAGAATTTTTTCAAGCCTATGGTAGCGTGATGCATGTTCTAGGATTTGAGCGATAAATTCATAACACTTTCTAAACACTTGAGAGAAATTTGGGTGAGATTGTGTGAATGGAGAGTTGAATTTGATGAATGAATGCCAAGGTGTACAAATCTTGTTGTCTTTTTTTTTTTAAAACAACCATAGAGCATGATGAATGTTTTGCAGTAGCAAGAACTTTGAAAATTGAGTTTGATTTAATTTGAGAAATTGAATTTAAGTGTACATTTAACTGGACCAAATCTGAAATTAATTGTTGCTTGGGGACAAGCAATAGATTAAGTTTGGGTTTGTGATGACTCTTCATCATATGCATATTTTCCCACTATTTTAGTCTTATTTATCTTCAATCATTAGTTAAATTAAGGATTTATTTGATATATTTTGTTGATTTTTTTTCTGAGTTAATAAAGTGTTGTGTTTTATTTCAGTGATTAAGTAGGAATTTTTCGTTATTTTACAATGCGTTGTGTTTTGGTGCAGTGCTGAATTTTGGTGAGAAATCAACATGACATATGTAGAATATTTCAGCCATATCTGGCGTTGTAGATGTCCAATTGGAGTCAAACCAAGTGCAAATGAAAGCTAAGATCCATAGCTACAACGCTCAGGAAGACACCAGAACCGAATTCAGACTCGAAAGAGGAGAAAAATGCAATATACGCCGGACAGCAGATGTTGAGCGCTTGGAGCGCGCCAGACGCGCATGGGGCGCGTTTTCAGCCATCCAACACTGCCCAGACGTGCCTGGAGCGCGTTACCCGTGCCTGGGGCGCGTGACGCGCACCAGCAACCATAAAAACACAATTTTTTACTGTTTTAGGGATCTTTTTCACTATTGGGAAGTTGGGAGACTTGTGCCCTAGCATAGAAACTCAATTTAATTCAATTGTCTTTGAAAACTATATACAATAGTGTTAAATTACCAAAGGTGAATGCAACCATAACACATTATTCCAGATAAGTAATTTTCACTGATATCGAACTCAACTGTGATTTATCATAGTAGACCATTGATTCTAGTGATTTATCTTTGTTATATGATTTAGCAGACCATAAAAAAACTAATGATTTTCATACATCTTTGAATTAATTCTTATGCATTAGGTACAACAACGCCTATATAATCATATTATAGTTTTAATATATCCACTATTGTGATTGTTCTCTGCCGAGAAATTTAGATTGCATGTGTTATCTTTCTTAACACTAGTTTTGTTTCTCTCTAAATTTTAAAACTTCAATGATGTTTTAAATATTATTTCATTCACCCCACATCCATTATCTCCTTGACTCTCATTCATTTCCCACAACATGAACACTATTTATTAATGTCAGACAATTACTATAATTCAAAGGCAAATGTTGCATTGAAGTTGTAGGGGACTATTAGAATCAAAGGCAAATGTATCATCTACAACAACAATCACTTAGGAACACTCAGAATTACCTCATATTTACTTATTAAAGAATGAGTAAACAAATAGAAAGCTACAAAAAAAATCATAATTACCTCAAAATTTTTATCAAGGAGAAATAAAGCTTTGAATTTTTGTAGATATTATCTAGTCTAGCCACGAAATGCGAGTTCTTTTAAAGCTGCCAGAAAGGACCACCATCTTTTAATGGAGTATGCAATTCTTGAACTCTTCAACAACAAAAGTCATATTTGCATTGAGGTTGATATCTGCAAAACAGCATATAACCTGAAGTTACATAACTTGAAATGATAGCATTCCATGATACATTATCTGGTTGAGGCATTTCGTCGAACAGTTGGTGAGCAAAATTAAGTTCCTTGCATTTTACGTAGGCTATTATGAGGTTGTTGGATGTGTAGAGGTCTGATATGAAACCTGATTTTATTGCTAAACAATGGGTTGCTTTAATGAAAGGCAATGCAATGGGTGAGGTTCAAATAAGATAGTGAAACCTATGCATTCATGGGTGAGCTTAACTTGTCATAATTAATTTAAAACAAAATTTCAACAATTGTCTTCAGCAAGTACTACATAACAATGTTCTCTAAACGAAAAATAAATAACAAATAAGCACCTTGAAGTCATTCACAGATGAGAGGGAGACAGCGACACTGAACGGCGACTCTGAGAGTGACGGAGACAGGTTCGAGAGGGGGACGAGTTTGATACTCATAGATTCGAGATGAGAACGAGTTTGGCGTCGATACTCATGGCATTGAGAGGGATGAGAATCGATGACAAAGTGTGAGAGAAGGGCTCACCAATATGGATTCAATTTCATATTCAATTTCAGATTCAATATGAACCGGTGATGGATTCAATTTAAGATTCAAAATGTAGGGTTCATCCTTGACAAAGTGTGAGAGAAGGAGAAGGGTTCACGATATGTTATTAATTTTAACTTAGGGCTCAATCTGATTTCACAAATAATATTAAAAATTTTAAAAATAACTTAGCGTTGGCCAATCCAGCGCTACATATTAAAATAAAAAATAAAATATTAAATGAATAAACTAGCGTCAGATTTATTTTACGTAGCGTCGGCCCATCCGACGCTAATTGTTAATAAAATTTAAAAACAATTTTTTTTATCGTAGCGTCGGCTAAACCGACGCTACGCCGATGCTAAGTAGCGTCGGAGTCGGGGGCCGACGCTAATAATGGCAGCTAAAATTCAATTTTCTAGTAGTGGATACATATATAACTTAACTACATATACATATTTAGATATTTTTACAACATACATATTCATATACATATACATATACATATTCAGATACTGTGCCCTATTCATATACAGAACAAAACTAGCTACCATATATTCAGATCCCTTGCAGCATGCTATTTCCCAGAAAATCAAATAATTTTCATTTCAAGCACATACTGACACCAATCCTCCTTTAATTCAACTAGATCTTTCTCAGAGTATGTGTGACTGGAATTGTCAAAGTACTGTGCAATATAAAAATTGAACATAAATAAGTTAGAATCAAATATATACATAATTTATATATGAAAATCAAATAATGAAAATACCGTACTATTTCTGGGATAATAGTTTGATT
>NC_021164.2:28249482-28261129 GCF_000331145.2 Cicer arietinum
TTTTTCTTGGCTTCCTTTCTTCAAGAATAGAAACCCAAGGTTGGGTGGGTGATAGAACAAGGATTTCTCAACTCCACTCTTCCTCTTTGATTCGAAAACGAAGAAAAACGGTATTAGGTATTCAAACAGAAACCTCCCCGTTTCACCTAGTTCTAAACGTCGTTTCAAGAAGTGATAGAAGGGAAGGTTGCTCACCTCCGTGCTACGGTGCTAGTGGACCAATTTTGGAAGCGGCGTTGCGAGCGGAGATTTTGCCGGATTTACTCGCGGTAATTATCTGTGGTTGTGTGGAAAGGAATTTGTTAGGGTTGAAGTGTTGATGAATGTTTCGTGGAAAATGAATTTAAACTCATTTATGTATGATTTTGAGTAAATGAAACCTGTGTGTTTGAGTAGTGGATTGTGTCGATTTGTGTTTGTTGTTTTTGACGTGTTCTTAATTGGTATTGATGAAATTTGATATGTGTATGGTTGAATTTTGTGGAAGAATGAATTGATGTGTTTTGATGTGGGTTGAAAGTATGTTTGAGTTTGTTTTGTGTGGAATTTGAAAACCATTAAGTTAAACGAGGATTAAGAATGGGGAATCTCTTAATGTCTTGGTTACTTAATGTTTGTTTTGGAAAATCGTTTAAGTTAAATGAGAATTAAGAATGGGGAATCTCTTAATGTCTTGGTTACTTAATGTTTGTTTTGGAAAATCGTTTAAGTTAAATGAGAATTAAGAATGGGGAATCTCTTAATGTCTTGGTTACTTAATGTTTGTTTTGGAAAATCGTTTAAGTTAAATGAGAATTAAGAATGGGGAATCTCTTAATGTCTTGGTTACTTAATGTTTGTTTTGGAAAATCGTTTAAGTTAAATGAGAATTAAGAATGGGGAATCTCTTAATGTCTTGGTTACTTAATGTTTGTTTTGGAAAATCGTTTAAGTTAAATGAGAATTAAGAATGGGGAATCTCTTAATATCTGCGTTTACTTAATGTCGTCGTGAAAATGATTTTGTGGAGAAATGAATTGTTGTGTTTTGGCGTGAATTGTGTAATAAATTTGTGAATACATTTGAGTTTGTTCTGTGTGGAATTTGAAAACCATTAGGGTTAAACGAGTATTAAGAATGGGGAATCTCTTAATGTCTCGTTTACTTAATATTTGTTTTGAAAATCGTTTAAGTTAAATAAGTATTAAGAATGGGGAATCTCTTAATGACTTATTTACTTAATGTTGTTTTGAAAATCGTTTAAGTTAACTGGGCGTTAAGAATGGGGAATCTCTTAATGTCTTGGTTACTTAATGTTTGTTTTGGAAAATCGTTTAAGTTAAATGAGAATTAAGAATGGGGAATCTCTTAATGTCTCGTTTACTTAATATTTGTTTTGAAAATCGTTTAAGTTAAATAAGTATTAACAATGGGGAATCTCTTAATGACTTATTTACTTAATGTTGTTTTGAAAATCGTTTCAGTTAACTGGGCGTTAAGAATGGGGAATCTCTTAATGTCTTGGTTACTTAATGTTTGTTTTGAAAATCGTTTAAGTTAAATTAGAATTAAGAATGTGGAATCTCTTAATGTCTTGTTTACTTATGTGTGTTTTGATAAATCGTGCTGACCCGCGATAGGTGGCACCTCGGTAAACAGTACGGACCCGTGATAGGTAGTACGTTTACGACTTACGTTCCTTAGGGAATTGTGTTTGTCCGTGAGAGACTGCACAGGTGTTTGTCCGTGAGAGACTACACCCTGTTAAATTGTGAATTGTTGGTTCATTTGGTATGTGTAGTAATTGTGTTATAAGTGTTATGTTTTGGAATTTGGTGATAACATGTTGGATTGCTATACCATTTTGAAACCCATGATGTTGTATTAATTGTGTTATAAATGTTAAGTGTTATGTTTTGGAATTTGGTGATAACATGTTTGCTTGCAATACTATTTCGAAACTAATGATGTTGTAGCGATTGCGTTATCAGTGCTAAGTGTTAGGATTTGAGATTATGTATGAATGTGATTGAGTTAGTTATGAATTTTTGGAAAAATGATGAGGGAAATCGATTTCCCAATCGATTGGATGAGTTGCAGGAAGTTCACTATTTTAACCTAATCGATTTGCCAATCGATTGTATAAATATATCTTTCAAAATCTTTTAAGAAATCGATTTGGAAATCGATTGGCAGAGAGGCAGGAACTCAGCAAAACTGCCAAAATCGATTTGGAAATCGATTTGGCAACCCAGGGACTCATCAGAACTGACAAAATCGACTTAGAAATCGATTTGGTCATGCAGAAACTCAGCAGAACTGACCAAATCGATTTGGCAATCGATTGGCTCAGCAAAAGTCCTTATTTTGAGTTAGATAATCGATTTCTCAATTGATTTATCAATGCTTTGGTCAGTTATGTATTACTTGATGGTTTGAGAACTTCATTTTGAGTTCATTGTTAATTGGCAAGCATTATATGAACTTTTAGCATATGGAAAATCCTTTTAAGGTGCATGCTTAGTTGAAAGGTTATTTTGTGCATTTAAAACTTAAATGTTATGTGTTAACTGTTATTTTCGGTTGGTGACCTTTACAATTATTGTGGAAATCTGGGCTTTGCCCTCAGATGAGAGTCAGGACGATCCTACCGGTTCGTACCCTACGGATGGGAATGCTTGACTGGAGCTACGTTAGGAGGATCTCACGGGGCGCGTGGAGATCACTCAGGGTGTATAGTTTTTTGGTAGGATGATCAGATTAGGTTGATGTATAGGGACTAGACGTCCTTCTTTTTGGGTTGGAGTATTTTAATTTGGAAAACTGTACTTATACTAATATTGTCAGTTTGACATCTTATTTGAATGGGTTCCATGTACCATTTGTTGTTGTGTAAATGCTTTGGATTTATATTTGGAGAAACTTTTCCGCTGCTTGTAATTATAATGACTCAATTATTTATCCAAAGGCATTTCCTTATTTATTTCTCTGTTTTAGTTTAATCTCTTTTGAAAAAAAAATATACCCTCGCTTTGAAAAACGGGGTGTTACAGTACCCACAACCGATGTTGTTAGTTTGACGAGGGCACTATAAAATAAAACATATAAGTCCATAAAATATTGTGCATTGATTGTAAATGCATATATTTGTAAATGAAAATTTAAAGGCATATATTTCAAACCTTTATTGGAATCCATGTGATGTTATTAGACTTTTGCTTCAACACTATAGCACCTCTTTGAGCTCGAAAAAGTTGTAAAGCACTATCGAATAAATAAATTTGATTATTATAGCATTAACAAACACATTATGTATATATATATGTAAGAAATAAATGAATATTACTTACGTGTCGAACATAGTCTTTATATCGGAGTGATTGTTGTAATTGCCGTGCAAGGGATCTAAATAGTATATAACTTCAGAGGTCGCATTGATTGCAAATAGCACCCAGCTTCGACACTGTAGCACCTCTTTGAGCTCGAAAAACTTGTAAAGTATTATCGAATAAATAAATGTGATTATTATATCATTAACAAACACATTATTTATACATTAACAAACACATTACTTACGTGTCGAACATAGTCTTTATATCGGAGTGATTTTTGTAATTGTCGTGCAAGGGATCCAAATAGTATATAACTTCAGAGGTCACATTGATTGCAAATAGCAGCCAATGTGCCCTACAACAACAAAAAATTGGTTGGCAATTTTGTTTAATCAACTAATAAATTAAGATCTCATAAATTAAAAAAGATATAAATAAATAATATGTAATTACGTACCCTGAATTATATGGTGCAAAGAACAACTTATCCTTCTCTATATTTCCTAATAACATATCTACAATGTATTTCTTTACATTCAGTGGATTGAGTTTACACATCGAAAGCTTATGCGGAGACAAGAATGAATATCTATTTGACAATCTGCGCGTGCACACCAACTTCTCATACAAAAACCTTCAATGAAAATTTCAACTTAGATTAATTACCAATAAATTTAATTAATTACCAATAAATGCAATTAAAAGTATTTTTTTACCTAATATACAAGCTGATGACAGTAGCACTCAGCTCTTTATGGTTGAGAAGTTCGTATATGTGCTCCTTTTCAAGAAATTCTTTGTACTCATCTCTGAATATAGCTTTATTCATGGTTACGATGTGTGAATCGTCATTGCTGCCCATATTCCTTTTTACTTTGATGTCAAGACACGCCCCATATTTAGCAAGGCATGGCTGACTTATTTTAGGAGCAACAACGATTGATTTTCCCTGATACAGTTTTTTAGCTGCAACTTTGGCAGCTTTATTACCCTCCAGCTTTTGTAGTTTGCCAGCTTTATTACCCTCCAATTTTTGAGGTTTGCCGGCTTTATTTTTTTGTGCGGGTGGTTTATTTGATTGAATCTGAAAAAATGAGGTTAAATGTTAGTTTATTGAATCTGAAAAAATGACAAACCTTAGGGAATAAATGTGACAAACCTTTTCGGGCGATGTAATTGACTCGTTTCTTGGAATCTTTTTATCATTCCCTTTAGGCTTTTTCAGAATCTAAATATAAATGTGAAATTAAAGTTAGCAGCAGAAAAAAATCGCAATTAAATACACATATCAATTAAACATACATTTCAATTAATTAAACATACCTTATCAAGGGCAACAAGATGTGTGGGCCATGCCACGTAACTACCAATTTCTTCGCCCAAAAACTTCATATCGGCATCGTTGTCCGGTATAGGCAACAGTGCATTCAGTTCAAAAACAATAATTGGTGATACTTTAACATGGTCCGCAGGGATCGGTGTGTTGTGCAATAGTTCTCCCGAAGTATTGTACAATGTTCCTTTTCCGACCTTCCGATGAGTAGGGGAGGATAAGTACAGCACGCAAGGAGTGACACCCTAAATCAATGATTAATACATAAGTAATTAATTACCTCGGGAAGAGTTTTGAGACCAATGTTGCAACTCGCGTTTTCACTCTCCATTTGTATTTCACGTTGGAGATGATCCGGGAGTTGCTTGTCTTTATTCGTCTTCACCAAGAGTGCCACTTGCTCGAATAGGAGTTTGAGATTCTCTAATACTTTCTCATTGGGTGGATTTTGGCGCTTCTCTTGTGAAAAATAGCTTTTAGGAGTTACGCCAAATCCTTTCCCCCTCACCCGACCAGAATATTCAGTAACATTAAACACTTTACCGAGAATGTCCCTGCAACTAGCTTTGTTGTTCTCTTGATTTTCTGAACTTTGTTCGATATTCTCCTAAAATACATGTAGGATTAAAAAGATAAGTTCAATATCATTTTTAAAATACAATATTAAAAAATATTAAAGTGATAATATTAAAGTGATAAAATACAATATTAAAAAATATTAAAGTGATAATATACTTACACAAAGTTCTATTACTTTTGAACATTTTTGTTATCAACCACTCCATCCTTATTTACACGAGCTTCTTTCCACAAGATATGACGACCTAACGGTTGATCGAATTGGGTGTCTTGTTGCTATTCGTTAAGATCATAAACAAAATATTAGTTAGAAACTATAGTTTATAATACAAATTCCTTCATTATATAAAAGTGATGTTTAATTACTTACAAGTTTTTGCTCTAGACGTGCATATCCCATACGCGATTTTTTCTATGGGTGCATCGGATTTCTTGCCCTCTCGCGAGTTGCCTTACTTATATTCTATATAAAAAAATAACAATCGTGTAAAAATTTAAAATATGCTATGAATATGAATAATAAAACATAAATGCTAATAAATTAATCACTTACCACAAACACGGGGTCCAAACGTTTTGATACAAATGCACTCCATTCTTCTTTTGATATATAATGTTTATATATTCTTGGAGCGTCAGCATTCATATTTCCTTCACTATTTTGTAGATAGAAATTTGAGAGGTGAGATCTAAAACCCCGGTGTATTTTCCCGACAACTCTCAAGACGTAATTCTTTCTCACCTCATCAAGAACAAAAGCAGTCTGCAAACGAAATAAAGATATAGTTTGAGTAAAGAGTAAAGTATTACAATGGAAAAAATTATAAATGACAAAAGAGTGGATCAAAAAAGTTACTTGTATATCATTCCACAGTATATCTTTCGCATCCTTCAACGCCTTATCTCTCCAATCATCAATGGTAATGGGGATATTCTGACGAACAACAGCCCCAATGTAACTTACAAACATGGAGCTGTTGGGGTCAATTTGCTGACCACTCTCATTCCATCCAACCTAATAAACTCATATAAGAAGTACATGCTTTCAAAAAAGATAAAAAAATAAACAGCAAACAGAGTATAGTATACCTCAAATTTTATGCCATTGCTCCTTCCTTTTATGACCTTTTGCATTATGGTTGCACCACGTTTGACTTCATTTTCGTAAGTCTTTGTGTTGACAAGTTCCTCATTTTGACAATCTAAATCTTTGGTGGTATCCATTTATCTACAACAAGTTCAACATGTAGTTCAGTATAACTTCAACAAGCTCAACATGCAGTAGTCTAAGTACGTATCAGTATCAGTATAACTCCAACAAGCTCAACATGCATTTTAGTGATAACAAAAAATTAATAACATCAATACCTGAATAGTGAGGGTTCGAAGAAATACGTAATGCGCATAAATGAGGGCTCGCAGAAACACGGTTCGCAGAAATATGGTTCAAAGAAATATGTAATGAGGGTTACGTATTTCAATGAAAAGAGATGGTGTGTAATGGGAGAGATGATCGTGGATGGAAATATGGTTCGAACAGCTAGAGATGATCATGGAAATAAGGTTTGTAATGGAAGAGATGATAGGGTTTGCAAAGGAAGATAAGAACGATGAAGAGGAGATGATAGTGAAGTTTACGTAATGAAGAGGAAACTGAAGCGGTTTACTATTATATATAAAACCCTATTACAACGTTTTTTAGAAGCCTTTTACATCGCTTGTTGGAAAAGCGCTCTAAAAGGCCTCCTCATTTTATTTTTAAAAAGGCTTTTTTACAGCGCTTGTGGGAAAAATGATGTAAAAGACCTCTTTGTTTTCTTATGTTATATGACTGTTTTTTTAAAAGCCTTTTACAACGCTTTTTCAAATAAGCGCTATAAAAGGCCTCCTTATTTTATTTTTAAAAGGGTCTTTTACAGCGTTTGTGGGACAAGCGTTGTAAAAGACCTCTTTGTTTTCTTATGTTATATGGCTATTTTTTTAAAAGCCTTTGACATCCATTTCCGGTCCATATTATATGACCTATATAAATGCAGTTACAAAAATAATAAGCTACTGATAACATTATACCAATATATAGTACACATATCTGATATTGGAAAATGGAAACCAAGGTCCATTATTATGTATGAATTTCAAAACAGAAAAAATTTCAAAACAGAAAAGATTTCAAAACAGAACAGATCAACAAATTTCAAAAATAAAAGATTTATTATGTAACAATTTATTAGTTTTTGTGACAACAACAATTTAATAAATACAGTACCTGAGACAACGTATCCAATTTTTTTTAAAGGAGAAGCAGTAGATGGGCGCACAGTACGTAGAGGAGATGAAGGTTCCCAGAGTAGAGGTGATGAGGGTTCGTAAATTTGTTTCAAAATTTGTTTTTATTTATTTAAAGTAAATGATTTTTATTTAAAGTTAATGATTTTACAGCGCTTGTAGAATAAGCATTGTAATAGGTCCTTTAATTATGTGAAAGCGCAATGCTTTTACAACGCTTGTAACAAAAGCCCTCTAATAGGTCATTTAATTATTTAAAAGCGCATGTCTTTTACAGTGCTTGTAACAAAAGCGTTGTAATAGATTATTTAATTATTTGAAAGCGTCTGTCTTTTACAGCGCTTGTCAAAAAAGCGATATAAAACATTATGTGAGGGCGCTTCATTTTACAGCGCTTGTGTAAAAGCGCTATAAAAGCCTTGTAAACATTATGCGCAAACGCTATATGACCCTACAACAGCGCTTGTCATAAAAGCGCTATTATATGCTCCGTTATTTTTAAAATATATTTACAACGGCGTTTGTATTTAGTAAGCGCTGTAAAAGGCGCGCTATAAAATGACATTTTTCGCGTAGTGTGTATAATAATACGAGTGTGATAATTATAAAAATAAATGATTATCATATTAATCTTTTATGTTTTGTTTAGAAAAATTCTAAGAACCACATTGACTTTTCATTTTTTAGGTTAGAAGAATTTTTAAAATTTTTTATTTTTAAGAAAAATCAATTTAAAAAATATATTTATTTTTTTATTTTGCCACATCAACACTATTATACACATATTAATATCTTAAAGGCCACATTATATATTTTTAACAGAAGTTATAAAAAATAACATTATCTTTATGTAAGTGTATTATAACTTAAAAGTTAAGTAGCTAATGAGATATAAATTAAAAGACTAAATCAAAAATAAATAAATAATACTTATATACATCAAAGGACATTGAGAAAAATTTAAAAGAGTAATTTTTTTTTATCGTGTCAATAACTATTTTTTATTATCTACGTATGATAATTATGTTTTCCAAAAGTCTAGAATTATGTTTATTATTAAAGAAATTATCAAGCAACCTCGTAGTTGTCAAAGTTTAAACACTTTACTTACCTCAATAACCCTTCAATGGCTCAATATTCTCGAAATCCAATTAAATAATATATTATTTAATAACTCTACTTTTGATTTTCATACCTATTTATCTTGCCGAGTATATTCATATGTTTCAATACAATTAAATTCTTAAAAATTATAGTGATGAAAATCAACGCTTTTAAAAGAAGGTAAACAATATACAAAAGAGTCAAAGAAAAATGTTTTGGTAGATAAGCTTGATGGTGGGCGAAAACCCATAGATATAGAATCTTTTGATCAAAATATGCCCGTTGGTGCGGGAAATAAAACAAGGGAAGAAAGGATGATGGGAAAAGAAGCACAGCAGAAGGAAAGGGAAACAAAGTAGAAGGAAAGGGAAGCACAGCAGAAGGAAAGGGAAGCAAAGCAGAAGGAAATAGCTTTGGCAAAGGAAGCAAAGGAGCAAGAAAGATAGCAAAGAAGAAGAGAGAGAGAGAGAGAGAGAGAGAGAGATATAGGAAAATGGGAGTAAATTGGGCAAGGAGAACTAATAAATTAAAGAAGTTGAGGAAAATGGAAGCAATGCTGAAGGAAAAAGCTTCTGCAAAGGAAGCAAAGCAGAAGGAAAGAGCTTTGGCAAAGGAAGCAAAGCAGAAGGAAAAGGAAGCAAAGCAGAAGGCAAAGGAAATAGCAAGGGAAGAAAGGGAAAGGGAAATGGGAAGGGTCAGAGAAAAGCCCAACGAGGAGAAATAAAACAAGGGAAAGGGAAAGGGAATGGGTCAGATAGAAGGCCAAAGTATTATTAGTTGTAAAAATAAAATATAAAATAAAGCATACACTATAAATATGCAAAATAGTAATAATAATAAGATTGACGTTGTATACCTTTCAAAAAAATATTGACGGTATATGTTTTACATACCATGTATTATTATTTATGTAAACTTATGTATGTGATATTTTTTTTATAACACATTCGCTTCTTTAATCTCATTTAGTTCCTTTATTTATAATTTATGGACAATTAATTAATTATTTTTTATCAACAAATGTCAAGATAAAAATCCATCTTGAATAATTATTAATAATTTTAATTTTTTACAATAGTTTTTATTAAAAATAATGAATTCATGATCCTCTTCTTTACTATACCTATTAGATAACCAACTTTTTAAAACTGAATCTAAATGAGAATTCAAATTTATGATCATAAATGAACAAATAGTAGAAATATGCCAAAACAAATATCCCATCGCACGAAATAAAATTATTCCCTCAAAAACTAAACCATTTAAATTATGTGGAATGTGTTCAATTTAAGATCCTTGGTGCTATGGGAGCAATAGGTGTTGATGTCAAGGTTAAATTGTGGGTCAATGAGAGGGAAATAAAGTCTAGTCTTATGAACATAGAAGGTTAATTTTTAAAAAAGTCTTCTTTTGGGGATCAATTTGAACGATTCTTACTTGAAGAGACGATAAGGTACTTTAAAAATCCAAATTTTGTAATAAATTATTTTATTGATGAAATATAATTTTAAATAATTAAACTGGTGTTAAAATTACTTTAGAATATAAGTTAATTAAACTTAGGATTAATTTTCTTTATATGATGTTTTAATCTTGTACATGTTAGACTAAATGAATAATATAAATATCAAATATTATATTGTTATATTTTATTGTGTACACATTTTAAAATATAAGATTTTAGGCGATTTTACGCATATGTGTGTTTGTAGTAAATTTGATATTTCCTTGTATGCTGACTAATTTAAGTGTGCACACAATTATATAATTGTTTTTAAATTTATCTTATTTTAATTTATTATTTTATAAATAATTATCTTGAGATATTAGTAATATTGATATTGATTTTATTTATTTCTATATAGTTGTTACAGTATGATGATTTTATACATATTCATTTTGATATAGTAATTAATATAACTCGTTGATGTTTTATTTATTTATTTTATCATTTCGACTAATCTATGAAGATGATGTATTTTTATGTTATTATTTTGAGAACATATTATAGTAATAATTTTAGTTACTATTTTGAGTATGAGAGTTTTGACTAAAATTAGATTTATCTACGTTAAGGAAAAATATTATTATGTTAGAATGAGAGTTTTGACTAAAATTAGATTTCCTACAAAATGAATTTTTGACCAGACGACTGTTTACACCCTTATTTTTTTACTTCTGCATATTAATTTTGAGCTATTACAGGTTGGATTTTTATTTCCTACACTCGGTGCCTCAGACTTTACTATCCTGTGTTGGACCTTACAATTTTACTCTTATACCTCTATATTTGCTATCTACACCACTCATTTTGCAATTAAAAAAATAAAAATTGAAAATCAGACTAATGGCAGCGAAACAATTTTTCTCTCAAATTCATTCCCACCAATTCTTAATCATTTGAATCGATCCCAATCTCTGTCCACACAAAATTGGCCACTAAATCCATTTTTGGTGTCAATTTTATAAATTGTGGCTCTATTTCATAAAAAACAACTGCATTTCTTTCGTTGGACGAGCTATTTTTGGCCAATTCCGATCACCACATTTGTCGACTCAAAAAAATGGTATCGTTTTTGGATTCCTCTCATTGAAACCTTCAAGAAGAAACTACTCATTTTCATTTTTGTTTGAAATTGAAGTCGTACCATTTTGGCGCTCAAACGATTGGTAAGACTTTTTTTACAGTTATTCTCATCGTTTTGACTCCACTTTAATTTCCTAAAATTATTATTAATTATTTAACAACTATTTTTATGCTCTGCATAATTTTTCAATCTCGTCTCGACGATTTTGTGAACTCGCTGTTTATTCAAATTCGCTCGTTGTACCTTGTCGGTCTACTGCTGCAGTTGAAAACTTCCATTGATTTATGTGTTTGAGAAAACATCTAAATAAGGTAAGGGTTGAAAGAGCGTTTGAATTCATGAGTATAATATATTGTGAGATGAACGGGAAAACTGTATTTCCCAACAATTCATCCAGGCCTCGCTACGTACGAAAATAGCCTTTTGAGGGATACATTAATTAATAT
>NC_021164.2:28261189-28286626 GCF_000331145.2 Cicer arietinum
TAAATGTGAGTTATTTGATATTGTTGTGATATTGAGTGTCTAATAAATTTTATGTATGTGTTTGATTAGACGGGTTTATGTGAAGTGATAATAAAAGGTTAATTTGTTTTGATACATTTATGTGATTATGATGATGTATAATTAATAATAGTGATGTTATAAATTTGTGATGAGTTTATATGATGAGATTTGATTAACGACAGTGATGTTGTGAATTTGTGATGAGAATATTGAAGTAGCCCCATAGTTGTGATTTCAGTTTGTTTTTGAGATAACGGTCTTAATGGACTATCATAGGCCAACGAGGGAACAAAGAAATATTAAAAAAATTTGAAGTGGAGATTATTTTATCATAATATAAGTAGGGTCTGAAAAGCCTAATGATTTCGTGGAAGTACAACTGAATGAGCCTGATCGTGGCAGTCTGTTGTTGAGCCTTAAGGCAAAATTGTTAGACCTTGGAGATATTCGGGCGGAGAATTACTAGGCGACTAAGAGGTAGCACTCCAAATATCGACAGTTACCATGCAACACACATTTTGTCGCATATATGAGTCTGAGGTTGAGTTGAGGGTGAAGTAGTAATGTCAATTTTCACGGAAAGGGGGGTTGAATTGTAAATGTTCCTATTTAAAAATTCCTCAAAAACTTAAGGATTTAACTCAAGAATGATCTTGGTTAAGAAAACACAAAACGGAGAACGTTCATGGTTAGCTTGACAAACAGAAATTTAGTTTATGTTTTAATTCAAGTAACCAATCAAGCTTAATAAATAAGAAGATAAAAGAAATAATACCACAAAAGGATGTATCATGGTTCACCTAACTTGATTTAATCAATTCACCTATCAGCCTTGATAAGATTTCAAACAATATATTCAAACTATACTAAACTCTTATAGTTTGAGTTTTACAATAATGATGAGATTGTTTTGAAATAATCTGAGATGTCTCAACTCTTATTTGAGATACAATTCTTTACAAAGAAATCAGTACAAAAATAACAAAGTAATATGTATAATTAGAACTGAATCTTTCTTTGAGAAAATGAGAATTTCAAGTATATGAATGTGAATGATTTGTAAGACTTGATAGCACTTGAACTTCTACAATTTTCCTAAGCATTGGCCTTTCTTTTATAGGCATTTTGGAGCATTTAATGATAGTCAAAAGAGATGTTGGTAGTGCTCTATCTTTTTTTACCAAAACTACTATATGTGAATAAAAATATTCAGCCTTTGAATATATTTTGAAATCAGTTTAACTAGGCTGATTTATTCGTTCTTGATCAAACTTATCTTGTGTTTAATGATCCTTTATGATTAACATGAATCTGTTGATGCTAAATCTTTGACCAAGAAACTCGATTATGTTAAAATAAGTTTGGAGAATGATGATGAACTGCGACAGAGATAAGGAGATTGATACTGAGCTTCTGCAGAATTATGGAGATTGATAATCAATCTGTACTTTTAGTTTTGTACTTTTGGGAGATTGATGATCAATCTTTAGGTTTAGTGTTTGACCAATCTGAATCACTTCCTGATCAATCTAGACAACTTTGTACATATCAAGATTGATTAACTTTCTTGACAGTTAAGTTGGTGAAGGTTCATACTTATTTTAACTTGCTTGATTCATGAGCTTTTATCTTAGTGATTCGAATGCCTTCTATGACTAGAATGGATCCTACTTGAACCTTACCAAGTACTGATAACATTAGCATGAAATTCAGAGGAAAAAGCTTTTGTAAACTAGTGGAGATTGATTGATCTTGAGGTTGTGATGATCAGTCTTGATCTTGGAGAACATTCTTCGTTTTATCCAGAATATTCTTGTTTCTTTATCTGTTCAATTTTTATATGATTTATTTTCTTTGCTTGATTCCTATCTTTGAATTAATTCACTCAAAAGCACAAGTTAAATTAACATAACATTTTAAAATCATAATTAATATTCTTAATTAACCTTTGTTTATTTTAATCAAAACTTTAATTTGAGAGTTTGTCTTAATAGAGGGAATCTAGGAGGACATGTCCAAATTGAAATGTCCGTCAACTGGAACAGTGTCATGGTATAAAGCCTGCTAACCAAGTACTTCAAGGTTAAAATGGTACCATTTTATGAAGTAGAGCCTAAGTTCATGCATAACATTGCATTTTCTCGTGATTGTTTGGGTATGATTAATGGGTATCATGTGTGATAATAGTTTCTATTAGAAGATTTGATGTTATAGTGAAATGTATTGTTTTTCTTTAAGTGATTTTGACTTTATAATGTGAGGTATTTCCTTGAAGAATGTTTGTTTAACGATATGATTTATTTATGATTAATTGCGTGTTCTTCTTACGTACTTATATTATATTACTAACATGATTTCAAAACTCACCTCATTCGTTGTTTTTGTTTGACTGACTTGGTCCTGCATTTGCATAATCTCAGTTATTACAGGTTCATGAGTCTTGAAGTTCAAGTTAGGAGAATCCCTACTCTGTTAGGTGATATCAAGAATAGTTGTGAATCGTATTTTGTTTTTACTTTTTTTTATTAGAAATGACTTTTTGTATGAAAATCTTATAAGCACTAGTAAGTTTTGGAATTTAAATTAAGAAATTTTAGTTAAATCAAGTATATGTTGAGACAAAATCTCTCTCAAATGGTTTTAATGATAACAAAATTACTTAAAGGATTATGATTGTGGTTAATGTCTAATTTGTGCTTTTGAGTGAATTCATTTAAGAAAATAGATTATTAATCATTCAGGCAAAAAGGAGAAAATTTGATTCAAATCTGGAGGATTGGAAAATAGTGAGGATGGCCTTGCAAGAGGATGATACTTCAAAACTGCAGAATACTCATCCTCACCGAAACAAATGTTTTTATTCATTAAGAGAAGGCGAAACAATATTAAAGAATGAATAAATAAAGCATTTTAATTAAAGAGGTCAGAGGCCAGATTTAATTGGTACGAGGATGGGATGTACGAGGTACGAGGATGGCATTACGATGTAAGAGGATAGATCTATAGTCAACATCATTGTCAAAAGGTGAAAAAGACCTAACAATTCAACTTACAGAAATGTTGTAGCCCACAAAGTAAAAGATATAGCCTTACAGTTCTTGAAGAATGAAAAGAGAAAGAGACAACTCATGACCAAGTACCTAGGAGGTTTGAACTTCCTGCACGAGGATGGACTGCATCTGTCCAAGGACAACTGGATGGTAGTTCTGTAATTATGATCAAAGACCTTGGACTTTTTGATCAAGTCCCCAACGGTCATAAGATGTTTGTCTCTTGGAAAGAGCACTACAAGATCTCTTTAAAAGGAAAGGAGCTCTCCATCATCAAATACACAACAACGTTGCATAAAATGATCAAGTATCATAAAGCTATCAAGAGCAATATTCATCCTCTCTTCATACTTTCTATAATCTTACACTATATTTTTGGAATATCTTTTTAGAAAGTATTTAAGAAAAGAGAAACAATCATATTCATATTACTTTGTAATTTCCATGTGAGTTACACTTGGAAATAGTTAGAACTTGTAGGAAACAAGGTTGTAAACTTGGTGAGGCTAAAGAATACACAGAGTGTAATTAACCTCTCTGAGAGGTTAATCAATTTGATCATTAGTGAAATCTCACATAGTGTGTGTCATTCATTACATTTTCTCTTTCTTTTACTCAGCTTTAATTTAAAGGTTTAAATAACCATCCTCAGGTTTGCATCCTCTCAAAGAGGATAGCTCTAATTCAACCCCCTTCTAGTGATATTTAGCTACATCAATTGGCATTAGAGCAAGGTTCTCTAGAAAACTACATCTAACAATGTAATAGAAGAAAGATCCAAAATGAAAAAATGTCAAAAGCTAAGTATATTCCTGAAGGACGATCATCCAACCGACCTCCCTATTTTGATGGCATAGATTATTACCACTGGAAAGGTAAGATGGGACTATTTCTCATATCACAAGATAACAACATGTGCTATGTGGTTGAAAATGGGGATCACGTCATCAGAACCAACAACACACACGCCACCTCTGATGAGAAACCTCATGCACAGTGGACGACAGATGAAAATGGTAAGGTACTCCTAAACTCTATAGCTCATTTATTTCTAACGTGTGCTTTGAACCAGGAATAATATGATAGAGTTGAAGAATGCAAAAACCCTAAGGAAATCTGGGACACTTTAAGGATCCATCATAAAGGATCAAGTCACGTAAAAGAAGCGAGGATTGACATCAGAGTAAGAGGTTTCAAATTATTCAAAATGAAGGAGGAGAAAACCATTGATGAAATGTTCTCAAGGTTAACAATCATACTACACAACTTGAGATCTCTTGGAAAGGTATACTCTGTTCAAGAGAGGATAAGAAAAATCTTAAGGAGTTTACCAAAAGAATGGAGACCAATTGTGACTGCCATCACAGAAGCAAGAGACTTGGCTAACATAAAATTAGAAGATCTGATTGGAACTCTAAGAGCTCATGAACCATTGTTGCTAGCAGACAAACCAAGCAAAAAGGGAAAAATGATAGCTCTAAAATCCAGACAAATTGAAAGTTCATCCTCCAAGAAGACTGAAGATGTCATAAAAAAGGAAAAGTCAGAGTATCCTCTATCTGAGGATGAGGATGAACTCACTATGATTTCCATGGAGGTGAACTCGAAAATGAATCATTTAAAAATCTTTTTGAAGAAAATGGTATTTCTCACAATTTTTCTTGCCCAAGAACTCCCCAACAAAATGAAGTTGTTGAAAGGAAAAATAGAACTTTACAAGAAATGGCTAGAAATATTTTAAATGAAGCCAACATTGACAAATAATTTTGGGTCGAAGTCATCAACACAACTTGTTATGTTTCTAATCATGCATCTGTTAGAAGAATCTTAAACAAAACTCCATAAGAATTATGGAAAGGGAGAAAACCAAATATTTTTTATTTTCATATATTTGGATGTTATTTTTACATTCTAAATAATAAAGAAAATTTGGGGAAGTTTTACCCAAAATTTGATAAAGGTATTTTCTAGGATACTCCACAATGTCAAAAGGTTATAGAATATATAATCATAGGACTCAAACTGTGGAGGAATCCATGCATGTTATTTTTGATGAGTTTGATGACTTGTGCTTAGAAAAAATGGATAAATCTGAAGAAGATGAACATTCATCCTCTCAAGTACACAGTCCAAACGAAGAGGATGATTCTGACCCAACCTCTCAGCAACCTCCAAAAGGATGAAAAATGGTAACACATCATCCTCTTGATCTAATCATTGGAAATGTTGCCAATGGTGTTAGGACCAGAAATTCTCTAAAAGAAAATACTAACATGGCCATGATATCACAAGTTGAACCCAAAACAATTGATCAAACAATTTGTGACAAATCATAGGTTGAAGCCATGATGGAGGAGCTGCCACAGTTTGAAAGAAACAAAGTGTGGAATCTTGTGCTCCATCCTCTGGACAAATCCATCATTTGAGCTAAATGGATATTTAGAAACAAACAGAATGAGGATGGAGAGGTCATTAGAAATAAAGCAAGATTAGTGGCACAAGGTTACAACTAACAAGAGTGAATTGATTATAATGAAACATTCGCACCAGTTGCAAGACTTGAAGCAATAAGAATCCTCCTAGCATATGCCACTCATAAAGGTATCAAACTATTCCAAATGGATGTCAAAAGTGCCTTTTTGAATGGTTTTCTTAATGTGGAGGTATCTGTTAAGCAGCCTCCTGGCTTTGTGGATGAAAAGAAGCCCAATGATGTGTTCAAATTCTCAAAAGCTCTTTATGGATTAAGCAAGCTCCTCGAGCTTGGTACAAGAGGTTGAGTTTTTTTCTAAAAGAGAATGGATTCGTAAGAGGACAAATTGATACCACTTTTTTCAAGAAAACTCTTAAAGAGGGTCTGTTTATTGTTCAAATATATGTAGATGACATAACGTTTGGATCCACAAATGAAAAGATGTGTAAAGATTTCTCCAATCTCATGCAAAGTGAGTTTGAGATGAGTATGATGGGAGAATTAAAATTCTTCCTTGGTTTACAAATTAAACAACTAGAAGATGATATCTTCATCTCTCAAGAAAAATACACCAAGGATCTACTTAACAAATATAACATGAGTTCAGCCAAGAGTATGGGAACCCCTATGCACCCATCCTCCATGCTTCACAAAGATGATGAAGGAAGTCCAATATCTAAAAAAGAGTACAGAGGGATGATGGGGTCCTTATTATACGTAACAACTAGTAGACCTGACATAGTCTTTGCAGTAGTTCTTTGTGCAAGGTTTCAATCCTCCCCTAAAGAATCTCATTTTACAGTAGTAAAGAGGATTTTGTGATATCTTGTTGGCACGATCAATCTGGGAATTTGGTACAAGAAAGGTTCAAATCTTGACCTCACAGATTATTTGATGCTGACTATGCGAGAGACAAAGTTGAAAGGAAGAGCACAAGTGGAGCTTGCCAATTTCTTAGTAAATCTCTAATAAGTTGGTCATGAAAAAACAATGTACCATTGATCTATCAACTACAAAGGTTGAATACGTATTAGCTGCACAATGATGCTCACAATTACTATAGATAAAAAATCAACTAGAGGATTACGCTCTAAGGTATGCAAAAATTCTCATCCTCTGTGATAATACAAGTCCTATTAATCTTTCCAAAAATCAACATTCTAGATCTAAGCACATTGAAATCAAACATCATTTTAAAAGAGATCATATTCAAAAAGGGGACATAGAATTGATTTTCATTGACACTAAAATCAATTAGCAGATATTTTTACCAAACTTCTCCAGGAGGATCAATTCAAAAATATTTTGGAGAAACTCTCCATCATTAATTTGTCCAAAATTATTTGATTAAATTTTTTTTTAACCGTTGTACCATAGTTGTATTTCTCTTGTTATGATTGTTTATTTTATTTTTTTTTTATCAAATCCTCCAGAAAGATCACATTTAATCTTTAAAAATAAACCAAAAGATGAGAGGATGGCAAAACACTAGAGGAGACAATATCAATTTTGGTGTAACTCTCTCTTGTCACGTCAGATAAGGCTTGCACATGCCTCCCATTCCATTGGCCAGTCAATGTGGCGCGGTCTCCTTGGCTTTCGCCCTGCATTTAATGCACAGACTACCATAAATGACCTTTATCACGTTTTCCATAACCTACTCTATCATCATTACTACCTATTCAATGGCTTCCTCACTTGCCTCCTTCAACTTCCTCTAACAGTCACAACATTTCAAACTCCAACCTCCTCCTTCTCCAATGGTTACATGTCAAACTCTTCAAGAGGATCATTTTGAATTTTTTTTAGAAAAATTGTATGTTGTTACCTGTGCATCAATCTCTAAATAAAATTGGTTAAGAATTTTTTTTTTACTTTTCTATTCCTTTTTTTTTTGTGATGGTTGACAAATTCAAGGGAAGATAGATTATGATCATCTAGCTATTATCTTTTTAATCAACTATTTGTTAAGATGAATATTTGTGAAGTGCTTATGTTATGCTTGTTAATGTTTATGCCGTTTTGAACCATCTTTTGTAATATTTATCTCATTAATATGAAGTCACTTTATGGTTCAAATCTTTTTTAAAAAAATTTTGGCATAAGTTCAGGGGTGTAATTATTTTTAAATTTAAATATATTACACATATGATTTATGGGGAGCATAAACATTTTATCTCATAAACATTTTATATTTAAGATCATAATCTAAAGAATTTGTCATCATCAAAAAGAGAGAGATTGTTGAGAAAAACTCTCTCTCAAATGACTTTAATGATAACAAAATTACTTAAAGGATTATGATTGTGGTTAATGAATAATCTATGCTTTTGAGTGAATTCATTTAAGAAAACATATTATTAATCATTACGGAAAAAAAGGAGAAAAATATGATTCAAATCTAGAGGATTTGAAATTGTGAGGATGGCCTTGCAAGAAGATGATACTTCAAAACTGCAGAATACTCATCCTCACCAAAATAAATGTTTTTATTCATTAAGAGAAGGCAAAACAGTATTAAAGAATGAATAAACAAAGCATTTTAATATAAGAGATCAGAGGCCAGATTTAACTGGTACGAGGATGGGATGTACCAGGTACGAGGATGGCAGTACGATGTAAGAGGATGGATCTATAGTCACCATCATTCTCAGAAGGTGAAAAAGACCTAGCACTTCAACTTACAGAAATGTTGTAGCACACAAACTCAAAGAAATAGCCTTACATTTCTTAAAGAATGACAAGAGAAAGAGACAACTCATGACGAAGTACCTAGGAGGTTTGAACCTCCTGCACGAGGATGGACTGCATCTATCCAAGGACAGCTGGATGGCAGTTATGTAATTATGATCAAAGACCTTGGACTTTTTTATCAAATCCCCAACGGTCATAAGATGTTTGTCACATGGAAAGAGCACCACAAAATCTCTATAAAAGGAAGAGAGCTCTCCATTATCAAATACACAACAACATTGTATAAAAAGATCAAGTATCATAAAGCTATCAAGTGCAATATCCATCCTCTCTTCATACTTTCTATAATCCTACACTAAATCTTTGAAATATCTTTGTAGAAAGTATTTAAGAAAAGAGAAACAATCATATTCATATCACTTTGTAATTTCCACATGAGTTACACTTGGAAATAGTTGGAACTTGTAGGAAACAAGGTTGTTTGCTTGGTGAGGCTAAAGAATACACAAAGTGTAATTAACCTCTGTGAGAGGTTAATCAATTTGATCATTAGTGAAATCTCAAAAGTGTGTGAGGACTGGACGTAGCCTTCATTGGGTGAATCAGTATAAAAGTTGTGTATGTCATTCTTTACATTTTCTCTTTCTTTTATTCAACTCTTATTTAAAGGTTTATATAACGATCCTCGGGTTCGTATCCTTTCAGAAAGGATAGCTTTTAAAAACACGTGAGAAATATTTTTAAACATCAAAATCTCTATTCAATCCCCCATCTAGTGATATTTGGCTACATCAGTATATGGAGATTGCATCTTTTTATAAAAAGAAAGAGTTTAAAGTGTTGCTTTTGAATTTTTAGAAACATGATATCCTAAATTAATTATAATTTTTTTTTATTAACTTGAAGATATATCTACTTTATCCGCTGCTAATGTACCAAAAACAAAAAAAAATCTACTATAAATTATTATATATTATTTTGGGGTTTAAGGTGTCACATTAGTGGTAACTGAGCAGGTCTGTCCAATGAGATCGAGCGAGTCGAGTGTCAATTCCTTAGTCGAATGTTAGTCGTGTTGGTTGTGTTTTGTTATGTATTAATTATTTTCAAAATCATAATTTTTTCTTGTTATATTATTGTGTTATGCACAATATACTTATAATATTTTTTAAGTTACTAATTAACCGTTTATTGTTTGCTAATTTTGATTGTACTGCACATTCTTAATTTTTATCTAAATGACTAGATATAACATGAATTGTTGACTAAATAAACCTTTTGATTGGACTTGTGGTTTGAGTTTCGAACTTTGATTATTTGTTTTTGTTAGAGTGGATAGTTATAAATAAATTTTTTTATTGACTAGCTATATCTTTGAAATTATTAATTTAATCGAGGTAATATTACTTATCGATTATAGATCTTGCCTTTTGGGATCATAGTATGATTATTAATGTTTTGATCTTGTTAATGAAATTCATTTAGAACGTTGTTAGGAGTAGTTTTGAAACATTAGGAAATTCATATTATTGATAATAATAATTCTTAAATATTACAAGTTGGTAGAACTTAGAATTAAAAAAAAACGATGAAAGAGTTAAAGTTGACTTATTTTGTAAATGAAAATAACTTTTATTTGAATTACTTTTGATTATTTTAAAGAAATTAAATTGAGTTGTATTTTTGTTGATTTCTAAAATAACAATAATTCTATACTCCTGATTTTATTTAATATTTGAAATAGCTGAAAATTTACATCATATTTTATTATGTGTTGTTTATAAGAAAAACAAAAAGATTTGTTGTTATGTTGGTTTAGAGGGGCCTCGTGTGAATATTGAATCATGAGAGTGTTGGGATATTTATTTGAAAATTTGATTTCTCGATTGATTTTGTGAATTCATTAGAGTTTAACTTGATGTTTAGATTTTTAGAATTCATTAGTGATTTATAATTGTGCTAATAAAAAAAAAGTAAAATGATAAAATGTCTACTAATTCAAAAAGGGAAGAAAAATAAAACAAAGATTTTAAAACACTTAGCTCAATAGTTAAACTCCTTTTGAAAAATTATCTAAATTTTGGATAATAGATTTATTTTATGAGTAGAATTTTTTTTTTTTTAGTAGAATGTAGTTGTTGTGTTATCAATGTCAAAATGTATATTTGAGTTTAATATGAGAAGATGACGTGTTGTTTATACATTTTTTCTTGTTTCATGAATTAACCAAACGAAATGGTATGCATTATGTAGATTGGTATGTGTAGAGTGCATCATATTGATTGATATGCGTATAGAAATTAAAATTTATTCTACCCAACTTTTAAGATTAGAACAGACCTCTAACATCTTTAAAATTGATGGTGTGTTATGTTTTAGAACAATTTTGTGGCTTGATAGAAACTCGAGATGTATCTATAAGACTATTGAGTACTTGATGTGAGAGAAAGTTGTTATTTTGTAGATTTGTCAATTAGTGCAATTCATTGTCATAACCATGTATGTCTTATGATTTATGTCATGTGCACTACTTTAATGTATATAAATATACGATTTTTTTTTTAAGTTTTGAGAAAAAAAAATTGGAAATATTTTATGTGTTAATTAATTGATAAATTAACTATCTATCTATTTATATAGTTTAAATTTTCTTTCAAAATATAAGTTAAAAATAATTATTTTATAGTATTTAATTAATTAAAAATGTGTTTTTGATGATTAAAGTACAAGTGAAATTATGGAAATCTTATAGATTTTTAAAATACACGTATTTTATTTTAGTTTTTTTTATTTAGACGTGATTTATTAAAAAATAGTTTAAGGAAAAACTTTGAATTCTCAATGATTTTTTTTGTTGCTAAATGATTAGTGGTACATTTTATAAATAATTTAAGTGTAGAAATCAATTTTTAAAATTACATGTAACCTTTAAAGTGGTTTATACACTGCCTCATTCAATTTGGTTTGACAGCATGTTGAATCTTTTGGTAAATAATTATTTCGCAATTTGGAAAATATTTCATTTAGTTTATTGTAACTTTTAAATGATGAGGATAAATTTAAAAGAAAATTTAGTCGTGATCAATTTGGAGCAGTTAGTCTTCTATGAGAGTATGTTATATGTGTGAGAATCATTGTTTGAGTTATGAGATGAACATAAAATCTTGGTGCTAATTTTTGAATTAATTATGTGATGGTGTATACGATTATCTAAATATTAAATTTTGTGTTTCACGTGTTCTTATTATTGGGAATTAGTGTATAGAGTAAGAGTAGTCGAGAGCGTCTAAAAATGAAATAGTTCTATATTTTTCCGATCAAATTATTGATTATATATTGTGAATGTGTGATTAAGTGAATTTTTAACTTGAAGTAAGAACTAGTATTTGTGGTGTCGCTTTCGCACTCCTGAATCACTTTGAAGTTACTTTTTACTATTCATATTTGAATTTGAATTACCACAGTTATGGTTATCTTAAATAGTTGATTACATGAGTAAGAGAGACTAGCTACACTAATGATCTATGAGGCAACAATAACTTGTAATTTTTTGAAATACATAAAGAAAATCATGTTCATTTATTATAAAAAAAATTGACTGAATATGAGTCTTATGTGGCATCATGTTGTAGCTGGTAATGGTTTATGTGGCATGAATATCAAGTTGGAGTGTATTTTGAAACTATAAAAATGTTTGTCCTGTTTCACTATGTTTATGTACTCTAGTTCTTGATTTCTAAGAAATTGCTCATGATACAAATTCTTATGTGTATCTTTATTTGAAATTCATAAGGCTATGAAATAATTGAAAAATTGTTCTCTCTTTCTTACTTAAGTGAAACTTGTTGAGAAATTGATAATATTATTTAATTTTTTTAGAGAGTATAACTAGAAAATCATTGTTTGAGAAGTTAGTTGGAGTTAACCATCTATTTGGCATAATTTCGCTTCACTCAACTTTAGGTAATAAGTTTATCATTACTAAATCTATAAGACTTTTCATTCGTAATTTATAGTGAGTAATTGTGGTATTTCGTTAATGATTGAAATATTATATGCAATTGTTTAAATGATTGTCTCATGTTAGTCTATAGTGCTAAGCTAATTGATTTTTGAATGTTGTGCTTAAATGAGTAATGAAATTTAGAATATATGTTAATTAACTTTAGGATTAATTTTCTTTATATGATGTTTTAATCTTGTACATGTTAAACTAAATGATTGATATAAATATCAAATATTATATTTTTATATTTTCTAAAAATAATATTATTTTAGTGTACACATTTTAAAGTTTAAGATTTTAGGCAATTCTACGTGCATATGTGCGTTTGTAGTTAATTTGATATTTCCTTGTATGCTGACTAATGTTAAGTGTGCACATAATTATATTTAATTATTTTTAAATGTATCTTATTTTAATTAACTATTTTATAAAAAATTATCTTGAGATATATGTAATATTGATATTAATTTTCTTTATTTTTATGTAGTTTTTACGGTATGGTGATTTTCTACATATTTATTTTGATTCAGTAATTATTATAAATTGTTGATGTTATATCTATTTATATGATCATTTCGATTATCCTATAAAGATGATGTATTTTATGTGATTATTTTGAAAAAATTTATAGTAATAATTATAATTATTTTGATCATGAGAGTTTTGATTAAAATTAGATCTATCTATGTTAAGGAAAAATAATATTATGTTAAAAGGAGTTTTTTGGATAAAACGTTTCTAGCGTAGATAAGTAAAATAAATTATTTATTTATGAATTTTGGTATTACTAGAAAATGAATTTTGGACTAGACAACTGTTTACACCCTTATTTTCTACTTCTGCATATTAATTTGAGCTATTACTAGTTGGACTTTTATTCCCTACATTTACTGCGAGAACAATTCTATCCTTCAACCCCACACCTACACATACCACCCCTCAAGACACATGAAAAAATAATTTTACTCTTTTAATCATTTATAATAAGTTTCAAAATTGATAGTTTCGGAAGTTTCAAATTTTTGAAACTTTCTGAATTTTAAAGTTTTCGAAATAAGGATTACATTTTGAAAATTTGGAAAGTTTTGAAAGTTTTCATATCTGGAAATTTTCAAAACAAGGATTACATTTCGAATGTTTCGAAAGTTTCTAAATCTAGAAATTTTAGAAAATTTTGGAATTTTCTATTTCGAAAGTTTCGAATATTTTCTAAAGTTTCGATTAATCTAAAGTTTTGAAAATTTTGGAAATTGACATTTTGAAACTTTCGAATATTCTAGAAAACGGGGTGAAAATGAAAAATTAAAAAACTTGAAGGGAAAAATTGTATTTTCACATTTTTTGGGGGATGACAAGTTAACATGTGGGGGTTCAAGGTAGAATGCTCCGCTGCGAGTTGCTCATTACACTCCTATTTCGGTCTCGGACTTGACTATCCTATGTTGGGTTTTACATTTTTAATCTTATTCATGTACTTGTTCTTGTACATCTGCTATCTGCAACCCCTCCTTCTACAATTAAAAAAATAAAAATTGAAAATCAGACTAATGGCAACCAAATTGCAGCAAACCATTTTTCTCTCAAATTCACTCCCACCAATTCTTTGTCATTTGAATCAATCTCAACCACTGTCCCACACAAAACAGCCACTGAATCCATTTTTTGTTTCAATTTTATCGATCATTTACTCCTTGTGAACAGAAACAGATGTGTTTTTCCCTTGGGGGAACTGTTTTTGGCTGATTCCGATCACCATGTTGGTCGTCTAAAAAAACTGGTATTGTTTTTGGATTCCTTTCGTTGAAACCTATAAGCACTAATCATTTGCATTTTTCGGTGAAGTTGACGTCAAACCCTTCTAGCGCTCCGACGAGTCACTAAGACTTTTTCTGCAGTTTTTCTCGTCGTTTTGACTTCATTTTGACTCCCTATAATTATTAATAATTATTTAAAAACTATTTTTATCTTCGCATAATTTATCACTCACGTTTCGCCGATTTTGTGAACTCACTGTTTATTTGGATTCGATTGATGTACCTTGTCGGTTTGCAGTTGCGGTTGAAAACTTCTACTGATTTATGTGTTTGAGAAAAAATCTAAATAAGGTAAAGGTTGACTAAGCCTTTAAATTCATGAGTACAATATATTGTGTGACAAACGGGAAAGCTGTATTTCTCAACAATTCATCAAGGGCTTGCTACGTACAACAATAGTCTTTTACGGGGATAAATTAATTAATATGCAAATATGAAAATTGTGAGAATAAAACGTGGAATAAAAATATTTATAAGGTGTTGATTGATTTAATGTCATTAAATGTTTGTTATTAGATATTGTTGTGATACTGAGTGTCAAATGAATTTTATGTATATGTTTGATTACACGGGTTTATGTGATGTGATAATAAAAGGTTAATTCATTTTGATAAGTTTATGTGATTAAGATGATGTATAATTAATAATAGTGAGGTTATAAATTTGTGATGAGTTTATTTGATAAGATATGATTAATGGTAGTGATGTTGTGATCAGAATATTGAACCCCATATTTGGTGAAATAGTTGTGATTCAATTTGTGTTTGAGATGACGGTCTTAATGGACTATCACAGGCCAACAATGAGAGAAAATAAATATTAAGAATTTTTGAAGTGGATATTATTTTGTCATAATATAAGTAGGGTCTAACAAGTCTAGTGATATCCGAAGAAGTATAACTGAATGAGTTCGATCTTGGTAGTCTATTGTTAAGCCTTAAGGCAAGATTGTTAGTCCTAGAAGGCATTCTGGTGGGGAATTCCTAGGTGACTTTGAGGTAGCACTCCAAATACCGAGAGCTACCATGCAACACATGTTTACCTCGATTGTCGCGTATACGTGTCTCGGGTTGAGTTGAGTGTATCTATGAGGACATGGCCAATTTGAGTTGTCCGTCGACCAGAATGGTGGTGTAGAACCAAGCCTCCTAATCAAGTGCTTCAGAGTTAGCATGGTACCACATTGTGAAGTAGAGTCTAAGCTCATGCATAGTATTTCATTTTCTTGTGATTGTTTTGTTGTGATTAAAGATATCATGTGCGATAATAATTTATATTAGATGATTTGATGTTATAGTGAATTGTATTGATTTTCCTTGAGTAGTTTTGACTTTATAATGTGAGGTTTTTCCTTGAATAATGTTTGTGTAATGATACCATTTATTTATTATTAAGTGTGTGTTCTTCTTACTTATAGTATACTATTAACATGATTTTCATTGTGAAGTAGAGTATAAGCTCATGCATAGTATTTCATTTTCTTGTAACTGTTTTGCTGTGATTAAAGATATCATGTGCGATCATAATTTCTCTTAGATGATTTGATGTTATAGTGAAATGTATTGATTTTCCTTGAGTGGTTTTGATTTTATAATGTGAGGTTTTTCCTTGAAAAATATTTGTATAATGATACCGTTTATTTGTGATTAAGTGTGTGTTCTTCTTACTTATATTATACTATTAACATGATTTCAAAACATACCTCCTTCGTTGTTTGTGTTTGATTGATTTGACCATGTGTTTGCGAAATGACAGTTATTTCAGTTTAACGAGTCTTAAAGTTCAAGTTGGAAAAAATTCCGCTCTGACATATAATATTGAAAATAAAAATTGTAAATTGTATTTTACTTTTACTCGGGTTCGCATCCTTTGTTTCTTTTAGACTTGTGCAGGTATCATTGTTGGGGTAGTAATTAATATAGTGTATGTGGATAACATGGTTAAGGAGGTGGTAAATGGTTTCGACACTTTCTCTGGATGAATCCATGGGTGGTAGCTGGTAGGGTGACTCTTAGTAATCGATTTAAGAGACTCTTTAGTGCCATGATGGATAAAAATAAATTAGTGACTAATATGATCTTTAGCAGAAGTGAATGGTTAGCTTGTAAATGGGAGTATCGTGGTGAGGTTTTGAGTGGGATAAGGAGCTAGTGGCGGAATGTGCTTTGATATATATTGAATATCTAATTCATTCAATAGTTGTAGTTTTTGCATTTGTTATTCTTCTTGAAAATAGTAGATGTATTTAATAATTATTAGAGAGAAATGAGTTAGGTTTGTGGTACAAGTATGTATATATAACCTATAGAGACATAAAAGGGAATTGAGAAAAATTTAAAAGAGTAAATTTATTTTATGGTGTCAATAACTATTTTTTATTAACTACATATGATAATTATGTTTTCCAAAAGTCTAGAATTATGTTTATTAGTAAAGAAATTATCAAGCAACCTCGTAGTTGTCAAAGTTTAAACACTTTACTTACCTCAATAACCTTTCAATGGCTCAATAAATCTACTTTTTTTTTTTTTAATTTTCATACCTATTTATATTGCCGAATATATTCATATGTTTCACGAAAATTAAATTCTTAGAAATTGTAGCAATGTTGAAAATCAAAGCTTTTAATTTGTGTTTCCTTTGTGCATTGTTTCTTTTATCTGTTGTGGCAAGTGAGACATCCAAAGAAGGTAAACAATATACAAATAGTTACCATTTATGTACACATAATTATTTTCTAACTAAATAATTAATTTAATAAATATTGTAATTTAATTTATTTGAAGGTTATGCAAAAGACTCAAAGAAAAATATTTTGGTAGATAAGCTTGATGGTGGCCTAAAACCCATTGATATAGAACCTTTTGATCCAAATAAGCCCGTTGGTTCGGGAAATGAAACAAGGGAAGAAAGGTCAAGTGCAAAGGAAGTAAACCAGAAGGCAAACGAAGCAAAGGAAGCAAAGCAGAAGGCAAACGAAGCAAAGGAAGCAAAGCAGAAGGCAAACGAAGCAAAGCAGAAGGCAAACGAAGCAAAGGAAGCAAAGCAGAAGGAAAACGAAGCAAAGCAAAAGGAAAAGGAAGCAAAGCAGAATGCAAACGAAGCAAAGCAGAAGGCAAAGAAAGCAAAGCAGAAAGCAAAGGAAGCAAAGCAGAAGGAATGGGAAGCAAAACAGAAGGAAAAGCATAGGGAAGCTTTGGCAAAGGCAAAGGAAAAGGTAAAGGAACTAAAGAAGAAGGAAAAGAAAGTAAAGCAGAAGGAAATCAAGAGGGATGCTTGGGAAAATGCAAAGGCAACGGCAATGACAAAGGCATATTATAAATTTTATAATTCGAAATGGAAGGGGAAATCGCCAAGGCGTCATTAGTTGTAAAAAAAATATATAAAATAAAGCATACATTATAATCATTGCATGATTGGGTGAATGAATAATACTAATAAGATTGATTTTCAAGGTTAAATTGGGGGTCAATGTGAGGGAAATAAATTCTAGTCTTATGAACTTTGAAGGTTAATTTTTGAAAGAGTCTTCTTTTGGAGATCAACGTGAACGATTCTTGGTTGAAGAGACGATAAAGATACTTTAACATTCCAAATTTTATAATAAATTAATTTATAGATGAAATATAATTTTAAATAATTAAGCTGGTGTTAAAATTATTTTAGAATATATGTTAATTAAATTTATGATTAATTTTCTTTATATGATGTTTTAATCTTGTAGATGTTAGGCTAAATGAGTGATATAAATATTATATTTTTATATTTTATATATTTTTCTAAAAATAATAGTATTTTAGTGTACACATTTTAAAATATAAGATTTTAGGTGATTTTACGTGCATATGTGTGTTTGTAGTTAATTTGATATTTCCTTGTATGCTGACTAATGTTAAGTGTGCACACTATTATTTTTAATTATTTTTAAAGTTATCTTATTTTAATTAATTATTTTACAAATAAATATCTTGAGATATTAGTAATATTGATATTGACTTTCTTTATTTCTAAATAGTTGTTACGGTATGATGATTTTATAAATATTCATTTTGATTTAGTAATTAATATAAATCATTGATGTTATATTTATTTATTTTATCATTTCAATTAATCTATAAAGATGATGTATTTTTATGTTATTATTTTGAAAAAATATTATAGTAATAATTATAGTTACTATTTTGAGTATGAGAGTTTTGACTAAACTTAGATTTAACTATGTTAAGGAAAAATAATATTATGTTAGAATGGGCGTTTTGGAGAAAAAATTTCTAGTGTGGATAAGTAAAATAAATTATTTATTATAGATTTTTAGAAATACTAGAAAATGAATTTTGGACCAGACGACTGTTTACACCCTTTTTTTACTTCTGCATATTAATTTGAGCTATTATTGGTTGGATTTTTATTTTCTATACTTGTTGCCTTATACTTTACTATCATGTGTTGGGACTTACAGTTTTACTCTTGTACTTCTACATCTGCTATCTACACCACTCATTTTGCAATTAAAAAAATAAAAATTGAAAATTAGACTAATGGCAGCGAAACAATTTTTCTCTCAAATTCATTCCCACCAATTCTTTGTCGTTTGAAACGATCCCAATCTTTGTCAATTCTTTGGCCACTAAATCCATTTTTTCTGTCAATTTTTATCAATTGTTGCTCTGTTTCATAAAAAACAATTGTGTTTCTTTCGTCGGGCGAGCTATTTTTGGCCAATTCCAATCACGAAGTTTGTCGTCTCAAAAAAATGGTATCGTTTTTGGATTCCTCTCGTCGAAACCTTCAAGGGGAACTACTCATTTGCATTTTTCGTTGAAGTTGAAATCAGACCCTTCTAGCGCTCTGACGAGTCGGTGAGACTTTTTTTTTTAATAGTTTTTCTCATCGTTTTGACTCCACTTTGACTCCTTAAAATTATTATTAATTATTTAACAACTATTTGTATAATCTGCATAATTTTTCCGTCGCGTCTCGATGATTTTGTGAACTCGCTGATTATTCAGATTCGCTCGTTGTACCTTGTCGATCTACAGTTGCAGTTGAAAACATCCATTGATTTCTGTGTTTGAGAAAACGTCTAAATAAGGTAAGGGTTGAAAGCGCGTTTGAATTCATGAGTATAATATATTGTGAGATGAACAGGAAAACTGTATTTCCCTACCATTAATCTGGGACTCGCTTCGTACAGCAGTAGCCTTTTGAGGGATACATGAATTAATGTGCAAATATGGAAATTGTAAGAATAAAATGTGGAATAGAAATATTTATAAGATGTTGATTGATTTAATTTTGTTAAATGTGAGTTATTTGATATTGTTGTGATATTGAGTGTCAAATGAATTTTATGTATGTGTTTGATTAGACGGGTTTATGTTACGTGATAATAAAAGGTTAATTTGTTTTGATAAATTTATGTGATTAAGATGATGTATAATTAATAATAGTGAGGTTATAAATTTGTGATGAGTTTATTTGATAAAATATGATTAACGGTAGTGATGTTGTAATGAGAATATTGAACCCCATATTTGGTGAAATAGTTGTGATTCAATTTGTGTTTGAGATGACAGTCTTAATGGACTATCACAGGCCAACAATGAGAAAAAAATAAATATTAAGAATTTTTGAAGTGGATATTATTTTGTCATAATATAAGTAGGGTCTGACAAGTCTAGTGATATCCGAAGAGGTATAACTGAATGAGTTCGATCGTGGTAGTCTATTGTTAAGCCTCAAGGCAAGATTGTTAGTCCTTGAAGGTATCCTGGTGGGGAATTCCTATGTGACTTTGAGGTAGCACTCCAAATATCGGGAGCTACCATGCAACACATGTTTACCTCGACTGTCGCGTATACGTGTCTCAGGTTGAGTTGAGTGTATCTATGAGGACATGGCCAATTTGAGTTGTCCGTCGGCCAGAATAGTGGTGTAGAACCAAGCCTCCTAATCAAGTACTTCAGAGTTAGCATGGTACCACATTGTGAAGTAGAATCTAAGCTCATGCATAGTATTTCATTTTCTTGTGATTGTTTTGCTGTGATTAAAGATATCATGTGCGATAATAATTTATATTAGATGATTTGATGTTATAGTGAAATGTATTGATTTTCCTTGAGTTGTTTTGACTTTATAATGTGAGATTTTTCCTTGAAGAATGTTTGTGTAATGATACCATTTATTTATGATTAAGTGTGTGTTCTTCTTACTTATAGTATACTATTAACATGATTTTCATTGTGAAGTAGAGTCTAAGCTCATGCATAGTATTTCATTTTCTTGTGATTGTTTTGCTGTGATTAAAGATATCATGTGCGATTTTCGAGATCGCGTTGAGTCTTGGCAGCAGTCTGTGCAGCAACAGAAGCAGCCATGTTATTCATAGCCTCCGCCATTCGATCATTCCTACTGGCATTGGTTCTCGGAACGTCATTCCTCCTTGGCAGCATGGTTTCCCTATAAAACCATCATCAGGTAGAGTCTTAACACTACTTCAATAATTCTAAGAATAACTTCCGACCACAACCGCACATAATAATTATTATGAACTTGACAACTCAAACCACCTAAACCGACACATGATCAGATAACAACTCTCAACCTATAGGTTGACCTACAATCTATAACCAAGGTTCCACAGCCCCCAAAGAAAACCAAACCTATGCTCTGATACCACAATGTAACACCCCGTTTTTCAAAGCGAGGGTATATTTTTTTTTTCAAAAGAATTTAAAATAAAACAGAGAAATAAATAAAGAAATGCCTTTGGATAAATAATTGAGTCATTATAATTTACAAGCAGCGGAAAAGTTACTCCAATTATAAATCCAAACCATTTACACAACAACAAATGGTACATGGAACCCATTCGACTAAGGTGTCAAACTGACAATATTAGTATAAGTACAATTTTTCCAAATTAAAAATACTCCAACCCAAAAAGAAGGACTCCTAGTCCCTATACATCAACCTAATCTGATCATCCTACCAAAAGAACTATACACCCTGAGTGATCTCCACGCGCCCCGTGAGATCCTCTTAACGTAACTGCAGTCAAGCGTTCCCATCTCCATTCCCGTCCGTAGGGTACGAACCGGTAGGACCGTCCTGACTCTCATCTGAGGGCATAGCCCAGATTTCCACAATAATTGTAAAGGGTCACCAACCAAAAAAATAACAGTTAACACATAGCAATTAAGATTTTAAATGCTCAAAATAACCTTTCAACTAAGCATGCACCTTAAAAGGGTTTCCATATGCCAAACATGCATAAACAAGGTTGAGAAATGAAGTTTTTAACAAAACAACATTGTTGTATTCGAATACAGCATCTCTGTATTCGAATACAAGGCTGTTTCAGCATTCAGCAAAAAAAACAGCATGTCTGTATTCGAATACAACAGTCTGTATTCGACTACACAGCAAGTCAGTAGCAAAATGTATTCGAATACAGCAGTCTGTATTCGACTACACAGTAAGTCAGTGGCAAAAACAGCATGTCTGTATTCGAATACAACAGTCTGTATTCGACTACATTTCCAAATCGATTTGGTCGAATATGGCTGAGTCCCTGACTTAAGGCCCAATCGATTGGGCAATCGATTTCTTAAAGGATTTTTGAAAACTGATTACGAAATCGATTGGCTAATCGATTTTGTCAATTTGGCCAAGATGACTCGCGTGCCAGGCACCCTAATGCAATGCGTATATGCCAAAATGCATGGACTCGGAATTCCAAACCAAAACCCTCCTCGAAGGGCCGTAAATCATAATTGTACCGCCTATCGCAGGCCAAAGTACCAATTACCGAGGTGCCACCTATCACGGGTCAGCACGATTTACTAAAATGCGTAAATCATAAACGTACCACCTATCACGGGTCAGTACAGTTACCATGGTGTCACCTATCACGGGTCAACACGATTTACTAAAAGAAAAAGCGGGAATCGTAAATGTACCACCTATCACGGGTCAGTACAGTTTACCGAGGTGTCACCTATCACGGGTCAACACGATTTACTAAAAGAAAAAGCGGGAATCGTAAACGTACCGCCTATCACAGACCAGTACTGTTTACCTAGGTGCCACCTATCACGGGTCAGCACAATTCACCAAAAATGTAAATCGTAAATGTACCACCTATCACGGGTCAGTACAGTTACCATGGTGTCACCTATCACGGGTCAACACGATTTACTAAAATGTAAATCGCAAACGTACAACCTATCACGGGTCCGTACAGTTTACCAAGGTGTCACCTATCACGGGTCGACACAATTTACCAAATGAAATGCATGAGCATACACAGACTCCATTCACAACAATCGTTAAGCAAATGCAGATATTAAAAGATTCCCCATTTTTAATACCCATTTACTTAAACGACTTTCAAACAACATTAATTAAATAAGTCATTAAGAGATTCCCCGTTCTTAATACCGATTTAACTTAATGATTTTCAAAACAAAACGTTAAGCAAACAGTCATATTAAGAGATTCCCCATTCTTAATACTCTTTTAACTTAACTGATTTTTCAAAACAAACATTAAGCAAATCAAGACATTAAGAGATTCCCCATTCTTAATGCTCATTTAACTCAACGATTTTCCAAAACAACATTAAGTAAACGCAGACCTTAAGAGATTCCTCATTCTTAAGACTCGTTTAACTTAAACATTTTTCTCAAGCGCACATTAAGTAAACCGCGGTATTAAAAGATTCCCCGTTTTTAATACTCGCTTAACTCTAATGGTTTTCAAATTCCACAGAAAACAATTCAAGACATACTCTCACATTCAATCCATAATTCACACCAAAACACGTCAATCAACCACCATCAAGTATGAACACGTCAAATACGACGAACACAAATCAACGCAACATAACACCCAGATACATCAAATTTCATTTACCACGAAACATTCATCACTATAAACAAAACCTAACTCTAAGGTTTTTACCCATAACACACTAGTTTCGTTTTTCCCCAAATCGATACATTTAACCCTAACAAATTCCTTCCCACACAACCACAGATAAGTCCCTAATGCAACTAGAAGTTTGGAAGGAGCCCTTACCTTAACGTTAGCTCAAACGTGCGTTTCCGGTACCGTGAGTAAATCTAGTAAATTTTCCACTCGCAACCACGCTTCCAAAACTGGTCCACTAGCGCCGTAGCATGGAGGTGAGCAACCTTCCCTTCTATCACTTCTTGAAACGACGTTTAGATCTAGGTGAAACAGGGAGGTTTGTGTTTGAATCTCAAATACCGTTTTACTTCGTTTTCGAATCAAAGAAGAAGAGTGGAGTTGAGAAATCCTTGTTCTAACGCCCACCCAACCTTGGGTTACTATTCTTGAAGAAAAGGAAGCGAAGAAAACGAAAAATGGAGGAGAAGGGAAAAGGGGGGTCACGGTTGATCAGAGGAAGAAGATGGAAAATTTCAGATTTTCTTTCCTTTCTTTTTCCTTCTTTCCTTTATATACTCTTTTCTTTTCCTTTTCCTTCTTTCTAGTTTTCCTTTCTTTTTCCCTCCAAACAAACACACATGTATATATATAATAAATATAACTTAACAAATATCTCAAATCTAGATATTTGTTAAATTACCATTTCAACCGTAACGCATTAAATTCTCAGCAAAGGATTCACCGCAGTTAATTTCAATTTATTTATCGACGAGAAATTTTAATTGGCATCAAAATATCTTTTTGATTATAAAACTCCAAAATATTATTAACAATGAAGTTATAAATTTGTGATGAGTTTATTTGATAAGATATGATTAATGGTAGTGATGTTGTGATGAGAATATTGAACCCCATATTTGGTGAAATAGTTGTGATTCAATTTGTGTTTGAGATGACAGTCTTAATGGACTATCACAGGCCAACAATGAGAAAAAAATAAATATTAAGAATTTTTGAAGTGGATATTATTTTGTCATAATATAAGTAGGGTCTGACAAGTCTAGTGATATCCGAAGAGGTATAACTGAATGAGTTCGATCGTGGTAGTCTATTGTTAAGCCTCAAGGCAAGATTGTTAGTCCTTGAAGGTATCCTGGTGGGGAATTCCTATGTGACTTTGAGGTAGCACTCCAAATATCGAGAGCTACCATGCAACACATGTTTACCTCGACTATCGCGTATAAGTGTCTCAGGTTGAGTTGAGTGTATCTATGAGGACATGGCCAATTTGAGTTGTCCGTCGACCAGAATGGTGGTATAGAACCAAGCCTCCTAATCAAGTACTTCAGAGTTAGCATGGTACCACATTGTGAAGTAGAGTCTAAGCTCATGAATAGTATTTCATTTTCTTGTGATTGTTTTGCTATGATTAAAGATATCATGTGCGATCATAATTTATATTAGATGATTTGATGTTATAGTGAAATGTATTGATTTTCCTTGAGTTGTTTTGACTTTATAATGTGAGTTTTTTCCTTGAATAATGTTTTTGTAATGATACCATTTATTTATGATTAAGTGTGTGTTCTTCTTACTTATAGTATACTATTAACATGATTTTTATTGTGAAGTAGAGTCTAAGCTCATGTATAGTATTTCATTTTCTTGTAACTGTTTTGCTGTGATTAAAGATATCATGTGCGATCATAATTTCTCTTAGATGATTTGATGTTATAGTGAAATGTATTGATTTTCCTTGAGTGGTTTTGATTTTATAATCTAAGGTATTTCCTTGAAAAATATTTGTATAATGATACCGTTTATTTGTGATTAAGTGTGTGTTCTTCTTATTTATATTATACTATTAACATGATTTCAAAACTTACCTCCTTCGTTGTTTGTGTTTGATTGATTTGACCATGTGTTTGCAAAATGACAGTTATTTCAGTTTAACGAGTCTTAAAGTTCAAGTTGGAAAAAATTCCGCTCTGACATATAATATTGAAAATAAAAATTATAAATTGTATTTTACTTTTACTCGGGTCCGCATCCTCTGTTTCTTTTAGACTTGTGCAGGTATCATTGTTGGGGTAGTAATTAATATAGTGTATGTGGATAACATGGTTAAGGAGGTGGTAAATGGTTTCGACACTTTCTCTGGATGAATCCATGGGTGGTAGCTGGTAGGGTGACTCTTAGTAATCGATTTAAGAGACTCTTTAGTGCCATGATGGATAAAAATAAATTAGTGACTAATATGATCTTTAGCAGAAGTGAATGGTTAGCTTGTAAATGGGAGTATCGTGGTGAGGTTTTGAGTGGGATAAGGAGCTAGTGGCGGAATGTGCTTTGATATATATTGAATATCTAATTCATTCAATAGTTGTAGTTTTTGCATTTGTTATTCTTCTTGAAAATAGTAGATGTATTTAATAATTATTGGAGAGAAGGGAGTTAGGTTTGTGG
>NC_021164.2:28287527-28302388 GCF_000331145.2 Cicer arietinum
AAAGGAAGCAAAGCAGAAGGCAAAGGAAGCAAAGCAGAAGGCAAAGGAAGCAAAGCAGAAGGAAAACGAATCAGAGGAAGCAAAGCAGGAAGCAAACGAAGCAAAGGAAGCAAAGCAGAGGACAAACGCAGCAAAGCAAAAGGAATGGGAAGAAAAGCAGAATGCATTAGAAGCAAAGCAGAAGGCAAAGAACGCAAAGCTGAAAGCAAAGGAAGCAAAGCAGTTGGAATGGGAAGCAAAACAGAAGGAAAAACGTAGGGAAGCTTTGGCAAAGGCAAAGGCAAAGGTAAAGGAACTAAAGAATAAGGTAAGAAAATTAAAGCAGAAGGAAATCGAGAGGGAAGCTTGGGAAAAGGCAAAGGCAAAGGGAATGACAAAGCCACATTATAAATTTTATTATTGGAATTGGAATTCGAATATGCCAAGGGGTTATTAGTTGTAAAAAAAAATATAAAATAAAGCATACATTATAATCATTGCATGATTGGGTGAATGAATAATAATAATAAGATTGATTTTCAAGGTTAAATTGGGGGTCAATGTGAGGGAAATAAATTTTAGTCTTATGAACTTTTAAGGTTAATTTTTGAAAGAGTCTTCTTTTGGAGATCAACGTGAACGATTCTTGGTTGAAGAGACGATAAAGATACTTTAACACCCCAAATTTTATAATAAATTATTTTATAGATGAAATATAATTTTAAATAATTAAGTTGGTGTTAAAATTATTTTAGAATATATGTTAATTAAATTTATGATTAATTTTCTTTATATGATGTTTTAATCTTGTACATGTTAGGCTAAATGAGTGATATAAATATTATATTTTTATATTTTATATATTTTTCTAAAAATCATAGTATTTTAGTGTACATATTTTAAAAAAGATTTTAGGCGATTTTACGTGCATATGCGTGTTTGTAGTTAATTTGATATTTCCTTGTATGCTGACTAATGTTAAGTGTGCACACTATTGTTTTTAATTATTTTTAAATTTATCATATTTTAATTAATTATTTTACAAATAAATATCTTGAGATATTAGTAATATTGATATTGACTTTCTTTATTTCTATATAGTTGTTACGGTATGATGATATTATAAATATTCATTTGGATTTAGTAATTAATATAAATCGTTGATAGTATATTTATATATTTTATCATTTCGATTAATCTATCAAGATGATATATTTTTATGTTATTATTTTAAAAAAATATTATAGTAATAATTATAGTTACTATTTTGAGTATGGGAGTTTTGACTAAAATTAGATTTATCTATTTTAAGGAAAAATAATATTATTTTAGAATGACCGTTTTGGAGAAAAAAATTTCTAGTGTGGATAAGTAAAATAAATTATTTATTTTAGATTTTTAGAAATACTAGAAAATGAATTTTGGATCAGATGACTGTTTACACCCTTATTTTTTTACTTCTGCATATTAATTTGAGCTCTTACTCGTTGGATTTTTATTTTCTATACTTGTTGCCTTAGACTTTACTATCATGTGTTGGGACTTACAGTTTTACTCTTGTACTTCTACATCTGCTATCTACACCACTCATTTTGCAATTAAAAAAATAAAAATTTAAAATTATACTAATGGCAGCGAAACAATTTTTCTCTCAAATTCATTCCCACCAATTCTTTGTCGTTTGAAACGATCCCAATCTCTGTCAATTCTTTGGCCACTAAATCCATTTATTCTGTCAATTTTATCAATTGTTGCTCTGTTTCATAAAAAACAATTGTGTTTTATTCATCGGGGGCTATTTTTGGCCAATTCCAATCACGAAGTTTGTCGTCTCCAAAAAATGGTATCGTTTTTGGGTTCCTCTTGCGAAACCTTCTAGGGGAACTACTCATTTGCATTTTTCGTTGAAGTTGAAATCAGACCCTTCTGGCGCTCCGACGAGTCGGTGAGACTTTTTTTTTTAACTGTTTTTCTCATCGTTTTGACTCCACTTTGACTCCTTAAAATTATTATTAATTATTTAACAACTATTTGTATGATCTGCATAATTTTTCCGTCGCGTCTTGATGATTTTGTGAACTCGCTGATTATTCAGATTCGCTCGTTGTACCTTGTCGATCTACAGTTGCAGTTGAAAACATCCATTGATTTATGTGTTTGAGAAAACGTCTAAATAAGGTAAGGGTTGAAAGCGCGTTTGAATTCATGAGTATAATATATTGTGAAATGAACAGGAAAACTGTATTTCCCTACCATTAATCCGGGACTCGCTACGTATTACAGTAGCCTTTTGAGGGATACATGGATTAATGTGCAAATATGGAAATTGTAAGAATAAAATGTGGAATAGAAATATTTATAAGATGTTGATTGATTTAATTTTGTTAAATGTGAGTTATTTGATATTGTTGTGATATTGAGTGTCAAATGAATTTTATGTATGTGTTTGATTAGACGGGTTTATGTGAAGTGGTAATAAAAGGTTAATTTGTTTTGATAAATTTATGTGATTAAGATGATGTATAATTAATAATAGTGAGGTTATAAATTTGTGATGAGTTTATTTGATAAAATATGATTAATGGTAGTGATGTTGTAATGAGAATATTGAACCCCATATTTGGTGAAATAGTTGTGATTCAATTTGTGTTTGAGATGACGGCCTTAATGGACTATCACAAGCCAACGATGAGAGAAAATAAATATTAAGAATTTTTGAATTGGATATTATTTTGTCATAATATAAGTACGGTCTGATGAGACTAGTGATATCCGAAGAAGTATAACTGAATGAGTGCGATCGTGGTAGTCTATTGTTAAGCCTTAAGGCAAAATTGTTAGTCCTTGAAGGTATCTTGGTGGGGAATTCCTATGTGACTTTGAGGTAGCACTCCAAATATCGAGAGCTACCATGCAACACATGTTTACCTCGACTGTCGCGTATAAGTGTCTCAGGTTGAGTTGAGTGTATCTATGAGGACATGGCCAATTTGAGTTGTCCGTCGACCAGAATGGTGGTATAGAACCAAACCTCCAAATCAAGTACTTCAGAGTTAGCATGGTACCACATTGTGAAGTAGAGACTAAGCTCATGCATAGTATTTCATGTTCTTGTGATTGTTTTGCTGTGATTAAAGATATCATGTGCGATCATAATATATATTAGATGATTTGATGTTATAGTGAAATGTATTGATTTTCCTTGAGTTGTTTTGACTTTATAATGTGAGGTTTTTCCTTGAATAATGTTTGTGTAATGATACCATTTATTTATGATTAAGTGTGTGTTCTTCTTACTTATAGTATACTATTAAGATGATTTTCATTGTGAAGTAGAGTCTAAGCTCATGCATAGTACTTCCTTTTCTTGTAACTATTTCGCTGTGATTAAAGATATCATGTGCGATCATAATTTCTCTTAGATGATTTGATGTTTTAGTTAAATGTATTGATTTTCCTTGAGTGGTTTTGATTTTATAATGTGAGGTTTTTCCTTGAAAAATATTTGTATAATGATACCGTTTATTTGTGATTAAGTGTGTGTTCTTCTTACTTATATTATACTATTAACATGATTTCAAAACATACCTCCTTCGTTGTTTGTGTTTGATTTATTTGACCATGTGTTTGCTAAATGACAGTTATTTCAGTTTAACGAGTCTTAAAGTTCAAGTTGGAAAAAATTCCGCTCTGACATATAATATTGAAAATAAAAATTGTAAATTGTATTTTACTTTTATTCGGGTTCGCATCCTTTGTTTCTTTTAGATTTGTGCAGGTATCATTGTTGGGGTAGTAATTAATATAGTGTATGTGGATAACATGGTTAAGGAGGTGGTAAATGGTTTCGACACTTTTTCTGGATGAATCCATGGGTGGTAGCGGGTATGGTGACTCTTAGTAATCGATTTAGGAGACTCTTTAGTGCCACGATGGTTAAAATAAATTAGTGACTAATATGAGCTTAAGCAGAAGTGAATGGTTAGCTTGTAAATGGGAGTATCGTGGTGAGCTTTTGAGTGGGATAAGGAGCTACTGGCGGAATGTGCTTTGATATATATTGAATATCTAATTCATTCAATAGTTGTAATTTTTGCATTTGTTATTCTTCTTGAAAATAGTAGATGGTACAAGTATTTAATAATTATTGGAGAGAAATGAGTTAGGTTTGTGGTACAAGTATATACATACATACATATATATATATATATATATATATATATATATATAATGTTGGTAAGTTATTGAAGAAAAAAATTTCTCTTAAAATAAAGATAATTTTGGAATTATAAAAAAATTATGTATTAATTTAATTTTTGGAAATAGAAGATGTATTTAATAATTATTGGAGAGAAATGAGTTAAGTTTGTGGTACAAGTATATATAAAACCTATAGATACATAAAAGGGAATTGAGAAAAATTTAAAAGAGTAAATTTATTTTATGCTGTCAATAACTATTTTTTATTAACTACATATGATAATTATGTTTTCCAAAAGTCTAGAATTATGTTTATTATTAAAGAAATTATCAAGCAACGTCGTAGTTGTCAAAGTTTAAACACTTTACTTACCTCAATACTCTTTCAATGGCTCAATAAATCTACTTTTTTTTATTTTAATTTTCATACCTATTTATCTTGCCGAATATATTCATATTTTTCACGAAAATTAAATTCTTAGAAATTGTAGCAATGCTGAAAATCAAAGCTTTTAATTTGTGTTTCCTTTGTGCATTGTTTCTTTTATCTATTGTGGCAACTGAGACATCCAAAGAAGGTAAACAATATACAAATAGTTATCATGTATGTACACATAATTACTTTCTAACTAAATAATTAATTTAATAAATATTGTAATTTAATTTATTTGAAGGTTATGCAAAAGACTCAAAGAAAAATATTTTGGTAGATAAGCTTGATGGTGGCCGAAAACCCGTAGATATAGAACCTTTTGATCCAAATAAGCCCGTTGGTTCGGGAAATAAAACAAGGGAAGAAAGGTCAAGGGCAAAGGAAGCAAAGCAGAAGGCAAACGAAGCAAAGTAGAAGGCAAATGAAGCAAAGCAGAAGGCAAACGAAGCAAAGCAAAAGGAAAAGGAAGAAAAGCAGAATGCAAACGAAGCAAAGCAGAAGGCAAAGAAAGCAAAGCATAAAGCAAAGGAAGCAAAGCAGAAGGAATGTGAACCAAAACAAAAGGAAAAGCATAGGGAAGCTTTGGCAAAGGCAAAGGCAAAGGTAAAGGAACTAAAGAAGAAGGAAAGGAAAGTAAAGCAGAAGGAAATGGAGAAGGAAGCTTGGGAAAAGGCAAAGGCAAGGGCAACGGCAAAAACATATTATAAATTTTATAATTGGAATGGGAAGGGGAAAATACCAAGGCATTATTAGTTGTAAAAAAAATATATAAAATAAAGCATACACTATAATCATTGCATCATTGGGTGAATGAATAATAATAATAAGATTGATTTTCAAGGTATAATTGGGGTCAATGTGAGGGAAATAAATTCTAGTCTTATGAACTTTGAAGGTTAATTTTTGAAAGAGTCTTCTTTTGGAGATCAACGTGGACGATTCTTGGTTGAAGAGACGATAAAAGATACTTTAACACCCCAAATTTTATAATAAATTATTTTATAGATGAAATATAATTTTAAATAATTAAGATGGTGTTAAAATTATTTTAGAATATATGTTAATTAAATTTATGATTAATTTTCTTTATATGATGTTTTAATCTTGTACATGTTAGGCTAAATGAGTGATATAAATATTATATTTTTATATTTTATATATTTTTCTAAAAATAATAGTATTTTAGTGTACGCATTTTAAAATATAAGATTTTATGCGATTTTAAGTGCATATGTGTGTTTGTAGTTAATTTGATATTTCCTTGTATGCTGACTAATGTTAAGTGTGTACCTCTTGATTTCTGTGTTTGAGAAAACGTCTAAATAAGGTAAGGGTTAAAAGAGCGTTTGAATTCGTGAGTATAATATATTGTGAGATGAACGAGAAAACTGTATTTCCCTACCATTAATCCGGGACTCGCTACGTACAGCAGTAGCCTTTTGAGGGATACATGAATTAATGTGCAAATATGGAAATTGTGAGAATAAAATTTGGAATAGAAATATTTATAAGGTGTTGATTGATTTAATTTCGTTAAATGTGAGTTATTTGATATTGTTGTGATATTGAGTGTCAAATGAATTTTATTTATGTGTTTGATTAGACGGGTTTATGTGAAGTGATAATAAAAGGTTAATTTGTTTTGATAAATTTATGTGATTATGATGATGTATAATTAATAATAGTGATGTTATAAATTTGTGATGAGTTTATATGATGAGATTTGATTAACGATAGTGATGTTGTGAATTTGTGATGAGAATATTGAAGTAGCCCCATAGTTGTGATTTCAGTTTGTGTTTGCGATAACGGTCTTAATGGACTATCATATGCCAACGAGGGAACAAAGAAATATTAAAAAAATTTGATGTGGAGATTATTTTATCATAATATAAGTAGGGTCTGAAAAGGCTAATGATTTCGTGGAAGTACAACTGAATGAGCCTGATCGTGGCAGTCTGTTGTTGAGCTTTAAGGCAAAATTGTTAGACCATGGAGATATTCGGGTGGAGAATTCCTAGGCGACTAAGAGGTAGCACTTCAAATATCGGCAGCTACCATGCAACACACATTTACCTCGGTTGTCGCATATATGAGTCTTAGGTTGAGTTAAGGTTGAAGTAGTAATGTCGATTTTCACAGAAGGGGGGTTGGAATTGTAAATGTTCCTATTTAAAACTTCCTCAAAAACTTAAGGATTTAACTCAAGAATGATCTTGGTTAAGAAAACACTAAATAGTGAACGTTCTTGGTTTTTACCAAAAAACATAGAACGTGCTTAGTTAGCTTGACAAACATAAATTCAGTTTATGTTTTAATTCAAGTAATCAATCAAGCTTAATAAATAAGGAGATAAGTGAAATAATACCACAAAAGGATGTATCCTAGTTCACCCAACTTGGGCTACCCTTACAGTTGTGTGTTTTTCCACTAAGTGTTTAAAACAAAGAACCTTCTTAGTTTTACAACCCCAAATTCATATCAGCTTTGATCTGTTACAAGCTCTATCTTTTTCTATCCAGAAAGAGATTTAATTATTTCACCTATCAGCCTTGATATGATTTCAAACAATATATTCAAACTATACTAAACTCTTATAGTTTGAGTTTTACAATAATGATGAGATTGTTTTGAAATAATATGAGATGTCTCAACTCTTATTTGAGATACAATTCTTTACAAAGAATTCAGTACAAAAATAACAAAGTAATATGTTTAATTAGAACTGAATCTTTCTTTGAGAAAATGAGAATTTCAAGTATATGAATGTGAATGATTTGTAAGGCTTGATAGCACTTGAACTTCTACAATTTTCTTGAGCATTGGCCTTTCTTTTATAGACATTTTGGAGCATTTAATGATAGTCAAAAGAGATGTTGGTAGTGCTTTATATTTTTTACCAAAACTACTATATATGAATAAAAATATTCAGCCTTTGAAAATGTTTTGAAATCTGTTTGATTGGGCTGGTTTATTCGTTCTTGATCAAAATTATCTTATGTTTAATGATCCTTTATGATTCACATAAATATGTTGATGCTAAATTTTTGACCAAGAAACTCGAATATGTTCAAAATAAGTTTGAAGAATGATGATGAACTTCGGCAGAGAGAAGGAGATTGATACTGAGCTTATGCAGAATTATGGAGATTGATAATCAATCTGTACTTTCAGTTTTGTGCTTTCTAGAGATTGATGATCAATCTTGAGGTTCAGTGTTTGATCAATCTGAATGACTTCCTGATCAATCTGGACAACTTTATACATATCATGATTGGTTAACTTTCTTGACAGTTAAGTTGGTAAAGGTTCATACTTATTTTAACTTGCTTGATTCATAAGCTTTTATCTTAGTGATTCGAATGCATTCTATGAATATAATGGATCCTACTTGTTCCTTACCAAGTCGAGATTGATTGATCTTGAGGTTGTGATGATCAGTCTTGATCTTGAGGCTGTGATGATCAGTCTTGATCTAGGAGAACATTCTTCGTTTTATCCAGAATATTCTTGTTTCTTTATCTGTTCAGTTTTTATATGATTTATTTGCTTTTCTTGATTCCTATCTTTGAATTAATTCACTCAAAAGCACAAGTTAAATTAACATAACATTTTAGAATCATAATTAACATTCTTAATTAACCTTTGTTTATTTTCATCAAAACTTTAATTTGAGAGTTTGTCTTAATAGAGGGAATCTACGAGGACAGGTCCAAATTGAATTGTCCGTCCATTGGAATAGTGTCATGGTATCAAGCCTCATAACCAAGTACTTTAGGGTTAGAATGGTACCATATTGAGAAGTAGAGCCTAAGTTCATGCATAAAATTGCATTCTCTCGTGATTGTTTGGGTGTGATTAATGGTATCGTGTGTGGTAATAGTTTTTCTTAGAAGATTTGATGTTATAGTAAATGTATTAATTTTATTTGAGTGATTTTGACTTTAAAATGTGAGGCATTTCCTTGAAGAATGTGTGTAACGATACTATTTATTTATGATTAATTGCTTGTTCTTCTTACATACTTATGAAGTTTTTAACGAGTGTTTGTGTCATTGATTTAACATTTAGGTCATTTTCGTCCTCCATCGGCTTAATCCAGTCCATCTGAGGTTTTTAACCAATCTTTTGCATCCAATAACTTCATTTTTGTCATTGGATTAACATGTATGTCTTATTCATCCTCTCTAGCCTTATTCTAGTCCAATTAGGGTTTTTAGCAAATCGTGTGCATCCAATAGTTGTGTTTGTGTCATTGGATTAACATATAGATCATTTTCATCCTCCCTAGGCTTATTTAGTCCAATTAAGGTTTTTAACCAATCTTGTGCATGCAATAAGCGTATTTGTGTCATTGGATGAATATTTAGGTCATTTTCATCCTCCCTAGGCTTATTCTAGTCCATTTAGGGTTTTTGTCCAATCTTGTGCTTCCAATAAGTTCATTTGTAACATTTGATTAACATTTATGTTATTTTTCGTTATCCATGTGCTTGTTTTAGTCCAATAAGGGCTTTTTTACCAACCTTGTACATCCAATACGTGTGTTTGTGTCATTGGATTAACATTTAGGTCATTTTCGTCCTCCCTAGGCTTCTTCTAGTCCATTTTGGGTTTTTAACCATTCTTATGCATCCAATAGGTGTGTTTGTGTCAATGGATTAACATTGAGGTCATTTTCATCCTCCCTAGGCTTGTTCTACTCCATTTAGGGTTTTTGTCCAATCTTGTTCATCCAATAAGTTCATTTGAGTCATTGAATTAACACTTATGTCATTTTTCATCATCCTTAGGCTTATTCTAGTCCAATAAGGGTTTTTTTTTTGACTAATCTTGTGCATCCAATAAATTAATTTTGTGTCATTGGATTAATATTTAGGTGATTTTCGTCCTCCATAGCTTTATTCTTGTCTATTTAGGGTTTTTAAATAATCTTTTGTATCCAATAGTTGTGTTTGTGTCGTTGGATTAACATTTAGGTCACTTTCATGCTCCCTAGTCTTATTCTAGTCCAATTTGGGGTTTTAACCTATCATATGCACCGAATAGTTGTGTTTGTGCCATTGGATTAACATTTAGATCATTTTCGTCCTCCCTAGGCTTATTCTAGTCCAATTAAGGGTTTTAACCAATCTTGTGCATCCAATAGGTGTATTTCTGTCATTGGATGAATATTTAGGTCATTTTCATCGTCCCTAGGCTTATTCAAGTCTGTAAAATACATGTTTTTGATGAAGACAAAGACCTAGGAAAGTGATAAAGTTGCAAACTCAAAAAAAGAAGTCAAACATTAAAGACAACTACGGTCAAATATGCTAGAGGTTTTATAATGTAAAGGTACATGATGCAATCTAATATTCGTATATTTCAAATGCACACGAGAACCTTTCATTTTAGCATATGCTTCAAAAGGATTTTCAAAAAGTAAAAATATATAAATAATATTTGAAAATAATATTTTTGGCAAAATACACGAGAACGTTAAAAGGATGTATATTCGACTACACACAAGCTGTAGTCGAATACACATGGAAATAATGCAATTTTTCAATTCTGAAATGGTTCCAGATCATTGCATTTCTTCATCAAACCTCTTGGATCAATGGCCACGAATCTGAAGAGATGTTTATGGAGTATAAATACACCATAACTTCATATCAAACATAACAAATCCTACAACCAAACCTTGAACAAACTTTCTAAAATGTTTTGAGTTTTTCTAAGTTTCACTTTTATATTTCAAGTACAGATTTTACATTTTCATATCATTGAGAAAAATTCTCTAGTGTACTTGAAATTATATTGGATTGTTGTCATTGTACACCAACTGTTATATCATATTGATCTAAGTCCAAATCAATATTGCTAAACCATTCAAGTGTTGTAAATTTCAGAAAGTGGTGTTCTTTCTTTAAGTTTTGTAAACTAAGATAGTGGTGTCCTATCTTAGGGTGATTGTTAGGAGTTTGTAACAAAGGTCCTAGAGCGGGACTTGTACTTATTCTAACAATAGTGAAAAATCTCTTGTGGTGTGCAAGAGGACTTGATGTACCCTTGGTCATAAGGGGAACCAGGATAATATCTTTGTGTTCTTTATTTTTCTGCCATTTATCTTTTCCATACACTATCTTAAATCAGAAAAAGAATCCACTAACTCTCTAAAAACTAGAAAATTTTCTAAACACCTAATTCACCCCCACTCTTAGGCGCACTTCTGTTAATACAAAGTCCATTTAGGGTTTTTAACAAATCCTATGTATCCAATAGGTGTGTTTGTGTCATTGGATTAACATTTAGGTCATTTGCATCCTCCCTAGGATTATTCTAGTCCATTTAGGGTTTTTGTCCAATCTTGTGCATCCAATAAGTTCATTTGTGTCATTGATTAAAATTTCAGTCATTTTCGTCTTCTCTAGGCTTATTCTAGTCCATTTAAGGCTTTTAAGCAATCTTGTGGATCCAATAGGCGTGTTTGTCTCATTGGACTACCATTTAGATCATTTTCATCCTCCTTAGACTTATTTTAGTCCATTTAGGGTTTTTGTCCAATCTTGTGCATCCAATAAGTTCATTTCTGACATTGGATTAACACTTATGTCATTTTTCAACATCCTTAGGCTTATTCTAGTCCAATAAGGATTTTTAACCAACTTGTGCTTCCAATACGAGTGTTGGTGTCCTTAATTTAAAATTTAACAATCATGTGCATCCAATAGGTGGATTTCTGTCATTGGTAGAATATTTAGATCATTTTCATCCTCCCTAGGCTTATTCTTGTCCATTTAGGGTTTTTGTCCAATCTTGTGCATCCAACAAGTTCATTTATGTCATTGGATTAACATTTATGTCTTTTTTCGTCGTCCCTAGGCTTATTCTAGTCCAATATGGGTTTTTAACCAATCTTGTGCATCCAATAGGTGTATTTGTGTCATTGGATTAATATTTAGGCAAATTTCATCCTCCCTGGGCATATTCAAGTCCATTTAGGGTTTTTTTTCAATCTTATGCATCTAATAAGTTCATATGTGTCATTCGATTAACATTTACGGCATTTTCTTCCTCCCTAAGCTTATTCTAGTCCATTTAGCATTTTTAACCAATCTTCTCCATTCAATAAGTTCATTTGTGTCATTGGATTAACATTTAGGTCTTATCCGTCCTCCCAAGACTTATTCTAGTCTAATTAGGATTTTAAACCAATCTTATGCATCCAATAGGCTTGTTTGTGTCATTGAATAAATATTTAGGTAGTTTTCATCCTCCGTAGGCTTATTCTAGTCCAATAAAGGGTTTTAACCAATCTTTTGCATCCTATAAGTTCATTTTTGTCATTGGGTCATTTTCGTTATCCTAGGCATATTCTTGTCCAATTAGGGTTTTTAATCAATCTTGTGCATCCAATACGTGTGTTTTTGTCATTGGATTAACATTTAGGTTATTTTCGTCCTCCAAAGTGTTTTTCTAGTCCATTTAGTGTTTTTAACCAATCTTGTGCATCCAATAAGTTCAGTTGTGTTATTCAATTAACATTTAGGTCATTTTCATCCTCCCTAGGCTTATTCTAGTACAACTAGGGTTTTTAACAAATATTGTGCATCCAATATGCGTGTTTGTGTCATTGGATTAACAATTAGGTCATTTTGGTCCTTTCTAGGCTTATTCTTGTTCATTTACGGTTTTTGTCCAATCTTGTGCATCCAAAAAGTTCATTTGTGTCATTGGATTAACATTTAGGTCATTTTCGTCCTCCCTAGGTTTATTCTAGTCCAATAAGGGTTTTTAACCAATCTTGAGCATCCAATACGTGTGTTTGTGTCATTGGATTAACATTTTGGTCATTTTCATCTTCCCTAGGCTTATTCTAGTCCATTTAGGGTTTTTAACCAATCTTGTGTATCCAATTGGTGTGTTTGTGTCATTGGATTAACATTTAGGTCATTTTCATATTCCTTAGGTTTATTCTAGTCCATTTAGGATTTTTGTCCAATCATGTGCATCCAATAGGTTCATTTGTGACATTGGATTAACACTTAACTTATTTTTCGTCATCCCTAGGCTTATTGTAGTCTAATAAGGGTTTTTTCACCAACTTGTTCATCCAATACGAGTGTTTGTGTCATTGATTTAACATTTAGGTCATTTTCGTCCTGCGTAGGCTTATTCCAGTCAATTTAGGGGATTTAACCAATCTTTTGCATCCAATAACTTCATTTGTGTCATTGGATTAACATTTATGTCATATTCATCCTCTCTAGCCTTATTCTAGTCCAATTAGGATTTTGAGCAAGTCATGTGCATCCAATAGTTGTGTTTGTGTCATTGGATTAACATATAGATCATTTTCGTTTTCCCTTTGCTTATTTTAGTCCAATTAAGGTTTTTAACTAATCTTGTGCATCCAATAGGTGTATTTGTATCATTGGATGAATATTTAGGTCATTTTTATCGTCCATACGCTTATTCTAGTCCATTTAGGGTTTTTAACCAATCTTCTGCATCCAATAGGTGTGTTTGTGTCAGTGGATTAACACTTAGGTCATTTTCATCCTCCCTAGGCTTATTCTACTCCATTTAGGGTTTTTGTCCAATCTTGTGCTTCCAATAAGTTCATTTGTTTCATTTGATTAACATTTATGTCATTTTTCTTCATCTTTGTGCTTGTTTTAGTGCAATAAGGGTTTTTTTAACCAATCTTGTGCATCCAATACGTGTGTTTGTGTCATTGGATTAACATTTAGGTCATTTTCGTCCTCCCTAGGCTTCTTCTAGTCCATTTAGGGTTTGTAACCAATCTTATGCATCCAATAGGTGTGTTTGAGTCAATGGATTAACATTTATGTCATTTTCATCCTCCCTAGGCTTGTTCTAGTCCATTTAGGATTTTTGTCCAATCTTGTACATCCAATAAGTTCATTTGAGTCATTGAATTAAAACTTATGTCATTTTTCGTCATCCTTAGGCTTATTCTAGTTCAATAAGGGTTTTTGACCAATCTTGTGCATCAATAAGTTTATTTGCGTCATTGGATTAATATTTAGGTCGTTTTCGTCCTCCCTAGTCTTATTCTTGTCCTTTTAGGGTTTTTAAATAATCTTTTGCATCCAATAGTTGTATTTGTGTCGCTAGATTTACATTTAGGTCACATTAATCCTCCCTAGCCTTATTCTAGTCCAATTATGGATTTTAACCTATCATGTGCACCCAATAGTTGTGTTTGTGTCATTGGATTAACATTTAGATCATTTTCGTCCTCCCTAGGCTTATTCTAGTCCTATTAAGGGTTTTAACCAATCTTGTGCATCCAATAGCTGTATTTTTAAATAGGATTAACATTTGGGACATTTTCGTCATCCCTAGGCTGATTCTTGTCCAATTAGGGTTTTTAACCAATCTTGTGAATTTAATATGTGTGTTTTTGTTATTGGATTAACATTTAGGTTATTTTCGTCTCCCTAGGCTTATTCTAGTTCATTTAGTATTTTTAACCAATCTTGTGCATCCTGTTGATTATTATGACCTCGAAATAATCAGAATATATCAGTCTTTAACAAATTAAAGCAATATAGAAAATCGAATACGTCTATCATACAATTAAGATTGAACATACAATCATACGATGCAAGATTTATTCAGATTCATACACACAGCGGAAATATAATGTGGCATACAAGATTAACAATTAAAAGTAAAAGGATAAGGGATAGAATGCACCAAGGTTTATCCTGGTTCAGTTGTCAACGAGACAACCTACATCCAGTCCTGATAATCCAACTGGATTTCAGCTTTTTCTCCAATAGAAAGAATTGTGAATTGTTTACAGATTGTCCAGTTTCCTCGAAACCTATCTATCTCACACAATCTCTTTCCAATTGCTTAACCCCTTGATCCTTGTAGTCACTCAGCAGACTCACACAAAATCAAGTACGGCTCCTTCTTGATGAGGCCTCTCGCCCAAGAAGATCGCCACCAGTTTCTAGCTGGATTTTTCGCAATCGTTTCTTTACAAAGTATTTGTTTCAAACAAAATAAAAGAAGTACAAAAAGTGTCTTCAATCTTGATCAATGTGTCTCTCACGAATCTGGTTATTCAATGATGGATTATGAGAACATTGCCTTTTCTCTCAAGAATACTTTTTCAGCTCTCTCAATGATTATGGATAATCTTTTTGGCTTTGATCTGAAAAAGCAATATCAGAATGTTAACAATGTGTTCTTAAGAGTTCTTCAGTATTATGAAGAATATTCAAGA
>NC_021164.2:28302659-28306002 GCF_000331145.2 Cicer arietinum
AATTATGTTAAGACTTATATGCATCGATTTCGTAATCGATTGCAGGTGTTTTGTGCAAAGTAAAAATCACACGAATCGATTACTTAATCGATTTATTAAGTCTCATAATCGATTTACAAATACTCAGAATCGATTTGGCCACAAGCTCAAAGTTCACTGTGATTTCAAAAAGGTTCTTTCAATCGATTTGCCAATCGATTGTGTTCAAGACAGTGACTTAGCTATTTTGATGTTAATCGAAGTGCCAATCGATTTGTTTGTATTTGCCTGAAAAGTTCTTACCTGATATTTAGTTCAATCGATTTCCCAATCGATTGCAACCAAACTTAACATGATTGAAATTCTCACAATAGATTGTCCAATCGATTGTGTTTGTCACAGGTCAAGTTATTTTTCAAATATTATCTAAGCAATCGATTTGCCAATCGATTACCCTAGAAAATGGATTGTCATTGTGACTTGGTCAATCGATTTCCCAATCGATTTGTTTCAATCAGTTTTACTTTGTGATGTGCACAATCGATTTGCCAATCGATTAGCCTGAAAACAGGTTGCCACTGACTTGCGCAATTTTCATTTCAAATTGTGCCAGTCGATTGCCTAATCGATTATACAATCACAACCAGTTACGTTTCCTTACACCCTTGTTATGAAATCGATTTCCCAATCGATTTACTCAGTCAAAATTCAACTTTTGTTGATTTCTTGAGTTCCAAGCAATTTGTCTCAAGTGTGTAGGGTTGGATTGTTGTTCCTGAAATCTTGCTCAATTAAAATGTTAGATTTATCATATGATGTATGAACATTGTATGTTTGTTAATTATGTCAAAATTAGGATTCGAAGGACTAAAGTCCAACACATCCAATATGTTCAGTTGTGTTATTCGATTAAAATTTAGGTCATTTTCATCCTCCTTAGGCTTATTCTAGTACAGTTAGAGTTATTAACCAATCTTGTGCATCCAATTGGCGTGTTTGTGTCATTGGATTAACATTTAGGTCATTTTGGTCCTTCCTCGGTTAATTTTTGTTCATTTAGGGTTTTTGTCCAAACTTTTGCATCCAAAAAGTTCATTTGTGTTGTTGGATTAACATTTAGGTCATTTTCGTCCTCCCTAGGTTTATTCTAGTCCAATAAGGGTTTTTAAGCATTCTTGAGCATCCAATACGCGTGTTTGTGTCATTGGATTAACATTTAGGTCATTTTCATCTTCCCTAGGCTTATTTTAATCCATTTAGGGTTTTTAACCAATCTTGTAAATCCAATTAGTGTATTTGTGTCATTGGATTAACATTTAGGTCATTTTCATCTTCCCTAGGTTTATTTTAGTCCATTTAGGGTTTTTGTCCAATCATGTGTGTAACACCCCGATTTTTAACAGCGTGAGTGTATTTTTTTTTTTCCAAAACAAATTCATAAAAACAAAGAAATAAAGAAGAAAATACTTTTGGATAAATATTGAAGTCGTAACACAACGACAAATAAGTCAACATAATTTACAAGCAGCTGAATAGTTTTTGAAATACGAATCGAAAGTATTTACACTTCAAATAGTGGTACATGGACCCCATCATAATAAAATGTTAAACAGACAATATTAGTATAGGTACAGTCTTCCAAATTAAAATAAACACAACCCAAAAAGAAAGACGTCTAGTCCCTATACATCAACCTAATCTGATCATTCTACCAAAAAACTATACACCCTGAGTGATCTCCACGCGCCCCGTAAGATCCTCCTAACATAGCTCCAGTCAGGCGTTCCCGTCTACATTCCCATCCACAGGGTACGAACCGGTAAGATTGTCCTGACTCTCATCTGAGGGCAAAGCCCACATTTCTACAATAGTTGTAAAGGGTCACCAACCGAAATTAACAGTTAACACATAACATTTAAGTTTTTGAATGCACAAAATAACCTTTCCACTAAGCATGCACCTTAAAAGGATTTTCCATATGCTAAAAGTTCATATAATACTTACCAAATGAAAATGAAGTCAAAATAAGTCTTAAATCAATCAAGGAATAAACAACTGGCCAATCCATTGATGAACCAATTGAGCAATCAATCATCTAACTCAAAATAAGAATTTCCACTAAACCAATCGATTGGGAAATCGATTTCGATGAAGGGTTTTAGTGAAAGCTGAACTCTGGGCTTAATTCAATCGATTGGGAAATCGATTGATTGAATAACTGAGCCCCTGTGTTAAAGCCAATCGATTGGGAAATCGATTTCCTGAGGGTTTTTCGTGAAAACTGTACTCTGGGCTTAATTCAATCGATTGGGAAATTGATTGAATGAATAACTGAGCCCCTGTGTTAAAGCCAATCGATTTCCAAATTGATTTTGTCAAAATGGCTGAGCTCCTGTAATGAAGCCAATCGATTGCCAAATCGATTTTTGAGGTATAGCTTTTAAAAGAATCGATTTGAGAATCGATTTCCCTGCATGTTTTTCTTAAAACTACATAAACTAACTCACTCACATTCACACACAACTCCAAAACATAACACTTAGCAATTTCCACACAATCACCACGACAACTTGAGTTTCGAAACAGTTTTACAATCAATTTCACTTAACACGATTTGTTCCAAAACATAGACACTTAGTACAATCATCACAATCACAATCACAATGACATCTCAAGTTCAAACACTCAATCATACGCTTGAATCAAACAGACTCGCGTGCCAGGCACCCTAATGCAATGCGTATATGCCAAAATGCATGGACTCGGAATTCCAAACCAAAACCCTCCTCGAAGGGCCGTAAATCATAATTGTACCGCCTATCGCAGGCCAAAGTACCAATTACCAAGGTGCCACCTATCACGGGTCTGCACGGTTTACTAAAATAACGTAAATTGTAAATGTACCGCCTATCACAGGCCAAAGTACTATTTACCAAGGTGCCACCTATTAGGGGTCTGCACAATTTACAAAAAAGCGTAAACCATAAACGTACTGCCTATCACGGGCCCGTACCGTTTACCGAGGTGCCACCTATCACGGGTCTGCACGGTTTACTAAAAAGAACGTAAATTGTAAATGTACCGCCTATCATAGGCCAAAGTACTATTTACCAAGGTGCCACCTATTAGGGGTCTGCACAATTTACAAAAAAGCGAAAACCATAAACGTACTGCCTATCACGGGCCCGTACCATTTATCGAGGTGCCACCTATCACGAGTCTGCACGGTTTACAAAAATGTAAATCATAAATGTACCGCATATCACAGGCCAAAGTACTATTTATCAAGGTGCCACCTATCACGGGTCTGCACAATTTACAAAAAGAATGAAAATGCATGAGCATACACTGACTCCATCCACGA
>NC_021164.2:28306136-28309242 GCF_000331145.2 Cicer arietinum
CAATCGTTAAGCAAATGAAGATATTAAAAGATTCCCTATTTTTAATACTCATTTAACTTAAACGATTTTCACAACAAACATTAAGTAAACAAGACATTAAGAGATTCCCCATTCTTAATACTCATTTAACTTAAACGATTTTCTAAACAAACATTAAGTAAACAAGATATTAAGAGATTCCCCATTCTTAATACTCGTTTAACTCTAATGGTTTTCAAATTCCACACAAAACAAACTCAAACATATTATCAAATTCAATCCACGATTCACACCAAAACACATCAATTCATTTCTCCACAAAATCCAACCATACACATATCAAATTTCAAAAGCATGAATTATGAACACTTCAAACTTCATTCACTCAAATTCATATCCCAATGGGTTAAATTCATTTTCCGCGAAACATTCATCAATATCACCAAAACCTAACTCTAAGATTTGACCCATTAAGCCTTAAATTCATTTTCCCCAAATCAACACTTTAACCCTAACAAAATTCTTTTCCACACAACCACATATAAGTCCCTAAATGCAAACTAGAAGTTTGGAAGGAGCCCTTACCTTCACGTTAGCTTTATCGTGCGATCACGGTTCCGCGAGTAAATCCGGTAAAATCTCCGCTCGCAACGTCGCTTCCAAAGTTGGTTCCCTAGAACCGTAGCGTGGTAGTGAACAACTTTCCCTTCTATCTCATTGCGAAACGAAACTTAAATCTAGATGAAACGGGAAGTTTTGTGTTTGACGGTTTTGAAATCCCTAACACCGTTTTTCTTCGTTTTCGAATCAAAGAGGAAGAAATCAGCCGGGAAATCTTTGGTTTCTAACCCACCAAGTCTTGGGTTTCTATTCTTGAACAAAAGGAAGAAGCGAAAATGAAAATGGGAGAAGGAGGGAGAAGTGGTCACGCGATAGAGGAAGAAGATGGATTTCTTTTCTTTCTTTCCTTCCCTTTTCCTTTCTTTCTTTTTCCTTCCTTTCTATTTCTTTTCTTTCTATTTCCTTCTCTTTCCCCTTCACACAAACATATATATATATATATTAATTACTTTTAACAAATATCTCCCAATATCTAGATATTTATTAAAATTACCATTTCACCCAAAAGGCATTAAATTCTTCGTAAAGGATTCACCGTACTTAATTTAATTTATTTATCGACGAGTAATTTTAATTGGGCTTCAAATATCTTTTGGGTCATATAAACTCCAAAATATTAATAACTTTGGCTAAAAAGCGTCCGAGTTCAATACCAAAATACACTAAAATATATAAAGTATACTTTAAAATTATGGGTCTTACAATGTGCATCCAATAAGTTCATTTGTGTCATTGGATTAACACTTAAATCAATTTTCGTCATCCCTAGGCTTATTCTAGTCTAATAAGGGTTTTTAACCAACTTGTTCATCCAATACGAGTGTTTATGTCATTGATTTAACATTTAGGTCATTTTCGTCCTCCATAGGCTTAATCCAGTCCATCTAGGGTTTTTAACCAATCTTTTGCATCCAATAACTTGATTTGTGTCATTGGATTAACATTTATGTCATATTCATCCTCTCTAGCCTTATTCTAGTCCAATTAGGGTTTTTAGAAAATCATGTGCATCCAATAGTTGTGTTTGTGTCATTGGATTAACATTTAGATCATTTTCATCCTCCCTAGGCTTATTTAGTCCAATTAAGGTTTTTAACCAATCTTGTTCCTCCAATAGGTGTATTTGTGTCATTGGATGAATATATAGATCATTTTCATCCTCCCTAGGCTTATTCTAGTTCATTTAGGATTTTTGTCCAATCTTGTGCTTCCAATAAGTTCATTTGTAACATTTGAATAACATTTATGTCATTTGTCGTTATCCATGTGCTTGTTTTAGTCCAATAAGGGTTTTTTTTACCAATCTTGTGCATCCAATACGTGTGTTTGTGACATTGGATTAACATTTAGGTCATTTTCGTCCTCCCTAGGCTTCTTCTAGTCCATTTAGGGTTTTTAACCATTCTTATGCATCTAATAGGTGTGTTTGTGTCAATGGATTAACATTTAGGTCATTTTCATCCTCCCTAGGCTTGTTCTACTCCATTTAGGGTTTTTGTCCAATCTTGTGCATCCAATAAGTTCATTTGAGTCATTGAATTAACACTTATTTCATTTTTCGTCATCCTTAGGCTTATTCTAGTCCAATAAGGGTTTTTGACTAATCTTGTGCATCCAATAAGTTCATTTGTGTCATTCGATTAATATTTAGGTGATTTTCGTCCTCCATAGCCTTATTCTTGTCCATTTAGGGTTTTTATATAATATTTAGCATCCAATTGTTGTGTTTGTGTCGTTGGATTAACATTTAGGTCACTTTCATCCTCCCTAGTCTTATTCTAGTCCAATTAGAGGTTTTAACCTATCATGTGCACCCAATAGTTGTTTTTGTGTCATTGGATTAACATTTAGGTCATTTTCGTCCTCCCTAGGCTTATTCTAGTCCAATTAAGGGTTTTAACCAATCTTGTGCATCCAATAGGTGTATTTCTGTCATTGGATGAATATTTAGGTCATTTTCATCCTCCCTAGGCTTATGCAAGTTTGTAAAATACATGTTTTTGATGAAGATAAAGACCAAGGAAAGTGATAAAGTTGCAAGCTCAAAAAAAGAAGTCAAACATTAAACACAACTATGGTCAAGTATGCTAGAGGTTTTATAATGTAAAGGTACATGATGCAATCTAATATTCGTATATTTCAAATGCACATGAAAACCTTTCATTTTAGCATATGCATCAAAAGGATTTTCAAAAAGTAAAAATATATAGATAATATTTGAAAATAATATTTTTGGCAAAATACAATGTAGTATTCGAATACAACATGTTGTAGTCGAATACAGACAAGTCAGTAGCTAAATCTGAACATCTTCAAACATCTGCATTCGAATACAAGAATGTGTATTCGAATACAAACTTCAAAATTCAAATAAACTGAACGTTAAAAGAATGTGTATTCGACTACACACAAGCTGTAGTCGAATACACCTGGAAACAATGCAATTTTTCAATTCTGAAATGGTTCCAGATCATTGCATTTCTTCATCAAACCTCTTGGATCAATG
>NC_021164.2:28309598-28339852 GCF_000331145.2 Cicer arietinum
AACCAATCCTACAACCAAACCTTGAACAAACTTTCTAAAATGTTTTGAGTTTTTCAAAGTTTCACTTTTATATTTCAAGTACAGATTTTACATTTTCATATCATTGAGAAAAGTTCTCTAGTGTACTTAAAATTATATTGGATGGTTGTCATTGTACACCAACTGTTATATCATATTGATCTAAGTCCAAATCAATATTGCTAAACCATTCAAGTGTTGTAAATTTCAGAAAGTGGTGTTCTTTCTTTAAATTTTTTAAACTAAGATAGTGGTGTGCTATCTTAGGGTGATTGTTAGGAGTTTGTAACAAAGGTCCTAGGGCGGATGTACCCTTGGTCATAAGGGGAACCAGGATAATATCTTTGTGTTCTTTATTTTTCTGCCATTTATCTTTTCCGTACACTATCTTAAATCAGAAAAATAATCCACTAACTCTCTAAAAACTAGAAAATTTTCTAAACACCTAATTCACCCCCACTCTTAGGCGCACTTCTGTTCTTACAAAGCCTATTTAGGGTTTTTAACCAATCTTGTGTATCCAATTGGTGTGTTTGTGTCATTGGATTAACATTTATGTCATTTTTCGTCATACCTAGGCTTATTCTAGTCCTATAAGGGTTTTTAACCAATCTTGAGCATCCAATATGTGTGTTTATATCATTCGATTAACTTTAAGGTCATTTTCATCCTCCCTAGGCTTATTCTAGTCCATTTAGGGTTTTTGTCCAATCTTGTGCATTCAACAAGTTCATTTATGTCATTCGATTAACATTTATGTCTTTTTTCGTCATCCTTAGGCTTATTCTAGTCCAATATGGGTTTTTAACCAATCTTGTGCATCCAATAGGTGTATTTGTGTCATTGGATTAATATTTAGGCAAATTTCGTCCTCCCTGGGCATATTCTAGTCCATTTAGGGTTTTTGTTCAATCTTGTGCATCTAATAAGTTCATATGTGTCATTCGATTAACATTTAGGGCATTTTCTTCCTCCCTAAGCTTATTCTAGTTCATTTTGCATTTTTAACCAATCTGCTCCATTCAATAAATTCATTTGTGTCATTGGATTAACATTTTGGTCTTATACGTCCTCCCTAGACTTATTCGAGTTTAATTAGGATTTTAAACCAATCTTGTGCATCCAATAGGCATGTTTGTGTCATTGAATTAATGTTTAGGTAATTTTCGTCCTCCGTAGGCTTATTCTAATGCAATAAAGGGTTTTAACCAATCTTGTGCATCCTATAAGTTCATTTTTATCATTGGATTAACATTTGGGTTATTTTCGTTATCCTAGGCATATTCTTGTCCAATTAGGGTTTTTAACCAATCTTGTACATCCAATACATTTGTTTTTGTCATTGGATTAACATTTAGGTTATTTTCGTCCTCTCAAGGGTTTTTCTAGTCCATTTAGTGTTTTTAACCAATCTTGTGCAACCAATAAGTTCAGTTGTGTTATTCGATTAACATTTAGGTCATTTTCATCCTCCATAGGCTTATTCTAGTACAACTAGGGTTTTTAACCAATATTGTGCATCCAATATGCGTGTTTGTGTGATTGGAATAACATTTAGGTCATTTTGGTCCTTTCTAGGCTTATTCTTGTTCATTTAGGGTTTTTGTCCAATCTTATGCATCCAAAAAGTTCATTTGTGTCATTGGACTAACATTTATGTCATTTTTTGTCATCCCTAGGCTTATTCTAGTCCTATAAGGGTTTTTAACCCATCTTGAGCATCCAATATGTGTGTTTTTGTCATTGGATTAACATTTAGGTCATTATCATCTTCCCTAGGCTTATTCTAGTCCATTTAGGGTTTTTAACGAATCTTGTTCATCTGATAGTTTTGTTTATATCATTGGATTAACTTTTAGGTCATTTTCATCCTCCCTAGGCTTATTCTAGTCCATTTAGTGTTTTTTTCCAATCTTGTGCTTTCAATAAGTTCATTTGTGTCATTCGATTAACACTTATGTCATTTTCGTCATCCCTAGGCTTATTATAGTCCAAAAAGGGTTTTTAACCAACTTGTGCATCCAATACAAGTGTTTGTGTCATTGATTTATCATTTAGATCATTTTCGTCCTCCCAAAGCTTATTATAGTCCAATTAAGGTTTTTAACAAATCTTGTGCATCCATAGGTGTATTTGTGTCATTGGATAAATATTTAGGTAATTTTCATCCTCCATAGGCTTATTTTGGTCCATTTAGGGTTTTTATCCAATCTTGTGCATCCAGTAAGTTCATTTGTGTCTTTGGATTAAAACTTATGTAATTTTTCGTCATCCCTAGGCTTATTCTAGTCCAATAATGGTTTTTAACGAACTTGTTCATCCAATACGAGTATTCGTGTCATTGATTTAACATCTAGGTCATTTTCGACCTTCTTAGGCTTATTCTAGTCCGTTTAGTGTTTTTAACCAATCTTTTGCATCCAATAAGTTCATTTCTGTCATTCGATTAACATTTAGGTCATATTCATGCTCCCTAGCCTTATTCTAGCCCAATTAGGATTTTTAACCAATCATGTGCATGCAATAGTTTTGTTTGTGTGATTGGATGATCATTTTCGTCCTCCCTAGGCTTGTTCTAGTCCAATTAAGGTTTTTAACCAATCTTGTGCATCCAATAAGTGTATTTATGTCATTGGATGAATACTTAGGTCATTTTCATCCCCCCCTAAGCTTATTCTAGTCCATTTTGGGTTTTTAACCAATCTTGTGCATCCAATAGGTGTGTTTGTGTCATTGGATTAACATTTAGGTCATTTTCATCCTCCTTAGGCTTATTCTAGTCCATTTAGGATTTTTAACAAATCTTGTGCATCCAATAGGCGTGTTTGTGCCATTGGAGTACTATTTAGATCATTTTCGTCCTCCGTAGGCTTATTCTTGTCCAATTAGGAGTTTTAACCAATCTTGTGCATCCTATAAGTTCATTTGTGTTATTGGATTAACATTTAGGTCATTATCGTCCTGCCTAGGCTTATTCTAGTCCAATTAGGGTTTTTAACCAATCATGTGCATCCAATAGTTGTGTTTGTACATTTAGGGTTTTTGTTCAATCTTGTGCATCTAATAAGTTCATTTGTGTAATTGGATTAACATTTAGGTCTTATTTGTACTCCCTAGACTTATTCTAGTCCAATTCGGAATTTTAACCAATCTTGTGCATCCAATAAGCATGTTTGTGTCATTGGATTAATATTTAGGTCATTTTCGTCCTACGTATGCTTATTCTAGTCCAATTAAGGGTTTTAACCAACCTTGTGCATCCTATAAGTTCATTTTTGTTATTGGATTAACATTTGGGACATTTTTTTCATCCATAGGCTTATTCTTGTCCAATTAGGGTTTTTAACCAATCTTGTGAATTTAATACGTGTGTTTTTGTTATTGGATTGACATTTAGGTTATTTTCGTCCTCCCTAGGCTTTTTCTAGTCCTTTTAGTGTGTTTAACCAATCTTGTGCATCCAATATGTTCAGTTGTGTTATTCGATTAAAATTTAGGTCATTTTCATTCTCCTTAGGCTTATTCTAGTCTAGTTTGAGTAATTAACCAATCTTGTGCATCCAATTGGCGTGTTTGTGTCATTAGATTAACATTTAGGTCATTTTGGTCCTTCCTAGAGTAATTTTTGTTCATTTAGGGTTTTTGTCTAATCTTGTGCATCCAAAAATTTCATTTGTGTCATTGGATTAACATTTAGGTTATTTTCATCTTCCCTAGGCTTATTCTAGTCCATTTATGGTTTTTAAGCAATCTTGTGTTTCCAATTGGTGTGTTTGTGTCATTGGATTAACATTTAGGTCATTTTCATCCTCCCTAGGCTTATTTTAGTCCATTTAGGGTTTTCATCCAATCTTGTGCATCCAATAAGTTCATTTGTGTCATTGGATTAACAATTATGTCGTTTTTCGTCATCCTTAGGCTTATTCTAGTCCAATTAGGGTTTTTCACCAATCTTGTGCATCGAATACGTGTGTTTTTGTCATTTGATTAACAATTAGGTTATTTTCGTCCTCCCAAGGGTTATTCTAGTCCGTTTAGCGTTTTTGTCCAATCTTGTGCATCCAATAAGTTTATTTGTGTCAACGAATTAACATTTAGGTCATTTTCGTCAACCTTAGGCTTATTGCAGTCCATTTAGGGTTTTTAACCAATCTTTTGCATCCAATAAGTTTATTTGTGTCATTGGATTAATATTTATGTCATATTCATCCTCCCTAGCCTTATTCTAGTCCAATTAGGGGTTTTAGCCACTCATGTGCATCCAATAGGTGTATTTTTGTCATTGGATGAATATTTAGGTAATTTTCATCCTCCTTAGGCTTATTCTAGTCCATTTAGGGTTTTTAACCCATCTTGTGCAATCAATAAGTTCATTTGTGTCATTGGGTTAACACTTATGTCATTTTTTGTCATCCCTAGGCTTATTGTAGTTTAATTAGGGTTTTAAACCAACTTGTGCATCCAATACGATGGTTCGTGTCATTGATTTAACTTCTATGCATTTTCGTCCTTCCCATGCTTATTCTAGTCCATTTAGGGGTTTTAACCAATCTTTTGCATCCAATAAGTTCATTTCTATCATTGGATTAATATTTACGTCATATTCATTCTCCATAGCCTTATTCTAGCCCAATTAGGATTTTTAACCAATCATGTGCATCCAATAGTTTTGTTTGTGTCATTGGATGAACATTTAGATCATTTTCGCCCTCCCTAGGCTAATTCAAGTCCAATAAAGGTTTTTAACTAATCTTGTACATCCAATAGGTTTATTTCTGTCATTGGATGAATACTTAGGTCATTTTCATCCCCCCTAAGCTTATTCTTGTCCATTTTGGGTTTTTAACTAATCTTGTGCATCCAATAGGTGTATTTGTGTCAACGGATTAACATTTAGGTCATTTTTCTCCTCCCTAGACATATTCTAGTCCATTTAAGGTTTTAGTTCAATCTTGTGCATCTAATAAGTTCATTTGTGTCATTGGATTAACATTTAGGGCATTGTCGTCCTCCCTAAGCTTATTCTAGTCCATTTAGCATTTTAAACCAATCTTGTGCATTTAGTAAGTTCATTTGTCTCATTGGATTAACATTTAGGTCTTATTCGTCCTACCTAGACTTATTCTAGCCCAATTAGGATTTTAAACCAATCTTGTGCATCCAATAGGATTTTAAACAATCTTGTGCATCCTATAAGTTCTTTTTTGTCATTGGATTAACATTTGGGTCATTTTCGTTATCCATAGGCTTATTCTTGTCCAATTAGGGTTTTTAATCATCTTGTGCATCCAATAGGTGTGTTTGTGTCATTGGATTAACATTTAGGTCATTTTCGTCCTCCCTAAGCTTATTCTAGTCCATTTAAGGTTTTTGTCCAATCTTGTGCATCCAATAAGTTCATTTGTGTCATTGGATTAACACTTCTGTTATTTTTCGTCATCCCTAGACTTATTCTAGTACAATAAGGGTTTTTAACCAACTTGTGCATCCAATACCAGTGTTTGTGTCATTGAATTAACACTTAGGTCATTTCGTCCTCCCTAGGCTTATTCAAGTTCATTTAGGGTTTTTAGCCAATCATGTGCATCCAATAGTTGTGTTTGAGTCATTGGAATAACATTTAGATCATTTTCTTCCTCCCTATGCTTATTATAGTCCAATTAAGGTTTTGAATCAATCTAGTGCATCCAATAGGGGTATTTGTGTCATTAGATTAACATTTAGGTCATTTTCATCCTCCCTAGGCTTATTTTAGTCCAATAAGGGTTATTGTCCAATCTTGTGCATCCAATAAGTTCATTTGTGTATTGGGTTAACACTTATGTCATTTTTCGTCATCCCTAGGCTTGTCCTAGTCCAATAAGGGTTTTTAACTAACTTGTGCATCCAATATGAGAGTTTGTGTCATTGATTTAACATTTAGGTCATTTTCGTCATTCACAGGCTTATTCTAGTTCCTTTAGGATTTTTGACCAATCTTTTGCATCCAAAAAGTTCATTTATGTCATTGGATTAACATTAAGGTCATATTCATGCTCCCTAGCCTTATTCTAGTCCAATTAAAGCTTTCAACCAATCTTGTGCATCCAATAGGTGTGTTTGTGTCGTAGGATTAACATTTAGGTCATTCTCTTCCTCCCTAGGTTTATTCTAGTCCATTTAAGGTTTTTAACCAATCTTGTCCATCCAATAAGTCCATTTGTGTCATTAGATTAATATTTAGGACATTTCCGTCCTCTTTAGGCTTATTTTAGTCGAATTAGGGCTTATTCTAGTCCATTTAAGGTTTTTAACCAATCTTGTCCATCCAATAAGTCCATTTGTGTCATTAGATTAATATTTAGGACATTTCCGTCCTCTTTAGGCTTATTTTAGTCGAATTAGGGCTTATTCTAGTCCATTTAAGGTTTTTAACCAATCTTGTCCATCCAATAAGTCCATTTGTGTCATTAGATTAATATTTAGGACATTTCCGTCCTCTTTAGGCTTATTTTAGTCGAATTAGGGCTTATTCTAGTCCATTTAAGGTTTTTAACCAATCTTGTCCATCCAATAAGTCCATTTGTGTCATTAGATTAATATTTAGGACATTTCCGTCCTCTTTAGGCTTATTTTAGTCGAATTAGGGCTTATTCTAGTCCATTTAAGGTTTTTAACCAATCTTGTCCATCCAATAAGTCCATTTGTGTCATTAGATTAATATTTAGGACATTTCCGTCCTCTTTAGGCTTATTTTAGTCGAATTAGGGCTTATTCTAGTCCATTTAAGGTTTTTAACCAATCTTGTCCATCCAATAAGTCCATTTGTGTCATTAGATTAATATTTAGGACATTTCCGTCCTCTTTAGGCTTATTTTAGTCGAATTAGGGCTTATTCTAGTCCATTTAAGGTTTTTAACCAATCTTGTCCATCCAATAAGTCCATTTGTGTCATTAGATTAATATTTAGGACATTTCCGTCCTCTTTAGGCTTATTTTAGTCGAATTAGGGCTTATTCTAGTCCATTTAAGGTTTTTAACCAATCTTGTCCATCCAATAAGTCCATTTGTGTCATTAGATTAATATTTAGGACATTTCCGTCCTCTTTAGGCTTATTTTAGTCGAATTAGGGCTTATTCTAGTCCATTTAAGGTTTTTAACCAATCTTGTCCATCCAATAAGTCCATTTGTGTCATTAGATTAATATTTAGGACATTTCCGTCCTCTTTAGGCTTATTTTAGTCGAATTAGGGCTTATTCTAGTCCATTTAAGGTTTTTAACCAATCTTGTCCATCCAATAAGTCCATTTGTGTCATTAGATTAATATTTAGGACATTTCCGTCCTCTTTAGGCTTATTTTAGTCGAATTAGGGCTTATTCTAGTCCATTTAAGGTTTTTAACCAATCTTGTCCATCCAATAAGTTCATTTGTGTCATTGGATAAACATTTAGGTCATTTTCGTCCTCTCTATGCTTATTCTAGTCCAATTAAAGCTTTCAACCAATCTTGTGCATCCAATAGGTGTGTTTGTGTCGTAGGATTAACATTTAGGTCATTCTCTTCCTCCCTAGGTTTATTCTAGTCCATTTAAGGTTTTTAACCAATCTTGTCCATCCAATAAGTTCATTTGTGTCATTGGATTAATATTTAGGACATTTTCGTCCTCTTTAGACTTATTTTAGTCGAATTAGGGTTTTTAACCAATCTTGTGCATCAAATAGGTGTGTTTGTGTCATTGGATTAACATTTAGGTCATTTTTGTCCTTCCTAGGCTTATTCTTGTTCATTTAGAGTTTTTGTCCAATCTTGTGAAACAAAAAAGTTCATTTGTGTCATGGGATTAACATTTAGGTAATTTTCGTCATCGCTAGTCTTATTTTAGTCCATTTAGGGTTTTTAACCAATCTTGTGCATCCAAAAAGTTCGTTTTTCATTGGATGAATATTTAGGTCATTTTCGTCCTCTCTATGCTTATTCTAGTCCAACTAGGGTTTTTAACCAATCTTGTGCATCCAATAGGTGTACTTGTGTCATTGGATGAACATTTAGGTCATTTTCGTCCTCTCTATGCTTATTCTAGTCCAACTAGGGTTTTTAACCAATCTTGTGCATCCAATAGGTGTACTTGTGTCATTGGATGAACATTTAGGTCATTTTCGTCCTCTCTATGCTTATTCTAGTCCAACTAGGGTTTTTAACCAATCTTGTGCATCCAATAGGTGTACTTGTGTCATTTGATTAATAATTAAGACATTTTCGCATCCTTAGGCTTATTATAGTACATTTAGGGTTTTTGTTCAATCTTGTGCATCTAATAAGTTCATTTGTGTCATTGGATCAACATTTAGGTCATTTTCTTCCTCCCTAGGCTTATTCTACTCCATTTAGGGTTTTTGTCCAATCTTGTGCATCCAATAGACATGTTTGTGTCGTTGGATTAATATTTAGGTCATTTTGCGTCTTCCTTAGGCTTATTCTAGTCCATTTAGGGTTTTAAATCAATCTTGTGTATCCAACAAGTTCATTTGTGTCATTGGATTAACATTTTGGTCATTTTCATCCTCCCTAGGCTTATTCTACTCCATTTAGGGTTTTTGTCCAATCTTGTGCATCCAATAAGTTCATTTGTGTCATTGGATGAACACTTCTGTTATTTTTCGTCATCCAATAAGGGTTTTTAACCAACTTGTGCATCCAATTCCAATGTTTGTGTCATTGGATTAACACTTAGGTCATTTTCATCCTCCCTAGGCTTATTCAAGTTCATTTAGGGTTTTTAGCCAATCATGTGCATGCAATAGTTGTGTTTGAGTCATTGGAATAACATTTAGATCATTTTCTTCCTCCATATGCTTATTATAGTCCAATTAAGGTTTTGAATCAATCTTGTGCATCCAATAGGGGTATTTATGTCAATGGATTAACATTTAGGTCATTTTCATCCTCCCTAGGCTTATTTTAGTCCAATAAGGGTTATTGTCCAATCTTGTGCATCCAATAAGTTCATTTGTGTATTGGGTTAACACTTATGTCTTTTTTCGTCATTCCTAGGCTTATTCTAGTCCAATAAGGGTTTTTAACCAACTTGTGCATCCAATATGAGAGTTCGTGTCATTGATTTAACATTTAGGTCATTTTCGTCATTCCCAGGCTTTTTCTAGTTCCTTTAAGGTTTTTGACCAATCTTTTGCATCCAAAAAGTTCATTTCTGTCATTGGATTAACATTAAGGTCATATTCATGCTCCCTAGCCTTATTATAGTCCAATTAAAGTTTTCAACCAATCTTGTGCATCCAATAGGTGTGTTTGTGTCGTAGGATTAACATTTAGGACATTCTCTTCCTCCGTAGGCTTATTCTAGTCCATTTAGGGTTTTTAACCACTCTTGTCCATCCAATAAGTTCATTTGTGTCATTAGATTAATATTTAGGACATTTCCGTCCTCTTTAGGCTTATTTTAGTCGAATTAGGGTTTTAAACCAATCTTGTGCATCAAATAGGTGTGTTTGTGTCATTGGATTAACATTTAGGTCATTTTTGTCCTTCCTAGGCTTATTTTTGTTCATTTAGAGTTTTTGTCCAATCTTGTGCAACAAAAAAGTTCATCTTTGTCATTGGATTAACATTTAGGTAACTTTCGTCATCGCTAGTCTTATTTTAGTCCATTTAGGGTTTTTAACCAAACTTGTGCATCCAATAAGTTCGTTTGTCATTGGATGAATATTTAGGTCATTTTCGTCCTCTCTATGCTTATTCTAGTCCAACTAGGGTTTTTAACCAATCTTGTGCATCCAATAGGTGTACTTGTGTCATTTGATTAATAATTAAGACATTTTCGCATCCTTTATTCTAATTATAGTACATTTAGGGTTTTTGTTCAATCTTGTGCATCTAATAAGTTCATTTGTGTCCATTTAGCGTTTTTAACCAATGTTATTGAACCAATTTTGATTTTTAACCAATTTTGTGCATCCAATAGACATGTTTGTGTCGTTGGATTAATATTTAGGTCATTTTGCGTCTTCCTTAGGCTTATTCTAGTCCATTTAGGGTTTTAAACCAATCTTGTATATCCAACAAGTTCATTTGTGTCATTGGATTAGCATTTAGGTCATTTTCGTCCTCCCTAGGCTTATTCTAGTCCATTTAGGGTTTTAAACCAATCTTGTATATCCAACAAGTTCATTTGTGTCATTGGATTAGCATTTAGGTCATTTTCGTCCTCCCTAGGCTTATTCTAGTCCATTTAGGGTTTTTAACCACTCTTGTCCATCCAATAAGTTCATTTGTGTCATTAGATTAATATTTAGGACATTTCCGTCCTCTTTAGGCTTATTTTAGTCGAATTAGGGTTTTAAACCAATCTTGTGCATCAAATAGGTGTGTTTGTGTCATTGGATTAACATTTAGGTCATTTTTGTCCTTCCTAGGCTTATTTTTGTTCATTTAGAGTTTTTGTCCAATCTTGTGCAACAAAAAAGTTCATCTTTGTCATTGGATTAACATTTAGGTAACTTTCGTCATCGCTAGTCTTATTTTAGTCCATTTAGGGTTTTTAACCAAACTTGTGCATCCAATAAGTTCGTTTGTCATTGGATGAATATTTAGGTCATTTTCGTCCTCTCTATGCTTATTCTAGTCCAACTAGGGTTTTTAACCAATCTTGTGCATCCAATAGGTGTACTTGTGTCATTTGATTAATAATTAAGACATTTTCGCATCCTTTATTCTAATTATAGTACATTTAGGGTTTTTGTTCAATCTTGTGCATCTAATAAGTTCATTTGTGTCCATTTAGCGTTTTTAACCAATGTTATTGAACCAATTTTGATTTTTAACCAATTTTGTGCATCCAATAGACATGTTTGTGTCGTTGGATTAATATTTAGGTCATTTTGCGTCTTCCTTAGGCTTATTCTAGTCCATTTAGGGTTTTAAACCAATCTTGTATATCCAACAAGTTCATTTGTGTCATTGGATTAGCATTTAGGTCATTTTCGTCCTCCCTAGGCTTATTCTAGTCCATTTAGGGTTTTAAACCAATCTTGTATATCCAACAAGTTCATTTGTGTCATTGGATTAGCATTTAGGTCATTTTCGTCCTCCCTAGGCTTATTCTAGTCCATTTAGGGTTTTTAACCACTCTTGTCCATCCAATAAGTTCATTTGTGTCATTAGATTAATATTTAGGACATTTCCGTCCTCTTTAGGCTTATTTTAGTCGAATTAGGGTTTTAAACCAATCTTGTGCATCAAATAGGTGTGTTTGTGTCATTGGATTAACATTTAGGTCATTTTTGTCCTTCCTAGGCTTATTTTTGTTCATTTAGAGTTTTTGTCCAATCTTGTGCAACAAAAAAGTTCATCTTTGTCATTGGATTAACATTTAGGTAACTTTCGTCATCGCTAGTCTTATTTTAGTCCATTTAGGGTTTTTAACCAAACTTGTGCATCCAATAAGTTCGTTTGTCATTGGATGAATATTTAGGTCATTTTCGTCCTCTCTATGCTTATTCTAGTCCAACTAGGGTTTTTAACCAATCTTGTGCATCCAATAGGTGTACTTGTGTCATTTGATTAATAATTAAGACATTTTCGCATCCTTTATTCTAATTATAGTACATTTAGGGTTTTTGTTCAATCTTGTGCATCTAATAAGTTCATTTGTGTCCATTTAGCGTTTTTAACCAATGTTATTGAACCAATTTTGATTTTTAACCAATTTTGTGCATCCAATAGACATGTTTGTGTCGTTGGATTAATATTTAGGTCATTTTGCGTCTTCCTTAGGCTTATTCTAGTCCATTTAGGGTTTTAAACCAATCTTGTATATCCAACAAGTTCATTTGTGTCATTGGATTAGCATTTAGGTCATTTTCGTCCTCCCTAGGCTTATTCTAGTCCATTTAGGGTTTTAAACCAATCTTGTATATCCAACAAGTTCATTTGTGTCATTGGATTAGCATTTAGGTCATTTTCGTCCTCCCTAGGCTTATTCTAGTCCATTTAGGGTTTTTAACCACTCTTGTCCATCCAATAAGTTCATTTGTGTCATTAGATTAATATTTAGGACATTTCCGTCCTCTTTAGGCTTATTTTAGTCGAATTAGGGTTTTAAACCAATCTTGTGCATCAAATAGGTGTGTTTGTGTCATTGGATTAACATTTAGGTCATTTTTGTCCTTCCTAGGCTTATTTTTGTTCATTTAGAGTTTTTGTCCAATCTTGTGCAACAAAAAAGTTCATCTTTGTCATTGGATTAACATTTAGGTAACTTTCGTCATCGCTAGTCTTATTTTAGTCCATTTAGGGTTTTTAACCAAACTTGTGCATCCAATAAGTTCGTTTGTCATTGGATGAATATTTAGGTCATTTTCGTCCTCTCTATGCTTATTCTAGTCCAACTAGGGTTTTTAACCAATCTTGTGCATCCAATAGGTGTACTTGTGTCATTTGATTAATAATTAAGACATTTTCGCATCCTTTATTCTAATTATAGTACATTTAGGGTTTTTGTTCAATCTTGTGCATCTAATAAGTTCATTTGTGTCCATTTAGCGTTTTTAACCAATGTTATTGAACCAATTTTGATTTTTAACCAATTTTGTGCATCCAATAGACATGTTTGTGTCGTTGGATTAATATTTAGGTCATTTTGCGTCTTCCTTAGGCTTATTCTAGTCCATTTAGGGTTTTAAACCAATCTTGTATATCCAACAAGTTCATTTGTGTCATTGGATTAGCATTTAGGTCATTTTCGTCCTCCCTAGGCTTATTCTAGTCCATTTAGGGTTTTAAACCAATCTTGTATATCCAACAAGTTCATTTGTGTCATTGGATTAGCATTTAGGTCATTTTCGTCCTCCCTAGGCTTATTCTAGTCCATTTAGGGTTTTTAACCACTCTTGTCCATCCAATAAGTTCATTTGTGTCATTAGATTAATATTTAGGACATTTCCGTCCTCTTTAGGCTTATTTTAGTCGAATTAGGGTTTTAAACCAATCTTGTGCATCAAATAGGTGTGTTTGTGTCATTGGATTAACATTTAGGTCATTTTTGTCCTTCCTAGGCTTATTTTTGTTCATTTAGAGTTTTTGTCCAATCTTGTGCAACAAAAAAGTTCATCTTTGTCATTGGATTAACATTTAGGTAACTTTCGTCATCGCTAGTCTTATTTTAGTCCATTTAGGGTTTTTAACCAAACTTGTGCATCCAATAAGTTCGTTTGTCATTGGATGAATATTTAGGTCATTTTCGTCCTCTCTATGCTTATTCTAGTCCAACTAGGGTTTTTAACCAATCTTGTGCATCCAATAGGTGTACTTGTGTCATTTGATTAATAATTAAGACATTTTCGCATCCTTTATTCTAATTATAGTACATTTAGGGTTTTTGTTCAATCTTGTGCATCTAATAAGTTCATTTGTGTCCATTTAGCGTTTTTAACCAATGTTATTGAACCAATTTTGATTTTTAACCAATTTTGTGCATCCAATAGACATGTTTGTGTCGTTGGATTAATATTTAGGTCATTTTGCGTCTTCCTTAGGCTTATTCTAGTCCATTTAGGGTTTTAAACCAATCTTGTATATCCAACAAGTTCATTTGTGTCATTGGATTAGCATTTAGGTCATTTTCGTCCTCCCTAGGCTTATTCTAGTCCATTTAGGGTTTTAAACCAATCTTGTATATCCAACAAGTTCATTTGTGTCATTGGATTAGCATTTAGGTCATTTTCGTCCTCCCTAGGCTTATTCTAGTCCATTTAGGGTTTTTAACCACTCTTGTCCATCCAATAAGTTCATTTGTGTCATTAGATTAATATTTAGGACATTTCCGTCCTCTTTAGGCTTATTTTAGTCGAATTAGGGTTTTAAACCAATCTTGTGCATCAAATAGGTGTGTTTGTGTCATTGGATTAACATTTAGGTCATTTTTGTCCTTCCTAGGCTTATTTTTGTTCATTTAGAGTTTTTGTCCAATCTTGTGCAACAAAAAAGTTCATCTTTGTCATTGGATTAACATTTAGGTAACTTTCGTCATCGCTAGTCTTATTTTAGTCCATTTAGGGTTTTTAACCAAACTTGTGCATCCAATAAGTTCGTTTGTCATTGGATGAATATTTAGGTCATTTTCGTCCTCTCTATGCTTATTCTAGTCCAACTAGGGTTTTTAACCAATCTTGTGCATCCAATAGGTGTACTTGTGTCATTTGATTAATAATTAAGACATTTTCGCATCCTTTATTCTAATTATAGTACATTTAGGGTTTTTGTTCAATCTTGTGCATCTAATAAGTTCATTTGTGTCCATTTAGCGTTTTTAACCAATGTTATTGAACCAATTTTGATTTTTAACCAATTTTGTGCATCCAATAGACATGTTTGTGTCGTTGGATTAATATTTAGGTCATTTTGCGTCTTCCTTAGGCTTATTCTAGTCCATTTAGGGTTTTAAACCAATCTTGTATATCCAACAAGTTCATTTGTGTCATTGGATTAGCATTTAGGTCATTTTCGTCCTCCCTAGGCTTATTCTAGTCCATTTAGGGTTTTAAACCAATCTTGTATATCCAACAAGTTCATTTGTGTCATTGGATTAGCATTTAGGTCATTTTCGTCCTCCCTAGGCTTATTCTAGTCCATTTAGGGTTTTTAACCACTCTTGTCCATCCAATAAGTTCATTTGTGTCATTAGATTAATATTTAGGACATTTCCGTCCTCTTTAGGCTTATTTTAGTCGAATTAGGGTTTTAAACCAATCTTGTGCATCAAATAGGTGTGTTTGTGTCATTGGATTAACATTTAGGTCATTTTTGTCCTTCCTAGGCTTATTTTTGTTCATTTAGAGTTTTTGTCCAATCTTGTGCAACAAAAAAGTTCATCTTTGTCATTGGATTAACATTTAGGTAACTTTCGTCATCGCTAGTCTTATTTTAGTCCATTTAGGGTTTTTAACCAAACTTGTGCATCCAATAAGTTCGTTTGTCATTGGATGAATATTTAGGTCATTTTCGTCCTCTCTATGCTTATTCTAGTCCAACTAGGGTTTTTAACCAATCTTGTGCATCCAATAGGTGTACTTGTGTCATTTGATTAATAATTAAGACATTTTCGCATCCTTTATTCTAATTATAGTACATTTAGGGTTTTTGTTCAATCTTGTGCATCTAATAAGTTCATTTGTGTCCATTTAGCGTTTTTAACCAATGTTATTGAACCAATTTTGATTTTTAACCAATTTTGTGCATCCAATAGACATGTTTGTGTCGTTGGATTAATATTTAGGTCATTTTGCGTCTTCCTTAGGCTTATTCTAGTCCATTTAGGGTTTTAAACCAATCTTGTATATCCAACAAGTTCATTTGTGTCATTGGATTAGCATTTAGGTCATTTTCGTCCTCCCTAGGCTTATTCTAGTCCATTTAGGGTTTTAAACCAATCTTGTATATCCAACAAGTTCATTTGTGTCATTGGATTAGCATTTAGGTCATTTTCGTCCTCCCTAGGCTTATTCTAGTCCATTTAGGGTTTTTAACCACTCTTGTCCATCCAATAAGTTCATTTGTGTCATTAGATTAATATTTAGGACATTTCCGTCCTCTTTAGGCTTATTTTAGTCGAATTAGGGTTTTAAACCAATCTTGTGCATCAAATAGGTGTGTTTGTGTCATTGGATTAACATTTAGGTCATTTTTGTCCTTCCTAGGCTTATTTTTGTTCATTTAGAGTTTTTGTCCAATCTTGTGCAACAAAAAAGTTCATCTTTGTCATTGGATTAACATTTAGGTAACTTTCGTCATCGCTAGTCTTATTTTAGTCCATTTAGGGTTTTTAACCAAACTTGTGCATCCAATAAGTTCGTTTGTCATTGGATGAATATTTAGGTCATTTTCGTCCTCTCTATGCTTATTCTAGTCCAACTAGGGTTTTTAACCAATCTTGTGCATCCAATAGGTGTACTTGTGTCATTTGATTAATAATTAAGACATTTTCGCATCCTTTATTCTAATTATAGTACATTTAGGGTTTTTGTTCAATCTTGTGCATCTAATAAGTTCATTTGTGTCCATTTAGCGTTTTTAACCAATGTTATTGAACCAATTTTGATTTTTAACCAATTTTGTGCATCCAATAGACATGTTTGTGTCGTTGGATTAATATTTAGGTCATTTTGCGTCTTCCTTAGGCTTATTCTAGTCCATTTAGGGTTTTAAACCAATCTTGTATATCCAACAAGTTCATTTGTGTCATTGGATTAGCATTTAGGTCATTTTCGTCCTCCCTAGGCTTATTCTAGTCCATTTAGGGTTTTAAACCAATCTTGTATATCCAACAAGTTCATTTGTGTCATTGGATTAGCATTTAGGTCATTTTCGTCCTCCCTAGGCTTATTCTAGTCCATTTAGGGTTTTTAACCACTCTTGTCCATCCAATAAGTTCATTTGTGTCATTAGATTAATATTTAGGACATTTCCGTCCTCTTTAGGCTTATTTTAGTCGAATTAGGGTTTTAAACCAATCTTGTGCATCAAATAGGTGTGTTTGTGTCATTGGATTAACATTTAGGTCATTTTTGTCCTTCCTAGGCTTATTTTTGTTCATTTAGAGTTTTTGTCCAATCTTGTGCAACAAAAAAGTTCATCTTTGTCATTGGATTAACATTTAGGTAACTTTCGTCATCGCTAGTCTTATTTTAGTCCATTTAGGGTTTTTAACCAAACTTGTGCATCCAATAAGTTCGTTTGTCATTGGATGAATATTTAGGTCATTTTCGTCCTCTCTATGCTTATTCTAGTCCAACTAGGGTTTTTAACCAATCTTGTGCATCCAATAGGTGTACTTGTGTCATTTGATTAATAATTAAGACATTTTCGCATCCTTTATTCTAATTATAGTACATTTAGGGTTTTTGTTCAATCTTGTGCATCTAATAAGTTCATTTGTGTCCATTTAGCGTTTTTAACCAATGTTATTGAACCAATTTTGATTTTTAACCAATTTTGTGCATCCAATAGACATGTTTGTGTCGTTGGATTAATATTTAGGTCATTTTGCGTCTTCCTTAGGCTTATTCTAGTCCATTTAGGGTTTTAAACCAATCTTGTATATCCAACAAGTTCATTTGTGTCATTGGATTAGCATTTAGGTCATTTTCGTCCTCCCTAGGCTTATTCTAGTCCATTTAGGGTTTTAAACCAATCTTGTATATCCAACAAGTTCATTTGTGTCATTGGATTAGCATTTAGGTCATTTTCGTCCTCCCTAGGCTTATTCTAGTCCATTTAGGGTTTTTAACCACTCTTGTCCATCCAATAAGTTCATTTGTGTCATTAGATTAATATTTAGGACATTTCCGTCCTCTTTAGGCTTATTTTAGTCGAATTAGGGTTTTAAACCAATCTTGTGCATCAAATAGGTGTGTTTGTGTCATTGGATTAACATTTAGGTCATTTTTGTCCTTCCTAGGCTTATTTTTGTTCATTTAGAGTTTTTGTCCAATCTTGTGCAACAAAAAAGTTCATCTTTGTCATTGGATTAACATTTAGGTAACTTTCGTCATCGCTAGTCTTATTTTAGTCCATTTAGGGTTTTTAACCAAACTTGTGCATCCAATAAGTTCGTTTGTCATTGGATGAATATTTAGGTCATTTTCGTCCTCTCTATGCTTATTCTAGTCCAACTAGGGTTTTTAACCAATCTTGTGCATCCAATAGGTGTACTTGTGTCATTTGATTAATAATTAAGACATTTTCGCATCCTTTATTCTAATTATAGTACATTTAGGGTTTTTGTTCAATCTTGTGCATCTAATAAGTTCATTTGTGTCCATTTAGCGTTTTTAACCAATGTTATTGAACCAATTTTGATTTTTAACCAATTTTGTGCATCCAATAGACATGTTTGTGTCGTTGGATTAATATTTAGGTCATTTTGCGTCTTCCTTAGGCTTATTCTAGTCCATTTAGGGTTTTAAACCAATCTTGTATATCCAACAAGTTCATTTGTGTCATTGGATTAGCATTTAGGTCATTTTCGTCCTCCCTAGGCTTATTCTAGTCCATTTAGGGTTTTAAACCAATCTTGTATATCCAACAAGTTCATTTGTGTCATTGGATTAGCATTTAGGTCATTTTCGTCCTCCCTAGGCTTATTCTAGTCCATTTAGGGTTTTTAACCACTCTTGTCCATCCAATAAGTTCATTTGTGTCATTAGATTAATATTTAGGACATTTCCGTCCTCTTTAGGCTTATTTTAGTCGAATTAGGGTTTTAAACCAATCTTGTGCATCAAATAGGTGTGTTTGTGTCATTGGATTAACATTTAGGTCATTTTTGTCCTTCCTAGGCTTATTTTTGTTCATTTAGAGTTTTTGTCCAATCTTGTGCAACAAAAAAGTTCATCTTTGTCATTGGATTAACATTTAGGTAACTTTCGTCATCGCTAGTCTTATTTTAGTCCATTTAGGGTTTTTAACCAAACTTGTGCATCCAATAAGTTCGTTTGTCATTGGATGAATATTTAGGTCATTTTCGTCCTCTCTATGCTTATTCTAGTCCAACTAGGGTTTTTAACCAATCTTGTGCATCCAATAGGTGTACTTGTGTCATTTGATTAATAATTAAGACATTTTCGCATCCTTTATTCTAATTATAGTACATTTAGGGTTTTTGTTCAATCTTGTGCATCTAATAAGTTCATTTGTGTCCATTTAGCGTTTTTAACCAATGTTATTGAACCAATTTTGATTTTTAACCAATTTTGTGCATCCAATAGACATGTTTGTGTCGTTGGATTAATATTTAGGTCATTTTGCGTCTTCCTTAGGCTTATTCTAGTCCATTTAGGGTTTTAAACCAATCTTGTATATCCAACAAGTTCATTTGTGTCATTGGATTAGCATTTAGGTCATTTTCGTCCTCCCTAGGCTTATTCTAGTCCATTTAGGGTTTTAAACCAATCTTGTATATCCAACAAGTTCATTTGTGTCATTGGATTAGCATTTAGGTCATTTTCGTCCTCCCTAGGCTTATTCTAGTCCATTTAGGGTTTTTAACCACTCTTGTCCATCCAATAAGTTCATTTGTGTCATTAGATTAATATTTAGGACATTTCCGTCCTCTTTAGGCTTATTTTAGTCGAATTAGGGTTTTAAACCAATCTTGTGCATCAAATAGGTGTGTTTGTGTCATTGGATTAACATTTAGGTCATTTTTGTCCTTCCTAGGCTTATTTTTGTTCATTTAGAGTTTTTGTCCAATCTTGTGCAACAAAAAAGTTCATCTTTGTCATTGGATTAACATTTAGGTAACTTTCGTCATCGCTAGTCTTATTTTAGTCCATTTAGGGTTTTTAACCAAACTTGTGCATCCAATAAGTTCGTTTGTCATTGGATGAATATTTAGGTCATTTTCGTCCTCTCTATGCTTATTCTAGTCCAACTAGGGTTTTTAACCAATCTTGTGCATCCAATAGGTGTACTTGTGTCATTTGATTAATAATTAAGACATTTTCGCATCCTTTATTCTAATTATAGTACATTTAGGGTTTTTGTTCAATCTTGTGCATCTAATAAGTTCATTTGTGTCCATTTAGCGTTTTTAACCAATGTTATTGAACCAATTTTGATTTTTAACCAATTTTGTGCATCCAATAGACATGTTTGTGTCGTTGGATTAATATTTAGGTCATTTTGCGTCTTCCTTAGGCTTATTCTAGTCCATTTAGGGTTTTAAACCAATCTTGTATATCCAACAAGTTCATTTGTGTCATTGGATTAGCATTTAGGTCATTTTCGTCCTCCCTAGGCTTATTCTAGTCCATTTAGGGTTTTAAACCAATCTTGTATATCCAACAAGTTCATTTGTGTCATTGGATTAGCATTTAGGTCATTTTCGTCCTCCCTAGGCTTATTCTAGTCCATTTAGGGTTTTTAACCACTCTTGTCCATCCAATAAGTTCATTTGTGTCATTAGATTAATATTTAGGACATTTCCGTCCTCTTTAGGCTTATTTTAGTCGAATTAGGGTTTTAAACCAATCTTGTGCATCAAATAGGTGTGTTTGTGTCATTGGATTAACATTTAGGTCATTTTTGTCCTTCCTAGGCTTATTTTTGTTCATTTAGAGTTTTTGTCCAATCTTGTGCAACAAAAAAGTTCATCTTTGTCATTGGATTAACATTTAGGTAACTTTCGTCATCGCTAGTCTTATTTTAGTCCATTTAGGGTTTTTAACCAAACTTGTGCATCCAATAAGTTCGTTTGTCATTGGATGAATATTTAGGTCATTTTCGTCCTCTCTATGCTTATTCTAGTCCAACTAGGGTTTTTAACCAATCTTGTGCATCCAATAGGTGTACTTGTGTCATTTGATTAATAATTAAGACATTTTCGCATCCTTTATTCTAATTATAGTACATTTAGGGTTTTTGTTCAATCTTGTGCATCTAATAAGTTCATTTGTGTCCATTTAGCGTTTTTAACCAATGTTATTGAACCAATTTTGATTTTTAACCAATTTTGTGCATCCAATAGACATGTTTGTGTCGTTGGATTAATATTTAGGTCATTTTGCGTCTTCCTTAGGCTTATTCTAGTCCATTTAGGGTTTTAAACCAATCTTGTATATCCAACAAGTTCATTTGTGTCATTGGATTAGCATTTAGGTCATTTTCGTCCTCCCTAGGCTTATTCTAGTCCATTTAGGGTTTTAAACCAATCTTGTATATCCAACAAGTTCATTTGTGTCATTGGATTAGCATTTAGGTCATTTTCGTCCTCCCTAGGCTTATTCTAGTCCATTTAGGGTTTTTAACCACTCTTGTCCATCCAATAAGTTCATTTGTGTCATTAGATTAATATTTAGGACATTTCCGTCCTCTTTAGGCTTATTTTAGTCGAATTAGGGTTTTAAACCAATCTTGTGCATCAAATAGGTGTGTTTGTGTCATTGGATTAACATTTAGGTCATTTTTGTCCTTCCTAGGCTTATTTTTGTTCATTTAGAGTTTTTGTCCAATCTTGTGCAACAAAAAAGTTCATCTTTGTCATTGGATTAACATTTAGGTAACTTTCGTCATCGCTAGTCTTATTTTAGTCCATTTAGGGTTTTTAACCAAACTTGTGCATCCAATAAGTTCGTTTGTCATTGGATGAATATTTAGGTCATTTTCGTCCTCTCTATGCTTATTCTAGTCCAACTAGGGTTTTTAACCAATCTTGTGCATCCAATAGGTGTACTTGTGTCATTTGATTAATAATTAAGACATTTTCGCATCCTTTATTCTAATTATAGTACATTTAGGGTTTTTGTTCAATCTTGTGCATCTAATAAGTTCATTTGTGTCCATTTAGCGTTTTTAACCAATGTTATTGAACCAATTTTGATTTTTAACCAATTTTGTGCATCCAATAGACATGTTTGTGTCGTTGGATTAATATTTAGGTCATTTTGCGTCTTCCTTAGGCTTATTCTAGTCCATTTAGGGTTTTAAACCAATCTTGTATATCCAACAAGTTCATTTGTGTCATTGGATTAGCATTTAGGTCATTTTCGTCCTCCCTAGGCTTATTCTAGTCCATTTAGGGTTTTAAACCAATCTTGTATATCCAACAAGTTCATTTGTGTCATTGGATTAGCATTTAGGTCATTTTCGTCCTCCCTAGGCTTATTCTAGTCCATTTAGGGTTTTTAACCACTCTTGTCCATCCAATAAGTTCATTTGTGTCATTAGATTAATATTTAGGACATTTCCGTCCTCTTTAGGCTTATTTTAGTCGAATTAGGGTTTTAAACCAATCTTGTGCATCAAATAGGTGTGTTTGTGTCATTGGATTAACATTTAGGTCATTTTTGTCCTTCCTAGGCTTATTTTTGTTCATTTAGAGTTTTTGTCCAATCTTGTGCAACAAAAAAGTTCATCTTTGTCATTGGATTAACATTTAGGTAACTTTCGTCATCGCTAGTCTTATTTTAGTCCATTTAGGGTTTTTAACCAAACTTGTGCATCCAATAAGTTCGTTTGTCATTGGATGAATATTTAGGTCATTTTCGTCCTCTCTATGCTTATTCTAGTCCAACTAGGGTTTTTAACCAATCTTGTGCATCCAATAGGTGTACTTGTGTCATTTGATTAATAATTAAGACATTTTCGCATCCTTTATTCTAATTATAGTACATTTAGGGTTTTTGTTCAATCTTGTGCATCTAATAAGTTCATTTGTGTCCATTTAGCGTTTTTAACCAATGTTATTGAACCAATTTTGATTTTTAACCAATTTTGTGCATCCAATAGACATGTTTGTGTCGTTGGATTAATATTTAGGTCATTTTGCGTCTTCCTTAGGCTTATTCTAGTCCATTTAGGGTTTTAAACCAATCTTGTATATCCAACAAGTTCATTTGTGTCATTGGATTAGCATTTAGGTCATTTTCGTCCTCCCTAGGCTTATTCTAGTCCATTTAGGGTTTTAAACCAATCTTGTATATCCAACAAGTTCATTTGTGTCATTGGATTAGCATTTAGGTCATTTTCGTCCTCCCTAGGCTTATTCTAGTCCATTTAGGGTTTTTAACCACTCTTGTCCATCCAATAAGTTCATTTGTGTCATTAGATTAATATTTAGGACATTTCCGTCCTCTTTAGGCTTATTTTAGTCGAATTAGGGTTTTAAACCAATCTTGTGCTTATTCTAGTCCAATAAGGGTTTTTAACCAACTTGTGCATCCAATATGAGAGTTCGTGTCATTGATTTAACATTTAGGTCATTTTCGTCATTCCCATGCTTATTCTAGTTGCTTTAGGGTTTTTGACCAATCTTTTGCATCCAAAAAGTTCATTTCTGTCATTGGATTAACATTAAGGTCATATTCATGCTCCCTAGCCTTATTATAGTCCAATTAAAGTTTTCAACCAATCTTGTGCATCCACGGAGGAAGAGAATGTCCTAAATGTTAATCCTACGACACAAACACACCAATCTTGTGCATCCAATAGGTGTGTTTGTGTCGTAGGATTAACATTTAGGACATTCTCTTCCTCCGTAGGCTTATTCTAGTCCATTTAGGGTTTTTAACCACTCTTGTCCATCCAATAAGTTCATTTGTGTCATTAGATTAATATTTAGGACATTTCCGTCCTCTTTAGGCTTATTTTAGTCGAATTAGGGTTTTAAACCAATCTTGTGCATCAAATAGGTGTGTTTGTGTCATTGGATTAACATTTAGGTCATTTTTGTCCTTCCTAGGCTTATTTTTGTTCATTTAGAGTTTTTGTCCAATCTTGTGCAACAAAAAAGTTCATCTTTGTCATTGGATTAACATTTAGGTAACTTTCGTCATCGCTAGTCTTATTTTAGTCCATTTAGGGTTTTTAACCAAACTTGTGCATCCAATAAGTTCGTTTGTCATTGGATGAATATTTAGGTCATTTTCGTCATCTCTATGCTTATTCTATTCCAACTAGGGTTTTTAACCAATCTTGTGCATCCAATAGGTGTACTTGTGTCATTGGATTAATAATTAAGACATTTTCGCATCCTTTATTCTAATTATAGTACATTTAGGGTTTTTGTTCAATCTTGTGCATCTAATAAGTTCATTTGTGTCCATTTAGCGTTTTTAACCAATGTTATTGAACCAATTTTGATTTTTAACCAATTTTGTGCATCCAATAGACATGTTTGTGTCGTTGGATTAATATTTAGGTCATTTTGCGTCTTCCTTAGGCTTATTCTAGTCCATTTAGGGTTTTAAACCAATCTTGTATATCCAACAAGTTCATTTGTGTCATTGGATTAGCATTTAGGTCATTTTCGTCCTCCCTAGGCTTATTCTAGTCCATTTAGGGTTTTTGTCCAATCTTGTGCATCCAATAAGTTCATTTGTGTCATTGGATTAACACTTCTGTTATTTTTCATCATCCCTAGGCTTCTTCTAGTACAATAAGGGTTTTTAACCAACTTGTGCATCCAATACGAGTGTTTGTGTCATTGAATTAACATTTAGGTCATTTTCGTCCTCCCTAGGCTTATTCCAGTTCATTTAGGGTTTTTAGCCAATCATGTGCATCCAATAGTTGTGTTTGAGTCACTAGAATAACATTTAGATCATTTTCGTACTCCCTAAGCTTATTATAGTCCAATTAAGGTTTTGAACCAATCTTGTGCATCCAATAGGGGTATTTGTGTCATTGGATTAACATTTAGGTCATTTTCATCCTCCCTAGGCTTATTTTAGTCCAATAAGGGTTATTGTCCAATCTTATGCATCCAATAAGTTCATTTGTGTCATTGGGTTAACACTTATGTCATTTTTCGTCATCCCTAGGCTTATTCTAGTCCAATAAGGGTTTTTAACCAACTTGTGCATCCAATATGAGAGTTCGTGTCATTGATTTAACATTTAGGTCATTTTCGTCATTCCCATGCTTATTCTAGTTGCTTTAGGGTTTTTGACCAATCTTTTGCATCCAAAAAGTTCATTTCTGTCATTGGATTAACATTAAGGTCATATTCATGCTCCCTAGCCTTATTATAGTCCAATTAAAGTTTTCAACCAATCTTGTGCATCCAATAGGTGTGTTTGTGTCGTAGGATTAACATTTAGGACATTCTCTTCCTCCGTAGGCTTATTCTAGTCCATTTAGGGTTTTTAACCACTCTTGTCCATCCAATAAGTTCATTTGTGTCATTAGATTAATATTTAGGACATTTCCGTCCTCTTTAGGCTTATTTTAGTCGAATTAGGGTTTTAAACCAATCTTGTGCATCAAATAGGTGTGTTTGTGTCATTGGATTAACATTTAGGTCATTTTTGTCCTTCCTAGGCTTACTTTTGTTCATTTAGAGTTTTTGTCCAATCTTGTGCAACAAAAAAGTTCATCTTTGTCATTGGATTAACATTTAGGTAATTTTCGTCATCGCTAGTCTTATTTTAGTCCATTTAGGGTTTTTAACCAATCTTGTGCATCCAACAAGTTCGTTTGTCATTGGATGAATATTTAGGTCATTTTCGTCATCTCTATGCTTATTCTATTCCAACTAGGGTTTGTAACCAATCTTGTGCATCCAATAGGTGTACTTGTGTCATTGGATTAATATATAGGTCATTTCCGCATTCTTAGGCTTATTGTAGTACGTTTAGGATTTTTGTTCAATCTTGTGCATCTAATAAGTTCATTTGTGTCCATTTAGCGTTTTTAACCATTCTTATTGAACCAATTTTGATTTTTAACCAATTTTGTGCATCCAATAGACATGTTTGTGTCGTTGGATTAATATTTAGGTCATTTTGCGTCTTCCTTAGGCTTATTCTAGTCCATTTAGGGTTTTAAACCAATCTTGTATATCCAACAAGTTCATCTCATTTAGCGTCTTCCTTAGGCTTATTCTAGTCCATTTAGGGTTTTAAACCAATCTTGTGTATCCAACAAGTTCATTTGTGTCATTGGATTAACATTTAGGTCATTTTCGTCCTCCCTAGGCTTATTCTAGTCCATTTAGGGTTTTTGTCCAATCTTGTGCATCTAATAAGTTCATTTGTGCCATTGGATTAACACTTCTGTTATTTTTCGTCATCCCTAGGCTTCTTCTAGTACAATAAGGGTTTTTAACCAACTTGTGCATCCAATACGAGTGTTTGTGTCATTGAATTAACATTTAGGTCATTTTAGTCCTCCCCAGGCTTATTCCAGTTCATTTAGGGTTTTTAGCCAATCATGTGCATCCAATAGTTGTGTTTGAGTCATTGGAATAACATTTAGATCATTTTCGTCCTCCCTAGGCTTATTATAGTCCAATTAAGGTTTTGAACCAATCTTGTGCATCCAATAGATGTGTTTGTGTCATTGGATGAACATTTAGGTCATTTTCGTCCTCCCTAGGCTTATTCTAGTCCATTTAGGGTTTTTGTCCAATCTTGTGCATCCAATAAGTTCATTTGTGTCATTGGGTTAACACTTATGTCATTTTTCGTCATCCCTAGGCTTATTCAAGTCCAATAAGGGTTTCAAACCAACTTGTGCATTCAATATGAGAGTTCGTGTCATTGATTTAACATTTAGGTCATTTTCGTCATTCCCAGACTTATTCTAGTTCCTTTAGGGTTTTTGACCAATCTTTTGCATCCAAAAAGTTCATTTCTGTCATTGGATTAACATTAAGGTCATATTCATGCTCCCTAGCCTTATTCTAGTCCAATTAAAGTTTTCAACCAATCTTGTGCATCCAATAGGTGTGTTTGTGTCGTAGGATGAACTTTTAGGTCATTCTCTTCCTCCCTAGGCTTATTCTAGTCGATTTAGGGTTTTTAACCAATCTTGTCCATCCAATAAGTTCATTTGTGTCATTGGATTAATATTTAGGTCATTTTCGTCCTCTTTTGGCTTATTTTAGTCGAATTAGGGTTTTTAACCAATCTTGTGCATCAAATAGGTGTGTTTGTGTCATTGGATAAACATTTAGGTCATTTTTGTCCTTCCTAGGCTTATTCTTGTTCATTTAGAGTTTTTGTCCAATCTTGGGCAACAAAAAAGTTCATTTGTGTCATTGGATTAACATTTAGGTAATTTTCATCCTCTCTATGCTTATTCTAGTCCAACTAGGGTTTTTAAGCAATCTTGTGCATCCAATAGGTGTACTTGTGTCATTGGATTAATAATTAGGTCATTTTCGCATCCTTAGGCTTACTATAGTACATTTAGGGTTTTTGTTCAATCTTGTGCATCTAATAAGTTCATTTGTGTTCAATCTTGTGCATCTAATAAGTTCATTTGTGTCCATTTAGCATTTTTAACCAATCTTATTCAAGTCCAATTATGATTTTTAACCAATTTTGTGCATCCAATAGACATGTTTGTGTCGTTGGATTAATATTTAGGTCATTTTGCGTCCTCCTTAGGCTTATTCTAGTCCATTTAGGGTTTTAAACCAATCTTGTGTATCCAACAAGTTCATTTGTGTCATTGGATTAACATTTAGGTCATTTTCGTCACCCCTAGGCTTATTCTTCTCAAATTAGGGTTTTTAACCAATTTTGTGCATCCATTACGTGTGTTTTTGTCATTGGATTAACATTTAGGTAATTTTCGCCTCCCTAGGCTTATTCTAGTACATTTAGTGTTTTTAACCAATCTTGTGCATCCAGTAAGTTCAGTTGTGTTATTAGATTAACATTTAAGTCATTGTTCGTTCTCCCTAGGCTTATTCTATTATAATTAGGGTTTTCAAACAATCTTGTGCATCCAATAGGTGTGTTTGTGTCATAGGATTAACATTTAGGTCATTTTCTTCTTCCCTAGGCTTATTCTAGTCCATTTACGTTTTTTAACCAATCTTGTGCATCCAATAAGTTTATTTGTGTCATTGGATTAATATTTGGATCATTTTCGTCCTCCTTATGCTTATTCTAGTCCAATTAGGCTTTCTAACCGATCTTTGGCATCCAATAGGTGTATTGTGTCATTGGATTAATATTTAGGACATTGTCATCCTCCCTAGGGTTATTGTAGTCCATTTAGGGTTTTTTTCCAATCTTGTGCATTCAACAAGTTCATTTGTGTCATTGGATTAACATTTATGTCATTTTTCGTCATCCCTAGGCTTATTCTAGTAAAATAAGGGTTTTTAACCAATCTTGTGCATCCAATACGTGTGTTTGTGTCATTGGATTAACATTTAGGTCATTTTCGTCCTCCCTATGCTAATTCTAGTCCATTTAGGGTTTGTAACGAATCTTTTGCATCCAATAAGTTCATTTGTTTTATTGGATTAACATTTAGGTCATATTCGTTCTCCCTAGCCTTATTCTAGTTCAATTAGGATTTTTAACAAATCATGTGCATCCAATAGTTGTGTTTGTGTAATTGGGTTAACATTTAGATCATTTTCATCCTCCATAGGCTTATTCTAGTCCAATTAGGGTTTTTAACCAATCTTGTGCATCCAACAGGTGTATTTGTGTCATTGGATGAATATTTAGTTTATTTCCGTCCACCCTAGGTTTATTCTAGTCCAATTAGTGTTTTTGACCATCCAGGTGCAACCAATAAATGTTAACATTTTGGTGGATTTGTGTCATTGGATTAACATTTAGATCATTTTCATCCTCCCTACGCTTATTCTAGTCCGTTAATGTTTATTGTCCAATCTTGTGAATCCAATAAGTTCATTTTTGTCTTTGGATTAACATTTTGTTCATTTTCGTCCTCCCTAGGTTTATTCTAGTCCAACTTGGGTTTTTAAACAATCTTGTGCATCCAATAAGTTCATTTGTGTCAATGGATTAACATTTAGGTCATTTTCGTCCTCCATAGGCTTATTCTAGTCCATTTAGGGTTTGTAACCAATCTTGTGAATCCAACAAGTTCATTTGTGTCATTGGATTAACATTTAGGTCATTTTTGTCATCCTTAGGCTTATTCTAGTCCAATTAGGCTTTTTAGATAATCTTGTGCATCCAATACGTGTGTTTTTGTCATTGGATTAACATTTAGGTTATTTTCGCCTCCCTAGGCTTATTCTAGTATATTTAGTCTTTTTACCAAATCTCGTGTATCCAATAAGTTCAGTTGTGTTATTCGTTTAACATTTAGGTAATTTTCGTTTTCCCTAGGCTTATTCCATTCTAATTAAGGTTTTCAACAACTCTTGTGCATCCAATAGGTGTGTTTGTGTCATAAGATTAACATTTAGGTCATTTTCTCCTTCTGTAGGCATATTCGAGTTCATTTAGTTTTTTAACCAATCTTGTGCATCCAATAAGTTCATTTGTTTCATTGGGTTAATATTTAGGTCATTTTCGTCCTCTTTAGGCTTATTCTAGTCCAATTAGGGTTTTTAACAAATCTTGTGCATCAAAAAGGTGTATTGTGTCATTGGATTAACATTTAGGTAATTTTCATCCTTCATAGGCTTATTCTTGTTCATTTAGGGTTTTTGTCAATCTTGTGCATCCAATACATGCGTTTGTCTCTTTGGACTAACATTTAGATCATTTTCGTCCTCCCTAGGCTTATTATAGTCCAATCAAGGTTTTTAACCAATATTGTGCATCCAATAGGTGTATTTGTGTCATTGGATGAATATTTAGGTAACTTTCATCCTCCCTAGGCTTATTCTAGTCCATTTAGGGTTTCTAACCCATCTTGTGCATCCAATAGTTGTGTTTGTGTCACTGGATTAACGTTTAGGTTCTTTTTATCCTCCATAGGCTTATTTTAGTCCTTTTAGGGTTTTCATCCAATCTTGTGCAATCAATAAGTTCATTTGTGTCATTGGATTAACACTTATGTCATTTTTCGTCATCCCTATGTTTATTGTAGTCCAATTAGGGTTTTTAACCAACTTCCCTGTGCATCCATTACGAGTGTTCGTGTCATTGATTTAACTTCTATATCACTTTCGTCCTCCCCATGCTTATTCTAGTCCATTTAGGGTTTTAACCAATCTTTTGCATCCAATAAGTTCATTTGTGTCATTGAATTAACATTTAGGTCATATTCATCCTCCCTAGCCTTATTCTAGTCCAATTAGGGTTTTTAACCAATCATGTGCATCCAATAGTTGTGTTTATGTCATGGGATTAACATTTATATACATTTCGTCCTCCGTATGCTTATTCTAGTCCAATTAACGTTTTCAACCAATCTTGTTCATCTAATAGGTGTATATGTGTCATAGGAGTAACACTTAGGTCATTCTCTTCCTCCCTAGGCTTATTGTAGTCCATTTAGGGTTTTTAACCAATCTTGTCCATCCAATAAGTTCATTTGTGTCATTGGATTAATATTTAGGTCATTATCATCCTCTTTAGGCTTACTCTAGTCCATTTAAGGGTTTTAACCAATCTTGTGCATCCAATAGGTGTATTTGTGTAATTGGATTAACATTTAGGTCATTTTCGTCCTCCCTAGGCTTATACTAGTCCATTTAAGGTTTTTGTTCAATCTTGTGCATCTAATAAGTTCATTTTTGTCATTCGATTAACATTTAGGGCATTGTCGTCCTCCCTAAGCTTATTCTAGTCCATTTAGCATTTTAAACCAATCTTGTGCATTCAATAAGTTCATTTGTGTCTTTGGATTAACATTTAGGTCTTATTCGTCCTCCCTAGACTTAATCTAGCCCAATTAGGATTTTAAACCAATCTTGTGCATTCAATAAGTTCATTTTGTGTCATTGAATTAACATTTAGGAGGATTGTAACGACGGAAGTCTTCTAACCCCCTTGACTCTGCAGCACGGATCTCTC
>NC_021164.2:28340352-28352851 GCF_000331145.2 Cicer arietinum
ATTCAAATTCATTTACCACGAAACATTCATCACTATAAACAAAACCTAACTCTTAGGGTTTTTGTCAAATCTTGTGCATCCAATAAGTTCACTTGTGTCATTGGATTAACATTTAGGTCATTTTCATCCTCCCTGGATTTATTCTGGTCCAATTAGGGTTTTTAACCAATCTTATGCATCCAATAGGTGTATTTTTGTCATTGGATTAAGATTTAGGTCATTTTCGTCCTCCTAGGCTTATTCTTGTCCATTTAGGGTTTTTAACCAATCTTGTGCATCCAATAGGTGTGTTTGTGTCAATGGATTAACATTTAGGTCATTTTCATCCTCCCTAGGCTTATTCTAGTCCATTTAGGTTTTTTAACCAATCTTGTGCATCCAATAGGTGTGTTTGTGTCAATGGATTAACATTTAGGTCATTTTCATCCTCCCTAGGCTTATTCTAGTCCATTTAGGTTTTTTAACCAATCTTGTGAATCCAATAAGTTCATTTGTGTCATTGGATTAATATTTAGGTCATTTTCCTACTCTTTAGGCTTATTCTAGTCCAATTAGGGATTTTAACCAATCTTGTGCATCCAATAGGTGTGTTTGTGTTATTGGATTAACATTTAGGTCATTTTCGTCCTCCTTAGGCTTATTCTAGTCCATTAAGGATTTTGAACCAATCTTGTGCATCCAATACGTGTGTTTGTGTCATTGGATTAACATTTAGTTCATTTTCTTCCTACATAGGTATATTCAAGTCCATTTAGGGTTTTTGACAAATCTTTGCATCCAATAAGTTCATTTGTGTCATTGGATTAACATTTAGGTCATATTCATCCTCCCTAGCCTTATCCTAGTCCAATTAGGGTTTTTAACCAATCAGGTGCATCCAATAGTTGTGTTTATGTCATTGGATAAACATTTAGATCATTTTCGTCCTCCCTAGGCTTATTCTAGTCCAATTAGAGTTTTTATCCGATCTTGTGTATTCAATATGTGTATTTGTGTCATTCGATGAATATTTTAGTCATTTCTGCCCTCCCTAGGCGTATTCTACTCTCACTAGGGTTTTTAAATAACCTTGTGCATCCAATAGGCGTGTTTGTGCCATTGGATTAATATTTAGGTCATTTTCATCCTCTGTAGGCTTATTCTAGTCCAATTTGGGGTTTTAACCAACCATGTGCATCCAATAGTTGTGTTTGTGTCATTGGATTAACATTTATGTAATTTTCGTCCTCCCTAGGCTTATTCTAGTCCAATTAGAATTTTTAACCAATCTTGTTAATCCAATAGGTGTGTTTGTGTCATTGGATTAACATTTACGTCATTTTCGTCCTTCCTATGCTTATTCTAGTCCAATTAGGCGTTTTAACCAATCTTCTACATCCTATAAGTTCATTTGTTTCATTGGATTAACAATTGTGTCATTTTCGTTCCCCATAGGCTTATTCTAGTCCAATTAGGGTTTTTAAACCAATCCTGTGCATCCAAAAGGTTTTTTTGTTTCATAGGAAAAACATTTAGGTCATTTTCTTCCTCCATAAGCTTATACTAGTTCATTTAGGTTTTTTTAACTATCTTGTTAATCCAACAAGTTCATTTGTGTCATTGGATAAATATTTAGATCATTTTTGCCCTCTTTAGGCTTATTCTACTCCATTTAGGGTTTTGGTGTCAATGGATTAAGATTTAGGTCACTTTCATCCTCCCTAGGCTTATTCTAATCCAATTACGGATTTTAACCAATCTTGTGCATCAATGCGTGTGTTTGTGTCATTGGATTAACATATAGGTCATTTTCGTCCGCCATAGGCTAAATCTAGTCCATTTTGGGTTTTTAACCAATCTTGTGCATCCAACAAGTTCAGTTGTGTTTATTCGATTAACATTTAGGTCATTTTCGTCCTCCAAAGGATTATTCTAGTCTAAGTAGGGTTTTCAACCATTATGCATCCAGTCGGTGTGTTTGTTTCATAGGATTAACAATTAGGTCATTTTCTTCCTCCATAGGCTTATTCTAGTCCATTTAGGTTTTTTAACCAATCCTGTGAATCCAATAAGTTCATTTGTGTCATTGGATTAATATATAGGTCATTTTAATCCTCTTTAGGCTTATTCTAGTCCCATTAGGGCTTTTAACCAATCTTGTGCATCCAATAGGTGTGTTTGTGTCATTGGATTAACATTTAGGTCATTTTCGTCCTCCCTAGGCTTATTCTAGTACATTTAGGTTTTTTAACCAATCTTGTGCATCTAATAAGTTCATTTGTGTCATTGGATTAAGATTTTGGTCATTTTCGTCCTCCCTAACCTTATTCTAGTCCATTTAGTGTTTTTAACCAATCTTGTGCATTCAATAATTTCATTTGTGCCATTGGATTGACATTTAGGTCATATTCGTCCTCCCAAGACTTATTCTAGTCCAATTACGATTTTTAACCAATCTTGTGCATCCAATAGACATGTTTGTGTCATTAGATTAATATTTAGGTAATTTTTATCCTCCCTAGGCTTATTCTAGTTAATTTAGGGTTTTTAACCATTCTTGTTAATCCTACAAGTTCATTTGTGTCGTTGGATTGACATTTAGGTCATTTTTTGCATCCCTAGGCTTCTTCTAGTCCAATTAGGAATTTTAACCAATCTTGTGATCCAATACGTGTGTTTTTGTCATTGGATTAACATATAGGTTATTTTTGCCTCTCTAGGGTTATTGTAAGACCCATAAATTTAAAGTATACATTATGTATATTTGTGTATTTTGGATTTGGGCTCGAAGGCTTTTTGCCCAAAGTTAATATTATTTTGGAGTTTGTATGATCAAAAAGATATTTTGACGCCGTTTAGAATTACTCGTCGATAAATAAATTAAATTAAGTGTGATGAATCCTTTACGCTAATTTAATGCGTTGCGGGTGAAATGGTAATTTAACAAATATCTAGATATTTTGAGATATTTGTTAAGTTATAATTAGTGTATATATATATATATATTTATTTATATGTTTGTGTGGAGGGAAAAGAGAAGGAAATAGAAAGAAAAGAAAAGGATATAAAAAGGAAAGAAGGAAAAAGGAAGAAAGGAAAAAGAAAGGAAAGAAAGAGAAAGGAAAGAAAAAAGGAAAATTCCATCTTCATTCTCTGTTAACGCGCGACCATTCTTCCTCGTTTTTCTTTGCTTCCTTTCTTCAAGATTGGATACTCAAGGTTTGTTGAGTGTGAAAGAGAAGATTACTCAACTTCATTCTTCTTGTTTGATTCGAAAACGGAGAAAAACGGTGTTAGGGATTTCAAAACCGTGAAACACAAACCTTTCTGTTTCATCTAGATCTAAGCTTCATTTCGCGAAGAGATAGAAGGGAAAGTTGCTCATCACCACACTACGGTGCTAGTGGACTAACTTGGAAGCGACGTCGCGAGCGGAGATTTTATCGGAATTACTCGCGGTACCGGAAACGCACGTTGAAGCTAACGTTAAGGTATGGAAAGGAATTTGTTAGGGTTGAATGTATTGATTTAAGGAAAATGAATCTAAGGTTCTGTGGGTAAAATCTTAGAGTTAGGTTTTGACGATATTGATGGATGTTTCATGGAAAATGAACTTGACTCATTTGTGTATGATTATGAGTAAATGAAATTTGATGTGTTTGAGTGTTATGTTATGTTGATTTGTGTTCGTTGTATTTGACGTGTTCTAAGTTAATACCGATGAAAATTGATATGTTTTGGTGTGGTTTGTGAATTGAATTTGATAATATGTCTGAGTTGGTTTTGTTGTGGAATTTGAAAACCAACGAGTATTAAGAATGGGGAATCTCTTAATGTCTACGTTTACTTAATGTTGGCGTGAAAACCACTAGAGTTAAACGGGTGTTAAAAATGGGGAATCTTTTAATATCTCGGTTTACTTAATGTGTGTTTGAGAAAATCGTTTAAGTTAAACGAGTATTAAGAATGGGGAATCTCTTAATGTCTACGTTTACTTAATGTTGGCGTGAAAACCACTAGAGTTAAACGGGTATTAAAAATGGGGAATCTTTTAATATCTCGGTTTACTTAATGTGTGTTTGAGAAAATCGTTTAAGTTAAACGAGTATTAAAAATGGGGAATCTTTTAATATCTCGGTTTACTTAATGTGTGTTTGAGAAAATCGTTTAAGTTAAACGAGTATTAAGAATGGGGAATCTCTTAATATTTCTGTTTACTTAAAGTTTGTGTTGAAAATCGTTTAAGTCGAAACTCATGATGTTGTAGTAATTGTGTTATAAGTGTTAAGTGTTATGTTTTGGAATTTGGTGATAACATGTTTGATTGCAATACCATTTCGAAACCCATGATGTTGTAGTAATTGTGTTATAAGTGTTAAGTGTTATGTTTTGGAATTTGGTGATAACATGTTTGATTGCAATACCATTTCGAAACCCATGATGTTGTAGTAATTGTGTTATAAGTGTTAAGTGTTATGTTTTGGAATTTGGTGATAACATGTTTGATTGCAATACCATTTCGAAACCCATGATGTTGTAGTAATTGTGTTATAAGTGTTAAGTGTTATGTTTTGGAATTTGGTGATAGCATGTTTGATTGCAATACTATTTCGAAACTCATGATGTTGTAGCGATTGCGTTATCATTGCTAAGTGTTAAGATGTGGAATTGTGTATGAATGATATTGAATTAGTTTAAGTATTTTTGGAAGAATAAGCAGGGAAATCGATTTCCCAATCGATTGGATGAGTTGCAGGAAGTTCACTATTTTAACCTAATCGATTTGCCAATCGATTGTATAAATATGTCTTTCAAAATCTTTTAAGAAATCGATTTGGAAATCGATTGGTAGAGAGGCAGGAACTCAGCAAAACTGCCAAAATCGATTTGGAAATCGATTTGGCAACACAGGGACTCAGCAAAACTGACAAAATCGACTTAGAAATCGATTTGGTCATGCAGGAACTCAGCAGAACTGACCAAATCGATTTGGCAATCGATTGGCTCAGCAGAAGTCCTTATTTTGAGTTAGATAATCGATTGCTCAATTGATTTATCAATGCTTTGGTCAGTTATGTATTACTTGATGGATTGAGAACTTTATTTTGAGTTCATTGTTAATTGGCAAGCATTATATGAACTTTTAGCATATGGAAAATCCTTTTAAGGTGCATGCTTAGTTGAAAGGTTATTTTGTGCATTTAAAACTTAAATGTTATGTGTTATCTGTTAATTTCGGTTGGTGACCCTTTACAACTATTGTGGAAATCTGGGCTTTGCCCTCAGATGAGAGTCAAGATGACCCTACTGGTTCATACCCTTCGGATGGGAATGTAGATGGGAATGCTTGACTGGAGCTACATTAGGAGGATCTCACGGGGCGCGTGGAGATCACTCAGGGTGTATAGTTTTTGGTAGGATGATCAGATTAGGTTAATGTATAGGGACTAGACGTCCTTCTTTTTGGGTTGGAGTATTTTAATTTGGAAAACTGTACTTATACTAATATTGTCAGTTGACGTCTTATTTGAATGGGTTCCATGTACCATTTGTTGTTGTGTAAATGCTTTGGATTTATATTTGGAGAAACCTTTCCGCTGCTTGTAAATTATAATGACTCGATTATTTATCCAGAGGCATTTCCTTATTTATTTCTGTGTTTTAGTTTAATTTCTTTTGAAAAAAAATACACCCTCGCTTTGAAAAACAGGTTGTTACACTTATTCTAGTTCATTTAGGGTTTTTGTCCAATCTTGTGCATCTAATAAGTTCATTTGTGTCATTGGTTTATTATTTAAATCATTTTCGTTCTCCCGAAGCTTATTCTAGCCCATTTAGCGTTTTTTAACCAATCTTGTGCATCCAATAAGTCCATTTTTGTCATTAGATTAACATTTAGGTAATTTTCATTCTTCCTAGGCTTATTCTAGTCCAATTAGGGGTTTTAACCAATTTTGTGCTTCCAATAGGTGTGTTTGTCTCATAAGATTAACATTTAGGTCATTTTCTTCCTCCGTAGGCTTATACAAGTCCATTTAGGTGTTTTAACCAATCTTCTTAATCCAATAAGTTCATTTGTGTCATTTGATTAATATTTAGGTCATTTTCGTCCTCTTTAGGCTTATTCTAGGCCATTTAGGGCTTTTGTCCAATCTTGTGCATCTAATAAGTTCATTTGTGTCGATGGATTAGCATTTAGGTCATTTTCATCCTCTCTAGGCTTATTCTAGTCCAGTTATGGATTTTAACCGATCATGTGCATCCAATAGGTGTCTTTGTTTCATAGGATTAACATTTAGGTCATTTTCTTTCTCCATAGGCGTATACTAGTCCATTTAGGTTTTTTTAACTATCTTGTGAATCCAATAAGTTCATTTGTGTGCAATCATAGGATTAAGGTTTTTACCCAATCTTGTGCATCCAATAGGTGTGTTTGTGTCATTGGATTAACATTTAGGTCATTTTTCATCCTTCCTAGGCTTATTCTTGCTCATTTAGGGTTTGTCTCCAATCTTGTGCATCCAAAAAGTTTATTTGTGTCATTGGATTAACATTTAGGTCATTTTCATCCTCCCAAGACATATTCTAGTCAAATTAGGGTTTTTAACCAATCTTGGGTATCCAATACATGTGTTTGTGTCATTGGATTAACAATTAGGTCATTTTCGTCCTCCCTATTCTTATTCTAGTCCAATTAGGGCTTTTAACTAATCTTTTGCATCCGATAGGTGTATTTGTGTCATTGAATTAATATTTAGGTCATTTTCATCCTCCCTAGACTTATTCTAGTCCATTAAGGGTTTTTAACCTATCTTGTGCATCCAATACGGGTATTTGTGTCATTGGGTAAACATTTAGGTCATTTTCGTCCTCCTTAGGCTAATTCTGTTAGGAATAATGGCCTATATTCTTTCAAACTATGAGAGTTATTAAACAAATTATCAAAGATTGGTAGCGGAATATATTCAGGAGCAAAGATTCACACAGTTGCAAATGTTATCAATATATGAGAACATAAACAATGCTTAATTCAGAATGTTAATCAATACAGAAATTCATTAATTCAAACATTCAAGAATAAGCGTTTATGCAATATCGAAATATAGAGTAGGGATAAGAAACAAGTGCACCAAGATTTATATTGGTTCAGCTATCAGTTTGATACCCTACATCCAGTCCTAAAATCCAACAAGATTTCAGCCTTTCCAATAGAATGATTTGAGAACGTTTTACAGATTGTCCAGCTCACTCAAGCCTATCTATCCAACTCACTCACTTCTATTTCTATACCAACTAATCCTTGGAGTTAATCGCCAAACTCACACAAGATCAATGTGAAACTTCTTCTTGATGATCTCACACCAACAAAGATAGCTACCAGTTTCCTTACTGGATTTCTAAACCTTCAATTACAGAAAAATCGTCTTTCTCAAAGAATTAAAGAATATCAAGACTTTGACTCAATCACAATAGTATCTCACACAAAAAGTATTTAGCCAGTGAATATTTTGTGTGTTGTAAAAACGTTTCTCTCAGAGTGTTTATCAAAGTTATTCAAAAGTTATCAAAAAGTTTTCCAAAAGTTCTAAAAGTTATTTTTAAAAGTGATTGAATCAGCTTACATATATTCAAAAAAACATCGGGACAATCGATTGCTCAATCGATTTTATAAAGTTTTAAAGCTAGGTAAATCGATTTCCCAATCAACTTTCGCATGTCTTGTTTTTCTTGAATCTTGAACATATAAGCATGAATCGATTTGCCAATCGATTCTTTTAATACATAAATCAGAATTGATACTATGATTGCATCAGAATCGATTTAGTAATCGATTATAGGTGTTTTGTTCAAACAACGAGATCAAAACAATCGATTGCTCAGTCGACTTCATAATCACAGTCATAATTGATTTGGCAATGAGCTGAATCCTTTATGTAACTTAAACATTTAGCTTCAATCGATTCGTCAATCGATTGTGCTGATCACAGTGACTCAGACTTTTACGTCAATCGATTTTTCAATCGATTGTGCTGATCAAAGTGACTCAGACATTTACGTCAATCGATTTGCCAATCATTGTGCTTAGATTGATTTATATTCATTGGCAAAGACTTAAGCATGCGACCATAGTGATTAGTCTAACAAACTAACTACTATGACACTTACTTACAGAACATATAATGGGATCTTTCTCAAGCATATCCTCCAACTTTGGTTGATTCCTTGAGTTGCAAGCTTTTGTTCCAAGTGTATGGTGTCTGCTTGTTTGCCTGAAATGTTTCTCAATTCAAATCATTAGATCAATCAAATATTTCATATGTACTGTATGTTTGGGAATTAAATCAAAAACATGATCAGGGAAGCTCATGACTTACAAACTCCCCCTTTTTGATTTAATGACAAACACACAGTTTTAATGTTGAGATCATTTTAAAATCTCCCCCTGAGTTTTGGAATGTATGATACATTTCAACAACATAAGCACAACATGTTATCATAGTACAAACAAGGTACATTGTTGTGTATCAACATGCATTGTATCAGATATCACAATCACAAGTTAGCATTGTATCAGATATCACAAGTTAGCATACAAACAGGGCATTATCACATCAGAGCTAATATCATATCAGCAATATCATATCAGAGCATTATGATATCAAAGCATATCAGATCATATATCAGAGCATTACATGATCAGAGCTTTACATGATAAAACATATAAGTTCAATTTGCAAGTATAATATCACAAGTTAAACCAATCTCCCCCTTTTGTCATTTAATACAAAAAGAAATTACAAGAGAGAGTTGATTAAACAAAAAAGAAGCATAAGATATATATACAAAAAAATTACAAAAACAGCATATCAAAACAATACTAGAACATGAGAAATCAACAAAGAAACCAAAACCTAGTCAACTAATCTAGGGTTGTTCCTCATTATTATCAGCGGGAGAAGGAGAGACTGTTGTATTAACCTCAACAAGTGTCTCCTCCCCATGAGGTTCAGAGCTATCTAGGTTGGGTGGGTTTGGATCTTCGGTTGCTTGTCAGCCAATATCTGCAATATCTTCAAATGACATCTTAAGGCCTAGATGTTCTTGTATTGCAGCTACATCCTGAGCGACGGAAGTAAGCGATGCCTGGAGAGTCTTGAGAGATGCCTCTACTCTTGCGTTATGAGCAGCTTGAATCTCCATGAATTCCAGCAGCTTCGTCAAGACCACAGAATGTGTTTCGACTGGCTCAGCTTGCTCTGTAGTTGGCTGCACTTGTTCAGTAGACGGATGAGCTCTAGTCCATATGTCATTGATGCGCTTCAGTTGCATTTGGTTAACTATGGAATCACCAAATGTGAGGGTGGTTTTGACAGATTCTTCATTGGCCACAGGCACCTTGAAATGCCTCAGAATCTTCGTAACCAGCTGGGGATAGGGGAGCAGGTGCTTGCCTTGTGCTGATTCGATCATATTCAGCAACACAATCCAAGCCCAGCTCATCCTGAGCCCCTTGTACAGTCCCCATAGAAGGATGATATCCAGTCGCTGTACAACTGCGTGATTACCGGCACGAGGTACTGTAACACCCCGTTTTTCAAAGCGTGAGTGTATTTTTTTTTTCAAAAGGAATTAAAATAAAACAGGAAAATAAATAAGGTAACACACGTTTGGATAAATATTTAAGTCGTAATACAACGACAAAAAAAGTCAACAGAATTTACGAGCAGCGGAAAAATTCTTAATCCATGAATTCAAAATATATACATAACAAAAGTAGTACAGTCTTCCAGTTTAAAAATAAACGCAACCCCAAAAGAAAGACATCCGTTCCCTCTGTGACAACCTAGTCTGATCATTTTACAAAACAACTAAACACCCTGAGTGATCTCCACGCGCCCCGTGAGATCCTCCTAACGCAACTGCAGTCAAGCGTTCCCATCTCCATTTCTGTCCGTAGGGTACGAACCAGTAGGATCGTCCTGACTCTCATCTGAGGGCAAAGCCCAGATTTCCACAATAATTGTAAAGGTCACCAACCGAAAATAACAGTTAACACATAACATTTAAGTTTTAAATGCTAAAAATAACTTTTCAACTAAGCATGCACCTTATCAGGATTTTCAATATGCGAAAAGTTCATATAATACTTTGCCAATTAAAAATGAAAGCAAAATGAAGTTCTCAATCCCCTAATGAAAACATAACAAATCAAGACATGGATAAGTTAATGAGTAATCAAACATCTAACTCAAACTGAGGATTTTCACTGATCCAATCGATTGGGAAATCGATTGGGGTGAAGGATTTTAATGAAAACAGAATCCTGGGCTGAAATCAATCGATTGGGAAATCGATTGAGTGAGTACTGAGCCCCCTGGTTTTAAGCCAATCGATTTCCAAATCGATTTGGTCGAATATGGCTGAGTCCCTGACTTAAGGCCCAATCGATTGGGCAATCGATTTCTTAAAGGATTTTTGAAAACTGATTACGAAATCGATTGGCTAATCGATTTTGTCAATTTGGCCAAGCCCCTGTTTACCCATCCAATCGATTGGGAAATCGATTTCCCTGTGTATTCTTTCAAAAATTCATAACTAACTCAATCACATTCATACATAATCTCAAATCCTAACACTTAGCACTGATAACGCAATCGCTACAACATCATTAGTTTCGAAATAGTATTGCAAGCAAACATGTTATCACCAAATTCCAAAACATAACACTTAACATTTATAACACCATTAATACAACATCATGGGATTCAAAATGGTATTGCAATCCAACATGTTATCACCAAATTCCAAAACATAACACTTAACATTTATAACACAATCAATACAACATCATGGGTTTCAAAATGGTATAGCAATCCAACATGTTATCACCAAATTCCAAAACATAACACTTATAACACAATTACTACACATACCAAATGAACCAACAATTCACAATTTAACAGGGTGTAGTCTCTCACGGACAAACACCTATGCAGTCTCTCACGGACAAACACAATTCCCTCAGGAACGTAAGTCGTAAACGTACTACCTATCACGGGTCCGTACCGTTTACCGAGGTGCCACCTATCCCGGGTCTGCACAACTTACCAAACGTAAATCGTAAACGTACTGCCTATCACGGGCCCGTACCGTTTACCAAGGTGCCACCTATCACGGGTCTGCACGATTTACCAAAACATACATAAGTAAACGAGACATTAAGAGATTCCCCATTCTTAATTCTCATTTAACTTAACGATTCTCAAAAACAAAACATTCAGTAAATAAGTCATTAAGAGATTCCCCATTCTTAATACTCATTTACTGAAACGATTTTCAAAAACGAACATTAAGTAACCGAGACATTAAGAGATTCCCCATTCTTAACGCCCAGTTAACTTAAACGATTTTCAAAAAAACAAATATTAAGTAACCGAGACATTAAGAGATTCCCCATTCTTAACGCCCAGTTAACTTAAACGATTTTCAAAAAAACAAATATTAAGTAACCGAGACATTAAGAGATTCCCCATTCTTAACGCCCAGTTAACTTAAACGATTTTCAAAACAAAATATTAAGTAACCGAGACATTAAGAGATTCCCCATTCTCAACGCCCAGTTAACTTAAACGATTTTCAAAAACAAATATTAAGTAACCGAGACATTAAGAGATTCCCCATTCTTAACGCCCAGTTAACTTAAACGATTTTCAAAAACAAATATTAAGTAACCGAGACATTAAGAGATTCCCCATTCTCAACGCCCAGTTAACTTAAACGATTTTCAAAAAACAAATATTAAGTAACCGAGACATTAAGAGGTTCCCCCTCCTTAACGTCCAGTTAACTTAAACGGTTTTCAAAACAAAATATTAAGTAACCGAGACATTAAGAGATTCCCCATTCTTAACGCCCAGTTAACTTAAACGATTTTCAAAAAACAAATATTAAGTAACCGAGACATTAAGAGATTCCCCATTCTTAACGCCCAGTTAACTTAAACGATTTTCAAAAAACAAATATTAAGTAACCGAGACATTAAGAGATTCCCCATTCTTAACGCCCAGTTAACTTAAACGATTTTCAAAAACAAATATTAAGTAACCGAGACATTAAGAGATTCCCCATTCTTAATACTCATTTAACTTAATGGTTTTCAAATTCCACACAAAACAAACTCAAACAAATTCTCACATTCAATTCATAATTCACACCAAAACACATCAATCAACAAACATCAAGTATGAACATGCCAAATACGATGAACACAAATCAACATAATAAATTTCATTTATTCAAAATCTTACATACATGAGGTAAAATCATTTTTCCCAAAACAATACTCCAATCCTAACACAATTCGTTTCCACACAACCACAGATAAGGCCCTAGATGCAAACTAAAAGTTTGGAAGGAGCCCTTACCTTCGCGTTAACTCTAACGTGCGTTTCCGGTACCGCGAGCAAATCCGGTAAAAATCTCCGCTCGCAACGTCGCCTCCAAATTGGCCCCCTAGCAC